>NC_142184.1:16779500-17089000 GCF_026936395.1 Plectropomus leopardus | reverse complement strand
ATATTAAGTGGTTTTAAACTGTTTTTTGGACATGTCAAATTTTGACAATTTCATCATACTATAGCCTTGCTTTTTTGGTCATTTTTTCAACATGCTATTTTTGGGGGGTTTTGGCCTTTTGACGATGTTTTTTCAACACTGTATGTTATAACAGGCCTCTGAATGCTATAATAAGTGGTTTTCAGCAGTTTTTTCGATGTGTCAAATTTTGAAATTTTCGCCATACTATAGCCTTGCCGTTTTGGTCATTTTTTCAACATGCTATTTTTTGGGGGTTTTGGCCTTTTGACGATGTTTTTTCGACACTGCATGTTATAACATGCCTCTGCTTGCTATACTAAGTGGTTTTCAGCTGTTTTTTGGACATGTCAAATTTTGACAATTTCGTCATACTATAGCCTTGCTGTTTTGGTCATTTTTTTCAACATGCTATTTTTTGGAGTTTGGGACCATTTTTCAATGTTTTTTTAACACTGTATATCGTAACATGCTTCTACATGCTATATTAAGTGGTTTTAAACTGTTTTTTGGACATGTCAAATTTTGACAATTTCATCATACTATAGCCTTGCTTTTTTGGTCATTTTTTCAACATGCTATTTTTTGGGGGTTTTGGCCTTTTGACGATGTTTTTTCAACACGGTATGTTATAACAGGCCTCTGAATGCTATAATAAGTGGTTTTCAGCAGTTTTTTTTTGATGTGTCAAATTTTGAAATTTTCGCCATACTATAGCCTTGCTGTTTTGGTCATTTTTTCAACGTACTATTTCATTAGTTTTTGGGCCACATTTGCATGTTTTTTCAACACTGTATATCATAACATGTTTCAACTTGCTATACTAAGTGGTTTTCAGCTATTTTTGGACATGTCGAATTTTGACATTTTCGCCATACTATAGCCTTGCTGTTTTGGTCATTTTTTCCAACATGCTATTTTTTGGGTTTTTCGGCCTTTTGACGATGTTTTTTCAACACTGTATATCATAACATGCCTCTGATTGCTATACTAAGTGGTTTTCAGCTGTTTTTTGGACATGTCAAATTTTGACAATTTCGTCATACTATAGCCTTGCTTTTTTGGTCATTTTTTCAACATGCTATTTTTTGGGTTTTTCGGCCTTTTGACGATGTTTTTTCAACACTGCATGTTATAACATGCCTCTGCTTGCTATACGAAGTGGTTTTCAGCAGTTTTTTTGGACATGTCAAATTTTGACAATTTCGCCATACTATAGCCTTGCTGTTTTAGTCATTTTTTCAACATGCTATTTCATTAGTTTTTGGGCCATATTTGCATATTTTATCAACTCTGTATATCATAACATGTTTCAACTTGCTATACTACGTGGTTTTCAGCTATTTTTGGACATGTTGAATTTTGAAATTTTCGCCATACTATAGCCTTGCCGTTTTGGTCATTTTTTCAACATGCTATTTTATGGAGTTTGGGGCCATTTTTGGATGTTTTTTTAACACTGCATTTTATAACATGCCTCTACATGCTTTACTAAGTGGGTTTCATCTGTTTTTTGGACATGTGAAATTTTGACATTTTTGCCATACTATAGCCTTGCTTTTTTGGTCATTTTTTCAACATGCTATTTTTTGGGTTTTTCGGCCTTTTTTCAATGTTTTTTCAACACTGTATATCGTAACATGCTTCTACATGCTATATTAAGTGGTTTTAAACTGTTTTTTGGACATGTCAAATTTTGACAATTTCGTCATACTATAGCCTTGCTGTTTTGGTCATTTTTTCAACGTACTATTTCATTAGTTTTTGGGCCACATTTGCATGTTTTATCAACACTGTATATCATAACATGTTTCAACTTGCTATACTAAGTGGTTTTCAGCTATTTTTGGACTTGTCAAATTTTGACATTTTTGCCATACTATAGCCTTGCTTTTTTGGTCATTTTTTCAACATGCTATTTTTTGGGGTTTGCAGCCTTTTGACGATGTTTTTTCAACACTGCATGTTATAACATGCCTCTGCTTGCTATACTAAGTGGTTTTCATCTGTTTTTTGGACATGTCAAATTTTGACATTTCGACATACTATAGCCTTGCTGTTTTGGTCATTTTTTCAACATGCTATTTCATTAGTTTTTGGGCCACATTTGCATGTTTTATCAACACTGTATATCATAACATGTTTCAACTTGCTATACTAAGTGCTTTTCAGCTATTTTTGGACATGTCGAATTTTGACATTTTCGCCATACTATAGCCTTGCCGTTTTGGTCATTTTTTCAACATGCTATTTTATGGAGTTTGGGGCCGTTTTTGGATGTTTTTTTTAACACTGTATGTTATAAAATGCCTCTACATGCTTTACTAAGTGGGTTTCATCTGTTTTTTGGACATGTGAAATTTTGACATTTTTGCCATACTATAGCCTTGCTTTTTTGGTCATTTTTTCAACATGCTATTTTTTGGGTTTTTCGGCCTTTTGACGATGTTTTTTCAACACTGCATGTTATAACATGCCTCTGCTTGCTATACTAAGTGGTTTTCAGCTGTTTTTTGGACATGTCAAATTTTGACAATTTCGACATACTATAGCCTTGCTGTTTTGGTCATTTTTTTCAACATGCTATTTTATGGAGTTTGGGACCATTTTTCAATGTTTTTTTAACACTGTATATCGTAACATGCTTCTACATGCTATATTAAGTGGTTTTAAACTGTTTTTTGGACATGTCGAATTTTGAAATTTTCGCCATACTATAGCCTTGCTGTTTTGGTCATTTTTTCAACGTACTATTTCATTAGTTTTTGGGCCACATTTGCATGTTTTATCAACACTGTATATCATAACATGTTTCAACTTGCTATACTAAGTGGTTTTCAGCTATTTTTGGACATGTGAAATTTTGACATTTTTGCCATACTATAGCCTTGCTTTTTTGGTCATTTTTTCAACATGCTATTTTTTGGGGTTTTCGGCCTTTTGACGATGTTCTTTCAACACTGCATGTTATAACATGCCTCTGCTCGCTATACTAAGTGGTTTTTAGCTGTTTTTTGGACATGTCAAATTTTGACAATTTCGTCATACTATAGCCTTGCTGTTTTGGTCATTTTTTTCAACATGCTATTTTATGGAGTTTGGGACCATTTTTCAATGTTTTTTCAACACTGTATATCGTAAGATGCTTCTACATGCTATATTAAGTGGTTTTAAACTGTTTTTTGGACATGTTGAATTTTTAAATTTTCGCCATACTATAGCCTTGCTGTTTTGGTCATTTTTTCAACGTACTATTTCATTAGTTTTTGGGCCACATTTGCATGTTTTATCAACACTGTATATCATAACATGTTTCAACTTGCTATACTAAGTGGTTTTCAGCTATTTTTGGACTTGTCAAATTTTGACATTTTTGCCATACTATAGCCTTGCTTTTTTGGTCATTTTTTCAACATGCTATTTTTTGGGTTTTTCGGCCTTTTGACGATGTTCTTTCAACACTGCATGTTATAACATGCCTCTGCTCGCTATACTAAGTGGTTTTTAGCTGTTTTTTGGACATGTCGAATTTTGACATTTTCGCCATACTATAGCCTTGCCGTTTTGGTCATTTTTTCAACATGCTATTTTATGGAGTTTGGGGCCGTTTTTGGATGTTTTTTTAAACACTGTATGTTATAAAATGCCTCTACATGCTTTACTAAGTGGGTTTCATCTGTTTTTTGGACATGTGAAATTTTGACATTTTTGCCATACTATAGCCTTGCTTTTTTGGTCATTTTTCAACATGCTATTTTTTGGGGTTTTTCGGCCTTTTGATCGATGTTCTTTCAACACTGCATGTTATAACATGCCTCTGCTTGCTATACTAAGTGGTTTTCAGCTGTTTTTTGGACATGTCAAATTTTGATATTTTGTCATACTATAGCCTTGCTGTTTTGGTCATTTTTTTCAACATGCTATTTTATGGAGTTTGGGACCATTTTTCAATATTTTTATAACACTGTATATCGTAACATGCTTCTACATGCTATATTAAGTGGTTTTAAACTGTTTTTTGGACATGTCAAATTTTGACAATTTCGTCATACTATAGCCTTGCTTTTTTGGTCATTTTTTCAACATGCTATTTTTTGGGGGTTTTGGCCTTTTGACGATGTTTTTTCAACACTGTATGTTATAACAGGCCTCTGAATGCTATAATAAGTGGTTTTCAGCAGTTTTTTCGATGTGTCAAATTTTGAAATTTTCGCCATACTATAGCCTTGCTGTTTTGGTCATTTTTTCAACGTACTATTTCATTAGTTTTTGGGCCACATTTGCATGTTTTATCAACACTGTATATCATAACATGTTTCAACTTGCTATACTAAGTGGTTTTCAGCTATTTTTGGACATGTCAAATTTTGACATTTTTGCCATACTATAGCCTTGCTTTTTTGGTCATTTTTTCAACATGCTATTTTATGGAGTTTGGGGCCGTTTTTGGATGTTTTTTTTAACACTGTATGTTATAAAATGCCTCTACATGCTTTACTAAGTGGTTTTCATCTGTTTTTTGGACATGTCAAATTTTGACATTTCGACATACTATAGCCTTGCTGTTTTGGTCATTTTTTCAACATGCTTTTTTTCGGGTTTTTCAACCTTTTGACGATGTTTTTTCAACACTGCATGTTATAACATGACTCTGCTTGCTATACTAAGTGGTTTTCAGCTGTTTTTTGGACATGTCAAATTTTGACAATTTCGTCATACTATAGCCTTGCTGTTTTGGTCATTTTTTTCAACATGCTATTTTATGGAGTTTGGGACCATTTTTCAATGTTTTTTCAACACTGTATATCGTAACATGCTTCTACATGCTATATTAAGTGGTTTTAAACTGTTTTTTGGACATGTCAAATTTTGACAATTTCGTCATACTATAGCCTTGCTGTTTTGGTCATTTTTTCAACGTACTATTTCATTAGTTTTTGGGCCACATTTGCATGTTTTATCAACACTGTATATCATAACATGTTTCAACTTGCTATACTAAGTGGTTTTCAGCTATTTTTGGACATGTCAAATTTTGACATTTTTGCCATACTATAGCCTTGCTTTTTTGGTCATTTTTTCAACATGCTATTTTTTGGGGTTTTCGGCCTTTTGACGATGTTCTTTCAACACTGCATGTTATAACATGCCTCTGCTCGCTATACTAAGTGGTTTTTAGCTGTTTTTTGGACATGTCAAATTTTGACAATTTCGTCATACTATAGCCTTGCTGTTTTGGTCATTTTTTCAACGTACTATTTCATTAGTTTTTGGGCCACATTTGCATGTTTTATCAACACTGTATATCATAACATGTTTCAACTTGCTATACTAAGTGCTTTTCAGCTATTTTTGGACATGTCGAATTTTGACATTTTCGCCATACTATAGCCTTGCCGTTTTGGTCATTTTTTCAACATGCTATTTTATGGAGTTTGGGGCCGTTTTTGGATGTTTTTTTTAACACTGTATGTTATAAAATGCCTCTACATGCTTTACTAAGTGGGTTTCATCTGTTTTTTGGACATGTGAAATTTTGACATTTTTGCCATACTATAGCCTTGCTTTTTTGGTCATTTTTCAACATGCTATTTTTGGGTTTTTCGGCCTTTTGACGATGTTCTTTCAACACTGCATGTTATAACATGACTCTGCTTGCTATACTAAGTGGTTTTTAGCTGTTTTTTGGACATGTCAAATTTTGACAATTTTGTCATACTATAGCCTTGCTGTTTTGGTCATTTTTTTCAACATGCTATTTTATGGAGTTTGGGACCATTTTTCAATGTTTTTTCAACACTGTATATCGTAACATGCTTCTACATGCTATATTAAGTGGTTTTAAACTGTTTTTTGGACATGTCAAATTTTGACAATTTCGTCATACTATAGCCTTGCTTTTTTGGTCATTTTTTCAACGTACTATTTCATTAGTTTTTGGGCCACATTTGCATGTTTTATCAACACTGTATATCATAACATGTTTCAACTTGCTATACTAAGTGGTTTTCAGCTATTTTTGGACTTGTCAAATTTTGACATTTTTGCCATACTATAGCCTTGCTTTTTGGTCATTTTTTCAACATGCTATTTTTTGGGGTTTTCGGCCTTTTGACGATGTTCTTTCAACACTGCATGTTATAACATGCCTCTGCTTGCTATACTAAGTGGTTTTCAGCTGTTTTTTGGACATGTCAAATTTTGATATTTTGTCATACTATAGCCTTGCTGTTTTGGTCATTTTTTTCAACATGCTATTTTATGGAGTTTGGGACCATTTTTCAATGTTTTTTCAACACTGTATATCGTAAGATGCTTCTACATGCTATATTAAGTGGTTTTAAACTGTTTTTTGGACATGTCAAATTTTGACAATTTCGTCATACTATAGCCTTGCTTTTTTGGTCATTTTTTCAAGGTACTATTTCATTAGTTTTTGGGCCACATTTGCATGTTTTATCAACACTGTATATCATAACATGTTTCAACTTGCTATACTAAGTGGTTTTCAGCTATTTTTGGACATGTGAAATTTTGACATTTTTGCCATACTATAGCCTTGCTTTTTTGGTCATTTTTTCAACATGCTATTTTTTGGGGTTTTCGGCCTTTTGACGATGTTCTTTCAACACTGCATGTTATAACATGCCTCTGCTCGCTATACTAAGTGGTTTTAGCTGTTTTTTGGACATGTCGAATTTTGACATTTTCGCCATACTATAGCCTTGCCGTTTTGGTCATTTTTTCAACATGCTATTTTATGGAGTTTGGGGCCGTTTTTGGATGTTTTTTTAAACACTGTATGTTATAAAATGCCTCTACATGCTTTACTAAGTGGGTTTCATCTGTTTTTTGGACATGTGAAATTTTGACATTTTTGCCATACTATAGCCTTGCTTTTTTGGTCATTTTTTCAACATGCTATTTTTTGGGTTTTTCGGCCTTTTGACGATGTTCTTTCAACACTGCATGTTATAACATGCCTCTGCTTGCTATACTAAGTGGTTTTCAGCTGTTTTTTGGACATGTCAAATTTTGATATTTTGTCATACTATAGCCTTGCTGTTTTGGTCATTTTTTTCAACATGCTATTTTATGGAGTTTGGGACCATTTTTCAATGTTTTTTCAACACTGTATATCGCAAGATGCTTCTACATGCTATATTAAGTGGTTTTAAACTGTTTTTTGGACATGTCAAATTTTGACAATTTCGTCATACTATAGCCTTGCTTTTTTGGTCATTTTTTCAACATGCTATTTTTTGGGGGTTTGGCCTTTTGATCGATGTTTTTCAACACTGTATGTTATAACAGGCCTCTGAATGCTATAATAAGTGGTTTTCAGCAGTTTTTTCGATGTGTCAAATTTTGAAATTTTCGCCATACTATAGCCTTGCTGTTTTGGTCATTTTTTCAACGTACTATTTCATTAGTTTTTGGGCCACATTTGCATGTTTTATCAACACTGTATATCATAACATGTTTCAACTTGCTATACTAAGTGCTTTTCAGCTATTTTTGGACATGTCAAATTTTGACAATTTCGCCATACTATAGCCTTGCTGTTTTAGTCATTTTTTCAACATGCTATTTTTTGGGGTTTGCGGCCATTTTTGGATGTTTTTTTTTAACACTGTATGTTATAAAATGCCTCTACATGCTTTACTAAGTGGTTTTCATCTGTTTTTTGGACATGTCAAATTTTGACATTTCGACATACTATAGCCTTGCTTTTTTGGTCATTTTTTCAACATGCTATTTTTTGGGTTTTTCGGCCTTTTGACGATGTTCTTTCAACACTGCATGTTATAACATGCCTCTGCTTGCTATACTAAGTGGTTTTCAGCTGTTTTTTGGACATGTCAAATTTTGACAATTTCGTCATACTATAGCCTTGCTGTTTTGGTCATTTTTTCAACATGCTATTTTATGGAGTTTGGGACCATTTTTCAATGTTTTTTCAACACTGTATATCGTAACATGCTTCTACATGCTATATTAAGTGGTTTTAAACTGATTTTGGACATGTCAAATTTTGACAATTTCGTCATACTTTAGCCTTGCTGTTTTGGTCATTTTTTCAACGTACTATTTCATTAGTTTTTGGGCCACATTTGCATGTTTTATCAACACTGTATATCATAACATGTTTCAACTTGCTATACTAAGTGGTTTTCAGCTATTTTTGGACATGTCAAATTTTGACATTTTTGCCATACTATAGCCTTGCTTTTTTGGTCATTTTTTCAACATGCTATTTTTTGGGTTTTTCGGCCTTTTGACGATGTTTTTTCAACACTGCATGTTATAACATGCCTCTGCTTGCTATACTAAGTGGTTTTCAGCTGTTTTTTGGACATGTCAAATTTTGACAATTTCGTCATACTATAGCCTTGCTGTTTTGGTCATTTTTTCAACGTACTATTTCATTAGTTTTTGGGCCACATTTGCATGTTTTATCAACACTGTATATCATAACATGTTTCAACTTGCTATACTAAGTGCTTTTCAGCTATTTTTGGACATGTCGAATTTTGACATTTTCGCCATACTATAGCCTTGCTGTTTTGGTCATTTTTTTCAACGTGCTATTTTATGGAGTTTGGGGCCGTTTTGGATGTTTTTTAACACTGTATGTTATAAAATGCCTCTACATGCTTTACTAAGTGGTTTTCATCTGTTTTTTGGACATGTCAAATTTTGACATTTCGACATACTATAGCCTTGCTGTTTTGGTCATTTTTTCAACATGCTATTTTTTGGGTTTTTCGGCCTTTTGACGATGTTCTTTCAACACTGCATGTTATAACATGACTCTGCTTGCTATACTAAGTGGTTTTCAGCTGTTTTTTGGACATGTCAAATTTTGACAATTTCGTCATACTATAGCCTTGCTGTTTTGGTCATTTTTTTCAACATGCTATTTTATGGAGTTTGGGACCATTTTTCAATGTTTTTTCAACACTGTATATCGTAACATGCTTCTACATGCTATATTAAGTGGTTTTAAACTGTTTTTTGGACATGTCAAATTTTGACAATTTCGTCATACTATAGCCTTGCTGTTTTGGTCATTTTTTCAACGTACTATTTCATTAGTTTTTGGGCCACATTTGCATGTTTTATCAACACTGTATATCATAACATGTTTCAACTTGCTATACTAAGTGGTTTTCAGCTATTTTTGGACATGTCGAATTTTGACATTTTGTCATACTATAGCCTTGCTGTTTTGGTCATTTTTTCCAACATGCTATTTTTTGGGTTTTTCGGCCTTTTGACGATGTTTTTTCAACACTGCATGTTATAACATGCCTCTGCTTGCTATACGAAGTGGTTTTCAGCAGTTTTTTTGGACATGTCAAATTTTGACAATTTCGCCATACTATAGCCTTGCTGTTTTAGTCATTTTTTCAACATGCTATTTTATGGAGTTTGGGACCATTTTTCAATGTTTTTTCAACACTGTATATCGTAAGATGCTTCTACATGCTATATTAAGTGGTTTAAAACTGTTTTTTGGACATGTCAAATTTTGACAATTTCGTCATACTATAGCCTTGCTTTTTTGGTCATTTTTTCAACATGCTATTTTTTGGGGTTTTCGGCCTTTTGACGATGTTTTTTCAACACTGTATATCATAACATGCCTCTGATTGCTATACTAAGTGGTTTTCAGCAGTTTTTTTTGATGTGTCAAATTTTGAAATTTTCGCTATACTATAGCCTTGCTTTTTTGGTCATTTTTTCAACATGCTATTTTTTGGGGTTTTGGCCTTTTGACGATGTTTTTTCAACACTGCATGTTATAACATGCCTCTGCTTGCTATACTAAGTGGTTTTCAGCTGTTTTTTGGACATGTCAAATTTTGACAATTTCGTCATACTATAGCCTTGCTGTTTTGGTCATTTTTTTCAACATGCTATTTTATGGAGTTTGGGACCATTTTTCAATGTTTTTTCAACACTGTATATCGTAACATGCTTCTACATTCTATATTAAGTGGTTTTCAGCTGTTTTTTGGACATGTCAAATTTTGACAATTTCGTCATACTATAGCCTTGCTTTTTTGGTCATTTTTTCAACATGCTATTTTTTGGGGGTTTTGGCCTTTTGACGATGTTTTTTCAACACTGTATGTTATAACAGGCCTCTGAATGCTATAATAAGTGGTTTTCAGCAGTTTTTTCGATGTGTCAAATTTTGAAATTTTCGCCATACTATAGCCTTGCTGTTTTGGTCATTTTTTCAACGTACTATTTCATTAGTTTTTGGGCCACATTTGCATGTTTTATCAACACTGTATATCATAACATGTTTCAACTTGCTATACTAAGTGGTTTTCAGCTATTTTTGGACATGTCGAATTTTGAAATTTTCGCCATACTATAGCCTTGCTGTTTTGGTCATTTTTTCAACATGCTATTTTATGGAGTTTGGGGCCGTTTTTGGATGTTTTTTTTAACACTGTATGTTATAAAATGCCTCTACATGCTTTACTAAGTGGGTTTCATCTGTTTTTTGGACATGTGAAATTTTGACATTTTTGCCATACTATAGCCTTGCTTTTTTGGTCATTTTTTCAACATGCTATTTTTTGGGTTTTTCGGCCTTTTGACGATGTTCTTTCAACACTGCATGTTATAACATGCCTCTGCTTGCTATACTAAGTGGTTTTCAGCTGTTTTTTGGACATGTCAAATTTTGACAATTTCGTCATACTATAGCCTTGCTGTTTTGGTCATTTTTTTCAACATGCTATTTTATGGAGTTTGGGACCATTTTTCAATGTTTTTTCAACACTGTATATCGTAACATGCTTCTACATGCTATATTAAGTGGTTTTAAACTGTTTTTTGGACATGTCAAATTTTGACAATTTCGTCATACTATAGCCTTGCTTTTTTGGTCATTTTTTCAACATGCTATTTTTTGGGGGTTTTGGCCTTTTGACGATGTTTTTTCAACACTGTATGTTATAACATGCCTCTGCTTGCTATACTAAGTGGTTTTCAGCTGTTTTTTGGACATGTCAAATTTTGACAATTTCGTCATACCTTGCTGTTTTGGTCATTTTTTCAACATACTATTTCATTAGTTTTTGGGCCATATTTGCATATTTCATCAACTCTGTATATCATAACATGTTTCAACTTGCTATACTATGTGGTTTTCAGCTATTTTTGGACATGTCGAATTTTGAAATTTTCGCCATACTATAGCCTTGCTTTTTTGGTCATTTTTTCAACATGCTATTTTTTGGATTTTTCAGCCTTTTGACGATGTTCTTTCAACACTGCATGTTATAACATGCTTCTGCTTGCTATACTAAGTGGGTTTTAGCTGTTTTTTGGACATGTCAAATTTTGACAATTTCGTCATACTATAGCCTTGCTGTTTTGGTCATTTTTTTCAACATGCTATTTTATGGAGTTTGGGACCATTTTTCAATGTTTTTTTAACACTGTATATCGTAACATGCTTCTACATGCTATATTAAGTGGTTTTAAACTGTTTTTTGGACATGTCAAATTTTGACAATTTCATCATACTATAGCCTTGCTTTTTTGGTCATTTTTTCAACATGCTATTTTTTGGGGTTTTCAGCCTTTTGACGATGTTTTTTCAACACTGTATGTTATAACAGGCCTCTGAATGCTATACTAAGTGGTTTTCAGCAGTTTTTTTTTATGTGTCAAATTTTGAAATTTTCGCCATACTATAGCCTTGCTGTTTTGGTCATTTTTTCAACATACTATTTCATTAGTTTTTGGGCCATATTTGCATATTTTATCAACTCTGTATATCATAACATGTTTCAACTTGCTATACTACGTGGTTTTCAGCTATTTTTGGACATGTCGAATTTTGAAATTTTCGCCATACTATAGCCTTGCTGTTTTGGTCATTTTTTCAACATGCTATTTTTTGGAGTTTGCCGCCGTTTTTGGATGTTTTTTTTAATACTGTATGTTATAAAATGCTTCTACATGATATACTAAGTGGTTTTCAGCTGTTTTTTGGACATGTCAAATTTTGACATTTCGACATACTATAGCCTTGCTTTTTTTGGTCATTTTTTCAACATGCTATTTTATGGAGTTTGGGGCCGTTTTTGGATGTTTTTTTTAACACTGTATGTTATAAAATGCTTCTACATGCTATACTAAGTGGGTTTCATCTGTTTTTTGGACATGTGAAATTTTGACATTTTTGCCATACTATAGCCTTGCTTTTTTGGTCATTTTTTCAACATGCTTTTTTTTCGGATTTTTCGACCTTTTGACGATGTTTTTTCAACACTGTATGTTATAACATGCCTCTGCTTGCTATACTAAGTGGTTTTCAGCTATTTTTTGGATGTGTCAAATTTTAAAATTTTCGCCATACTATAGCCTTGCTTTTTTTGGTCATTTTTTCAACATACTATTTCATTAGTTTTTGGGCCGTATTTGCATATTTTATCAACACTGTATATCATAACATGTTTCAACGTGCTATACTAAGTGGTTTTCAGCCATTTTTGGACATGTCGAATTTTGACATTTTCGCCATACTATAGCCTTGCTGTTTTGGTCATTTTTTCAACGTACAATTTCATTAGTTTTTGGGCCGTAATTGCATATTTTATCAACACTGTATATCATAACATGTTTCAACTTGCTATACTAAGTGGTTTTCAGCTATTTTTGGACATGTCAAATTTTGACATTTTCGCCATACTATAGCCTTGCCGTTTTGGTCATTTTTTCAACATGCTATTTTTTGGAGTTTGTGGCCGTTTTTGGATGTTTTTTTAACACTGTATGTTATAAAATGCTTCTACATGATATACTAAGTGGTTTCATCTGTTTTTTGGACATGTCAAATTTTGACATTTCCACATACAATAGCCTTGCTGTTTTGGTCATTTTTTTCAACATGCTATTTTATGGAGTTTGGGAACATTTTTCAGTGTTTTTTCAACACTGTATATCGTAACATGCTTCTACATGCTATATTAAGTGGTTTTAAACTGTTTTTTGGACATGTCAAATTTTGACATTTTCGCCATACTATAGCCTTGCTGTTTTGGTTATTTTTTCAACATGCTATTTTTTGGGTTTTTCAGCCTTTTGACAATGTTTTTTCAACACTGTATATCGTAAAATGCTTCTACATGCTATATTAAGTGGTTTTCAGCTATTTTTGGACATGTCGAATTTTGACATTTTCGTCATACTATAGCCTTGCTGTTTTGGTTATTTTTTCAACATGCTATTTTTTGGGTTTTTCAGCCTTTTGACAATGTTTTTTCAACACTGTATGTTATAACATGTTTCACTGAGTTGGACCAGCATCAGTGCAACCATGAATCACGATCCAGGCTCAGCTGGGGGATGGAACAGGGGATCAGCAGAACCAGGGCAACAATCCAGGCGCAACCATTATCCAAGAAATCTATAAGATAATGGAGCGCAAATGCTCCAGAGAAAAAGTTGTTAGTGATATGCAGTAATACGACCAAGTCTGAGCCAGCCTTAATTATGAGTTCAAAGAGCAAAGTCTGAAGTCTATTCTTGAATGTGGAGACAGCATCTGCATCCCAGGAAGATATTTCCACAAAAGTTCAGCCTGATAGCTGACGGCTCTGGCTCCCAATCTACTTTTGAGGAATCTAGGAACCATATAAAACCAAAATCTTTAGAGTACAGTGCTCTGGTAGGATTCAGGGAACTATGAGCTCTAAAGGATATGACAGAGCCTGAACATTCACAGCTTTGAAAGTGTATTCCATCAAAAATCATGTATATAGTCATAGAAAATGTCATAGTATAGTGTGCTATCAAACATCATGAAAAAACACCACAGTATAGTGTGCCATCAAACATCATGAAAAAATGGCATAGTAAAGAATGTCAACAGAAATCATGAAGAAACATAGTAAATTATCTCATCAAAAATCATGAAATGTCTTCAAAAATCCTGAAGGAACATCATTATGTTGTAACATTTAAAATCCTGAAAAATTTCAGAGTCTAGCAGGCTGTTAAAAACAATTAATATCATCAAAGTATATTTTGTCAAAAATTTTAAAAAAATAGATAACATATTACGATAAATTATTTAATCAAAAATCAATTTAAAAAGATTATAGTATGCTATGTCATCAAAAACCAATAATCAAAAAATCATTAAATGATGTCATAGTATACTATGACGCAAAAAATTATGAAAAAAGTTGGAGTATACTTTGTCAACAAAAATCATCAAAAAAAATCATTGTCTTCAAAATAATGATTAAATACCATAGTATAGTATGTCATCAAAAATCATTAAAATAAACCTCATAGTATTTTATTTAATCAAGAATCATGATAAAACATCATAGTATATAGTATGTCATCAAAAATCATTCAAATGCGACAGCATCATACATTGTCAAAAATTCTGAAAAGAAAATCATAGTATGTCATTAAAAAAAATCGTGAAGAAAAGCCATGCGTTAATGTGCCACCAAATTTAATTTAAATAAAAGAAGAATACACTACATTATTAAAAATAATGGAAAAAATGTCTTATTATAGTATGCCATAAAAAATCATGAAAAAACATTCAAGAGTAATATGTCATCAAAAATCATTTAAAAAAAACTTGATAGTATAGTTTGTCTCAAATTTGCAAACATGCCACAGTATCATAAAAAAAAAAACATAAAAATGAGCATAGCACAGCATCAAAAATCCTGAAAAAAAAGTCATCATATCGTATGTCATGAAAAATCATGAAAAAAGTGTCATAGTGTCGTGGGGTTATTTCATCAAAAATCATGAATAAACATAGTACAGAATGCCATCATAACTAGGCCATGGCTATGGTGAAGGGAAGACATGCAGGCAACATATTGGCAGGATGTGTATTGCACTGTGTTATAAATATAGTTTTAAATCATACTTCTATTTTTATGACTGTCTCGTCTTTCTCTCTTTGCCTGTTTTCTTCACCTTTGTAGAACCATGAGTTTGTGGACGAGCAGTATTACCAGCAAAGCTACCTGGAGGCGGGGCTGCAGAATTACCCATCTCGAAGCCCCTCCCTCTCAAGCCAAGATGGCGTAACGGGCACGTGTTGCACCCGCCGAAGCAAGAAGCACCACACCCCTTTACCAAATGCCAGTGCTGCAGCACACATGCAGCCTTTGACACACACGCACACACACCAACAAGGCTTGCAGGAGCTCAGCACCATCCACATCCAGCCCCTCAGCACCAGGTGAGCTCAGGAGTTACAAAGGACAGGCCAAAAAAACACTAATATTCTTCAACTTGTGTGATGTTTGATCCCCACTTACTCTCACACAGCTATGTATACACTGTATAGTAAGATGTGAAGACAAAGAATAACTTACTTTTCCTGTCTGCTTACGCTCCCTCAACCTGCCTCATTAAGATATTTTGGAATCTGGATATAAAATTCAAGTCTCAGTTATCAAGCTGTATGTTCCATACTTCCCAAACCCATGGATTTTTGCAACAAAAAAAACTCTTGGTGGTGGAGTCCAGCTTAAATAAGTTTAACTTGAGGTTCAGTTTTAAATTGTAAGGTTTTAGCAAAAAATGCACATTTTAGAAGTACTGAACATATGGCTGGGAACATGGGACTTCAATTATACTGTACAAGTTGTGCAAGAGTGTTTAATTACATGTTTTGAAGTACTTTTGCTGTTGTTAAACTTAGTCTCCAATCAATCATAAAATCAATGTCATTTTAAGAGGAAACGTGAGAAAAACAAAGTTTTCTCCACAAATTCAGAGTAGCAGGGCACCACTAATTGATATACAAATGGTCATTATGTGGGTAAAGTATTCTTTTAAAACTGCTTGAAGCTCTCTGTTTTTCAACAGCCAGGGTTTACTTTGTCTCTCCGTTGTTAAAGTTTGTTTGCAGGAAACAGATGCCCAGGTTCATTAGTGGCTGAAAGCTGTGTAGAACAGATTTGGGTCTTGATTCTCAGTGGGTTTGACACTACAATCAACACTTTAACACTTACACCTGGGTTTTTTAAAGCTCCATAAAAATTGTTGTCCAATTCACAGTAATTGTGGTTTTAGGGTTGTTTGTTCAAGTGAACAAAGGATTATGTTTCGGTTAAGGGCACCTCCAAGATTGTGTTGTCCATTGGGGGAAAAAAAGCAACCTTGACCTTGAAAACTAGCTATTATAAGAAATAGGAGGGTTTCTCATTACCTTTTTGTCTTCAACCAGAACTGGTCTGAGACATAAACCAAATTTCCATAAACAGTAGCAAAACTCTGAGCAAAATGTTTCTACAAGGGATGCATGATAATATTTGGTACATAATCTGTATCAGTAGATATAGGCATTAAAATTAAATATTCAAATCAGAAAACATGCTAATAATATCTGCACATCATCAGTATTGGCACATATTGGCCTTAGAATAAACTATAGGAAATGGCCAACATGTTTTTTCATATTTTGCACCATGAATGAATATAACATACAATGAAAACCAGTGTATTTCACATCTCCATCTTCTGATAAAGTGTCTGAATGCATGATATGATGTTAACTGCACTACAGAAGAGATCTGATACTCACTAAAATCAGGTGGGAAAAAATTGGATATATCAATATTGGTATCAGTTTTTGGCCAAATGAGTTGTTATATAGCAGCATATCTGATATCTGTAAAAAAAAATGCAATTTGTGCATCCGTAGTTTCAACATAGAAAAATTATACTTAATTTTGTCTTCCCTCTTTCCTTCCTATAGCCGCTCCAGTCTGAACATGCGAGTGGACGAGCCAGCATCCCTGAACTGCCAGGGCAGTCAGATCACCACAGCAATCATCAGCATTCCCACACCACCAGTGACCACCCCTGAGGGCGATGCTCATCTGCCCGCAGGCCCTACTCACCAGAACGTTGTGAAGGTGTCCGCACTGTGAAGACTAGAGTGCAGGCGCATCACAAAGACAGAATAAAGACTCATCGAGACAGACTGAGGGACAGAGGAGCACTGGGATTGATGGAGGAGAAGGCATTCAGAGTCCTGGTCCGGTCGTGGTGGAGCCCGCCCTCTGCTGGTCATGTACTGTAATGACATGGACTCCCTGTACAGGCAGAGGATGGCTTTTAGATCCAACATATTCATGTTAGTGGTTGCAAGTGTGTGCGTGGGTGAAAGAGTGGAGAATACATGTAGGGAGTCGTTTTAGATGAGGAAGCACCACCCAAGTGTCAGAGATGAGTTCCCAGAGCAAGTCATGTGTCACTGTGCACAGAGCACCTTTTTATGATTTTGCTTCAGTTTGAGTCTTACTGTCTTTTTTTTTTTTTCCCCAGGAGATATAAAGAAAAAGTGAGAGAACTGAAATGGAAAGAAAAGAAGATCAGAACTTTTTTCCCCACCAATTTAACCCTGCCCTTTTTGTTTTGTGTCCTCTTGGCCCACTCACCTGTTGATAGATAAACATGGCACCGTTCCTTTTCAGGTCCAATACTGTTCCACTTGAGTGAAAATCCTTTAAAAAAATCAAACATGGTAGGTGTGTCTGTGATGGCGTTACCAATGAGTTTCATATTTGTGAATGAGTGGATGTGACTTTTTGCTAGATAGAGGAATTGTGATGTTCTGGATAGGAGGAATGTGCCTGTATGTGTGCGTGTGTGTGCGTGTGTGTGTGAGAGAGAGAGAGAATGTGTTTGTCTCAGTTAATTGAAAACTTGTGTTTCAATTTTCCTGGAAGTCTCTATGGCTCAGTATATGGTATATTTGACTAGCTGCCACTCTGTAGGGTTCACTGTACACATTTCTGTCTGAAATTCTCAGCTACAAGCCTTTTACACAACATGTGCCTGTTGCTCGAGTTAAAAAGAGATTTATTTGTTTTTATAGTTTTCTTCTCTCCCTGCTCTTTTCCCTTTTGGCTGCTACAGCCCGACAGACCTCAAATAACTCAATTCTCTAACAAAGAAACCAAAAAAAAGTACATTTTGAATTCAATTCACCACTATTAAAAGCACAAGGCGCTGGCTGAGAATTTCTGACACAAATCTGTCCTGAGCCTGGGTTCTTTGTGAATATTGTTAATAGAATATTTTGTAATATTTGACCATCGTTTGGCAGAACCAGTGAAGCTGTCTTCTCGTCTCTCTCTTTCTCCCTCAGTCTGTCTTTCTTTCTCTCTCTCTCTCTCTCTCTCTCTCGTTGTTGTCCTGTTGTATCCCTACCTCCTGTGTGAACAACAGTATGCTTTCAGTAGTCTTTATAGCTGTCAACGTTTTTTCTTCCCCAAACTCAGCGGGCATTTTTTCAAAGTTGTTGAGTATGTGTACTCTATGTGGTTAGGAAACTTGATGTTTGTACTTTTTGTCCTCCTTGGTGTTTCAAAAGGATTTTATTTACTTTATCTTCGGGAGAACTTAAAAGCAGGGAAGTCTGTTGTAACGGTGACTACAGAGAGGACATTGGATGAGCCATCCACAGATCTCTGTCACCAAAAACACGCGCTATTCTGTCTGTTCTCTCAACTCGCAGCCCCGACATGTAACATTAGTATTACCTCTCATCAAATCCCATCAAAGTTGACCTTTGTAACTATGGACGGTGACCTTTTAGCTCTGCTAACCTCCGCACTGAAGCCTCCCTGTTGGCCTTTTTCATCTTGAATGTCATTCTGAGTCCAACAGCTACACAGGCAGTTAGCTCTGTCATTAGGTGGATGAGACCACTGCTCGGGTTTCTCCAGTGCATTGCAGAGAAGTTTCAGTCACAGCAGACGAAGCACCAATTTCTGCTCCACATAGATGAAATAAAATGTTGATCAAGAGCACACGGACAGGGCTAGAAAAGCATTAATATATCAGCATACTGTCAGTATCAGCCAAGAGCATATTTCAAAAGCAATACTGGAATTGGTTTAATATCATGTCTGCCCATATGTAGCTGATGTGAAACTTTCTTTTCCGTAGAAGTAGATTAACACCAGTCAAACGAGCAGGAAAAATATATAATGGTCTTTTTAAAAATGTGTTTAATTACCTTAATATGGAGACATCTGAAAACCAGTTTTACACATACATTTGTACTAAGACTTACAAAAAAAATAACCACATATCATTATCATCATATCAGCCAGTATGGGTGGGAATATATAGCATAATTGGTACCATATCAGTGCATCACTACACAAGACCCCAAGGTCCCTTAGACTCCTCTGTTGTGCTTTAGTTCCCTCTGATCCCAAAGTTAGTACCAACCCCCCAAAAAATAATAATAATAATATAAAAAATAATCTACAGAGTTGGAACAGGATGTATCACTATTGCTGGTTCTTTAGTAATATACACAGCAACAACAGCGGCCTAGAACCCAGTATTAGTTTAGTCAATGCAAATTTAACTGTAGTAAATAAAGAAGATAAGCACAGACAAGCCGAGCTTTTTTTAGTGTAATTCTAAAAAAAGGTGTTAAAGACATTGACTTCATATTCACAGCATCAAGTGTGACATTTAGAATCTAGTGAAAACAACAAGGGTATGACATAGGTGATGGCAGAAGTGAGGTTCCCTGTATTTTTTTGTTGCTAGGACAGTGATTAAATGTGAGTTATTTACTGCTTCCCTGTTTCAAGACAGGTTGTTTTGTGTCAGCTGCACTTTCAAAACGACACAGTTTGAATTATTATGTAAGCATATCTCCGCTCAAAGTGTCAAAGGATTGCGTTTTTACTTACAAACAACAAAAACAGAGGTCTGTGATTGTGTTTGCCTCTCTCTCTTTCTCTGTTACTTCCTTTGATTGTCTTTTTTTTATGTGCTCAGTCAGTTTTTCCTCTCACTCTTTGCTTTGCCCTCCTATGCCACCTGTTGTTGTTGAGACTACTGCTGTGCGTATCTTGTCAGGTGTTGGATATTATTTATGACCTTGTCTTGTGTCCCGACTGTGAAACGCCTGATAAAACATCTATATCTGCCACAAATATCAAATCTGTGGGCTCTCTTCTTCACCCGTCTCTTAATCACTGTGTGTGTGTGTGTGTGTGTAAACACTGAACACAAGGTCGCAGCATGTGCACATTTAGCTTCAGTGGTATTTTCAATTCCCCAAAGTGCAGTCCATGTGACCCAGATGTGGATAAAGTATTTAACCTTCAGATCTACCGTTTAAGGGGACACCCGGGGATGGAGGAGAGGAGCTTGCTTAGTTCAGAGCGGAACTGTCTGGTGACTAAAGTGTAGATGAGGGGATCCACTGCAGCCTGCACACAGGTCAGCACCATCGCCGACGTCTCCAGCTCCATCAGCAGCTGTGGGAGAAACAGGAGAGAGCTTAGGATAGCACATGAACACAAAATAACATCCAAAATGTTTTTGCAGGACAGCGATGGTATGACCTGTTGCCCAGATTAATTATGATTTTCATTAATCAATGATCTATTCTTTTTTTTTAATACTTCCATCATTACGTATAAAATGGAAGAAAATAATGGCTACATAATTTCTTAGATACCAAGTTGATATATTTGTATTGCTTGTCATGTCTGACAATACAAAAGCAAAAGAGATTCAGTTTGATTATTTACGTTTAACTTAATTGTCAAAATGTGCTGATTATATTGATTAATCAACTACTATGATGCATTTTTGCACTATGACAGGACACTGAGTGATCACAATTAGGGCTGTGCGATATGACAAAATATCTCATCTGATGATAAAAAAGTTATCATTTCATATTATGCTCTATCATTTATTTAGTTTACACGTCTGATAAATGCTTTGATCTTTGATGCATTTAATTATAACATTACTTTATTTACCTTTACTATAACAGTACTTTATTTAATGTAACACTTCACTTTATTTAGAATAACAGTATTTTATTGAACTATCTTACCAGTAGTTTATGTAACTTTACTTTAAGGCAGTAGCTACTTTATTTGTAACTGCAGTTCATTCATTGATTTTTTGTCAGTATTTTACAGTAATTTAGATTTCAAAATATCGAAGTGTGTATGGTAATATAGCCTGAAAATATTCTGAGATCATTCTAAAGCCATATCGTCCAGCCCTAATCACAATAATAAAACTGTGTGCTGTGCAAAAATATCTTAATTTTTTGTTGTTGCTAACAATACTGATTTGTCTTTTGTTTGGTTTCTGTGGTATCATTTTGAGGCTGTGTTTTTGCTGAATTATTTGGAAAGCAGTTTCTAATATTGTGCACAGTTCCTTTGGAGGACACATCAGAAACCTCACAAAATACAAGCATGTATCGTGTGACTGTCAGGTTGGGTTGCATTACATTGTACAGGGTTTCTGTTTTTCAAACAGAAAAAATGGTAAAGTGATATAAAAAGTTCCACTCACCTTGTCCGTGTCTTGCCAGGAGACGACGTTTATCAGCAAAATAACCACCATGGGCACCCAGGAAAGCGTGAAGGCAATAATTATGTAACCAAAACGCTGGGCAAGCTTCCCCTCCATCTGTTTCTTCCCCCGCTCCCTGGCTCCTGGGGTCAGGAGACAGACTGCCCCCACAATCTCTGGAGGTCTCATCGGGGCCCCTCCTGCAGAGCCTGCATAGGGAGCGCTGGCTTCTGCCACAAGGAGCACCGTCCGGCGGGGAGGCAGCGGGCTGAAGGAGCCATGCGGGGCTGTCCGTGGTGCTGAAGCGGGGACACTCAGACAGTCCCAGGCGTGCTCAGACACCGTCGGCCTCAGCTGGACTCCCCGACTGAACACTTTCTTCCGGTGCTGTCTTACAACTCTGAATATGCGCACGTAGTGGACAACAATCACAGTCAGAGACAGTCCCCACACCGGGACCAGCACGTAGGGTCCAAAAGGATCCGAGTATTGAAGACGCTCTTCTCCATGCCCCCCGAGGTGCGGACGGCAGAGCATATAAAAAAGCGCCTTTTTGGAGAGGGTCAGAGAGATTACAGCCAAAATGAGGCCACATGCCCAGATGGACAGGATCCACAGACGGACCCTAGCTTTCCTCCTCTCAGTTTGGAAAGGGAACGCGATGGCCTGGAAGCGCTCCACACTGATGCTGACCAGCGTGAGCAGCTGGACACAGCTGCACAGGGCGTAAGTGAACTGCTGCAGGGTGCACACAGACACCGACACCTGGCTGTCCTTCCTGAAACGCAGAAAAGAGAAGAGAAGCAGCGGGGTGTCCACAGAGCACTTCAGGAGGTCACTGGCGGCCAAGCTGACCAGCAGCGCGTTATTGAAGGTCTGCAGGCTCTTCGTCCTGAAAACAACCCAACAAACCCACAAGTTCCCGGGTAAACCCAAGACTAATGATAAGGTCAAGACCGTGCAGTTAAATGTGAAAAACACCGTGTCCATGTGCGTCTCATCGTGTGCGGTGGTTTCATTCCAGCATGTATGCACGTCCATACTTTCACCACCGGGTTGTGCTTCCGTTTATGAAGTATCTTTAGAAAAAGATCTCCTTGGTACATGTCAGACAAATTATTCTGCACCTACTAGAAATCATGGGCGTGATTGTCTAGCCTGGCAGACAGGACCTCCAACGAATACCCAGGAGACAGTAGGCAGCTTAGGATGATTACCAGAAGGTCTTTTTTGTGAAACTGAAATACAAAAACAAAATAGAAATATTACAGCCGTGATGAATGTAACTCCCCTCCACCCATCAACAAGCAAGAAAACATAAACAAGCTCCAGAAACACAAATACACACCATCATGTGCTTGGACTACCACCAATCAAAGGAAACAGCTGCCTAAGGCTTTGCATGAACGCCAAACTAACATTGAAAATGCCACAGACAAACTAACACAATAAGCATTACCATTAAGAGCAACTGTTTCTCACAAACTAAAGCCTCCCCCCATGACTACAGCAGGTAAGTGTCATAAGGAAAGTAAGTGTGAAAATCAGAAATCAAACATTACTTACAGGCATATATTCTTCAGGGTGACCAAAGAAAGGTGAGGGAGTAGTTGAAAAAACAGCAGCTACACACTCTCTCTGTGTAAACAATGAGAAGTCCACATGGCCAGGCAGCGCAGCACAGCGGATAGGTTCGTTAGAGCTGCGCCTCGCATGGACGCGCACGAGAGCAGGCGGCCGCAGCAGGGGGCGGTGACAAAAAGCTGCGATCAAGTCAGATTTCTGACTTTTGCAGTCACAGAAGTCACAGAAGCACCCACATCTTGTTAGATTGGATTCCTATTCATTTCGATCTGATCATATCCGTTCATCAGTCTGTTTACAGTCTCCCAAGTATTGTATTGATGGACAATGTAAACTTTTCAAATATTTTACAGGAGATCTGTGATTTCTGTTCACATTTCAGCCCTCATTTAGATGAATTCTAATGTATATCAGCATTATATCATTTAGTTATTGAATATAAATCCACTGAGCGCATCTGTCACCCTCAAACTACATCAATACAAAAGAACCATCATCACAGCTCTCAGTGCGCATCAGTCAGACAGCCTGTGGTCAGGCCTTCACATCTGTACACGTTATTTTACTGACCACCAGTTGTGCTGTTTAATGTTTAATCCTTCTTTTCCCTCCTCCTTCAAAATAATTAAAATACTATACAATAAACTCTGTATAGTTCATGGTGAACGTATTTAGTCTTTGTGACTGCAAAACATCACCACCAACATCATCAGTCGCAACATGTAACAGTTAACAGAAAAACCTCAAATAAGACAAATAAATTCCAAATCTCTGAAATTCAACAAAGGTAAAAAAAAAAAAAAAAAAGTTTATCTGACAGTTCATATTGATGAGTCAACATCTGAACCAATTTGATCAGCTAAGAGCCAGTCGTTAGCAGCCGGTACAGAGCAACTGCGTCGTCTGGCTCTAAAATCTGCGGCCGCCTCGAAACCCCGAGATTATCGCCAGTCCACTTCTGCATGACGTCAGAGCAAGTCGAGCTGGGGATAGGGCATGGATGTACAAACGCATCATGGGCTTGGGTCGGACACAATCTAACCGGCATGCATTGCTCTTCGATCGCCGAGGATCGGTTCTGCGCAGAACTGGGTAGGCTCGAACGAACCTTATCTCATAAAAGAGGCGGCACAGAAATGTACCTCCTGATTATAGTCCACATCAGTGTACAGCAGCAGCTCCGGGTGAGGTGAGACATTCACCTTCACTGCATAATGATGATGTCAACTGGTGACATAGCAGATGGTAAAATTAGCTGAAGAGGGCCTCTGGTTTTAAATTAACTTTTGTTTTGCCCAGCACTGATTGGTTGAATGGCCACCGGTTGATTAGCCTGTAATCAGGACCATGTTGAGTTGTCTGACCTTGCCATGCCCTGCTAAAGAGATTACATAGAGTAAATTGCACAGTTTGTGCCCCTTCTGCAACGCCCTCTTTAAACATCAGTTATGATGAATGGCTAGTGATGTGGACGTTCTGTATTCTCTTGAGTTCAAACATACAAGAGAAGATATTATTTTGGATGACGACCTGCTCCCTATATAGATATAACGGCCCATTTTAAGGTAACAAATACACAATGATTCTTATTTTCAGGTGATTATACACACTGATGCCAGTGTCATGATCCTGGTCGACACAACCCCATTGTTATGAGTCATGCTTCCACTATTAATATACACATGGGACTCTAATCAACACCTACGAGATTTGCATGTAACATCACATGCTATCATATATTGCATTTATTATATTTTATGTCTATCACTATTGTTATATTTGTTATTGTTACCATTATTATTGTGCATCTCTCCCCCTCTCTTTTTCTCTTTCTCTTTCCTTTATGTCATTACTGTCATTTAATTATTTACAACATCTATTGCACATCTGTCCATCCTGGAAAAGGGAGGAAGGAGTCGCTCTTCCTGAGGTTACTACTATTTTTTTCCCCGTTACAGGATAATGGCCTTTATAAATAAAATTGACTTGACTTGACATGACTAAAGAAAACATACTTATCATAACCATTTCTGCCAGTATATCCCCGTAAATCCTACACACTGTTCAGAGCATGTGGGTGCACAGCTGTAACAGAAGAGGGCTCGGACAGACATGTTCCTTACTGGTAATCTATTAGAAAAGTAACAGATTCATTGAAAAGCATACACTCAAAAAAATTAAGTGCAATGTCTTAGACAAGAAGTGCAAACATAAGTACTCATTTTTTACAGTGGACACTCAGACACATTTTCTCACTAGAGACCAGCATGATCGGGTGTCCTTGTACAGAAATGACGTGTACAGGCACGTCAGTGTTTCAGCAGTTCTTCCATGTAGACGGCATTCATACGATAAGCTGCCATCCAGTTGTGGGCCACACTGTAGTAGCTTTGGTAACCTTGCTCTTGAGAAGGCGACATGGAGGCATAGTAGTCATACCAGGCTCTGTAGCTGGCTCTCCAATAAGTTTCAGCACTCCATTCCTCCTCCTCCTCCTCATCCTCATCCTCCTCCTCCTCCTCCTCCTCCTCCTCCTCCTCCTCCTCCTCCTCCTCCTCCTCATCCTCATCCTCCTCGTCATCATCATTTTGTTCCCTCTTTTGCTCTCTGTTCATTTTCTCTGAAATCTTTCTGCTCTGTTTCTTAGTCTCTACTTTAATCTTTCTGGATTCATGTCTTCCAGCCTGTGTTGGAGCCCCCTGACTGGGATGCCTGACTGGTATGGATTCAGAGTTCTCAGGTTGGGATGAAGCCCTCTTGCTTGGTGCACAGACTGTCTGATGATACAACTTGGATGCAGAGGAAGAACATGCTTTGGATCTAGTGGTACCTCCCTTTGGTTTGGACACAGTGCTTATTTGTCTGGCTTCAGTCGGAGGCTCAGTAATTGCTGTGTATTTACTCCCTCTGGTCTGATTTGTCTCGTCATCTTCGTCAGATTGCAAGTTTGAAGAACCAGACGCTGATCTTTGTTGTGAAAAGTCAGATTTCCACCGATTTTGTTTTAAACTTTGAGCTGAGTCATCTGTAAGTGTGAAAGACTCTCCATGCCCATTCTGAGCATTTGGGTCACCGTCCTCTCCACCTCTGAACTCCCTGATGACCTCCACGGATCTCCCCAACCCTGTAGTAATGAAACCGTTGAAGTCCCGCTCAGCCTCCTCAAAGGTCACAAACCTCGGCTTATAACTCTTGAATGAGCTGAGAGGAGGGATCTTTGGCAGAGCGTCTTGCAGCTCTTTGCGAGTCGGCACTGCCCGAGGAGGACGCTGTGGGAGTGTGTCCTTTGCAGGAGATACTTCTCTAGGATTCCATTCATCATTTTCTCCCAGGTCGTGTGCAGGTTGGGTCTTCTCCGAGTGCCTTTGACCGCCATGCTCCAGAGCTTGATCTGCAACGGACTTGGCACGCTTCTTCTTCTCGGTCCTTGAAGAGAGCAGGGGTAAGGGGCCTGGAGCGGAAGCCTCGGTGCAGACATCCCAGTCACACGTTTCATCCATCAACCCAGGCTCTATGGTAGCTGACAGGACAAAAGACAGAATGGAAATTATTTTTCCACAATCCCATTAAATGAAATGTGTTATTTTTAGAGGTTCTATATGTAACTTTTTAACAGTAGTTTCTTTTTTTTGGAATATTTTACTTTGCTTTTTTGAAACCAAACATATTAATAAAAAACATAACCATCAAATGGCAGTACAAAGTAAACATGACAATAAACAACAAACAAATCCAAAATAAAAAAAATAAACATCATGCAGAATGACAACTAAACATGCCACATCAGTGCAGTGTAGATTACTCAGGCCTACAGCTACCTGGCTACGTAAGCTTGCTTGCTCAGATTTGTTAGTTGACAAATTAATACTAACGTGATACATGACACTAACTTACATATTATGACTTAATAGAGAATAGGCAACAAGTCATGGCACAATGCATTCTGGGCACACTTTGGTAGACATCTCTCCAAGAGTGATAGAAAACAACCATGGACCAGTCCAAGAGAAAGTGCAACCTACCCGACCGAGAAAAGCTAAAGAGGGAAACAAAAGACTGCTACTCTGAAAAATTAAAGGAATCAAACTGCCTCAGTCCATATGAACACAAGGAGTGTTTGGGTTTTTATGATTTTAATGAGCTACCAAATGTAACTTTTCCGCAAGTGTTTTCATACCTTGATTGTGGATTGTGCACCTACACTTTTAAGAAGTCCAGAAATGATAAATCTCTCGAGGCCCCTCGTTAAATTACAAATATGTATATGGGTGCAGGCCTTGCAGATTTTCAGAGTAAACAACCAGAAAGTTGCCATTAGCACAAAGGTAAGTAACCTAGTCACCACACACAAATACACTTCTCTGTCGCCACTTTAAACTCAAGAAAAAATCTTTTCTAGTTTTTGTCACGGTGATCAACATTAGCTGTAAACACGTAGGGCATACTGTTAGTTTTTTTTTCATTTGATGCTATTAACAAAGACAGATAACAGCATTGTTGTTGTTGCTGCTACTGCAGCTGTTATTTCTGCAGTGTTTTCTCTAGTTTCCATCACAGTGATTAATGTTTACAACATGGACGATATTTTGATGGTTTTTGGGTTTTTATAATCATTCCTTTGATACTTGTAACAAACAAAGAAAGATAGCAGCAAAGGCATTGTAGTGGAGCCAAAAGTAACTACATTACAGTCAAACTTGTTTTTACTTAACTTACCTGTGTGAAAATTTTGTGAACGCATGAACAGATGTGTTGCTGCAGGTGATGTATGTTCATCTTACAGCTGCTGCCCATGCCATGAACGCCTCTTTGTTAAGTGGCTGACCTAAGATTTATTGTTTTGCTTCCAAGCTAAAAAGCAGAGAAAATCGCACTCCAGTTTCGCACACTGAACGGTTATGATAGCTGATAATGCAGCAAATGTTCACCATTCCACTGAATACCTGGATGAACTCAGCCTGGTCTCTACGGTAACTGCTCACTACCACTGACATCACAATCCTACTCTCTACAAAAGATGTAACAGTACCACATGCTTTCAACTAGCCAAGCCAAGCATGCTGTAGCAACAAACAAGCTAACCCTAACCTGAGTTAACGTTAGCTCTATTTTAGTTTTTCTACATGGTTATTCGCTGGTAATGTCAGCTGATAATGTAATGCAAATGTGAGATTCTAAGTATATATACATACAGTACATATCCTTTTTTTAACCTGGTAAAAGATTTATTGACATTTAAAATCTCTTTTTCAGGAGCGACCTGGCCGGAGGGAACACTCCAAATGAAACATAGAAACACTGCAGAAAGCAACATTATTCTCAAGCTTTCTATCGCTTGATGACTTTCATTCATGGTCAGTCTTTTGTTTGTCATCGTTTTGGCCGAGGCACATGTGCTCGCTCATGGCTACTAAGTACAAGCGTCAGGGTTCTGACTTCAGTTCGCAGACAGCCTCAGAGGTTTCAACAAGAACAAGGATTTTCTGGAAGTTACACACAGAACCTTTAAGGGGAAGAAAGTTACAAATACTTCACAGACGTGTGGGTGGGACTCACATGGCAACGCAGATAAACTCAAGCCACACTTCTGTGCAATGGCCATCATCTTGTTCTCCTCCTCACCATGGCAACAGTAGGTCACAGCCAGCCCCTGAGTGCCTGCAAACAAAATATAATCCTGATGAAAACCGATTCACATAATAAGAAGGGATAAAAGAGGGTGTGTGAGTTGTGTGTCCAGGGATGGCAGGTGCGCACGCGCACGCACACACACACACACACACACACACACACGCACGCACACACGCACGCACGCACGCACGCACGCGCACGCACGCACCCACACACACACACACACACACACACACACACACACACACACACACACAATGTGCTCAAGCTAAGATTATGTTACTCTCTGTTTCCAAGACAACACACAAGTTAAGTCACGATAATTATGATTAAATGCAGATGATTAGGAACCTATTGACCTTGCTAGGTGGGCCCACACTTGCTAATACTCCAGAGACTCAAACTAATCTTCAAAATGGGGTTTAATGCAGTCAGGAAGCAAATCAAGTCTGTCTCGCCTGCTATGCTGCTCTGAATTAAACAGTTTTTACACAGATAATATACCACCAGGATAGAAACTGATACCTGTGTGGGCTGAACATCAACAGCGGGTTGTCGGTTTGTAATTTTTCTTAACTCTGCAATTTTCGGAAAATCTTTGAAACAGTCTCTGAATAGGAATGTATGAAACAAAACACAGCATTTTGTCTTTTCTTTTAACCGCACACAAAAATAACATTTAGGCCATTTTAGTTTTGGTTTTGAGTCAGATGGACATGAAAAATGTGGACTAAAGACAGGATAGACGGTTTGGATCTGCCCACTCCAATGACTTTGGGTTGACTGATATTGAGCCTAATTCAATCCTTTGTTTTAGGTCAGCTGTCACTCAAAATGTTTTTGGAACAAAGGCTTTAGCACAGTGACCCAGAATGCAGCCATCATTAATTCCTCAATTTTCTGTCTCCACTCCACTTCACTCTGCATGCTACCTGCCATGTAACACCACACGCCATAAATAACAGCAAAACGCTGTTTATTTTTGTTATTTACTGATATTATGAGCACTCGTTTCAGCTCAGAATGAGTTTCCTGTCATCACTGACACATGGTGTTTCACCGTGGAGGACAGAAGGACAGTGGTCTGTCACACTCACCACCCCACTGCATGTGCAATTAAAAGCCCTGCAAGCAAAAGTCAGTGAGAGTACACTAATGTATTAATGTAATCCGCACAAAAGATGTACAGACGATGAAAATGAACTCTCAGGGGGATACAGTTCATTCAGGTAACAAAGGCTGCATCGAAGCAACTAACACTGGAGAATACTCTCTTAAAGGGAGGGAGAAATTTACTTGAGACAGCAACAAGGCAAAAACATCAAAGAGAGGGTTTGCAATTTTATACTTTGTTATTCTGTAAAAAATAAAATAAAATAAAAACATTACATAACCGCTTGGATGCAGGGCTTTTTTCCTATTACACTGAAGGGCTATTCAGGTGTCATGCATATACACTGGGTTTATTTTAATAACTTTAATGTACTTGAAGAGCAATGAGGTATCGGTTAGAGATTCTGTTTTGGCAGACACTCAATATTAAATGACTCAGAGCAGGATCAGAGGCAAAAAACTTGATCACGACATCCCTTAAAATGACATTATAGTCAGGTGGTATTTTGTTCTTTAGTGATTGGTTAGAGAAATTGTGTTTCCCTCCCCCAAGGATTTCTAAGTGGATGTAATTTGAAGCTAAAGAGGGAAACAGACTGTAACGAGGTGACAATTCTGTCTGGTATCAAGATCGACTGTGTAATAATCATGATTCGCGACAGCCTCTCCCCTTACTAATGCTATCAAGTATCTTGGCTCGTCCCACAAAACATGCAAATACAGAATATCATACATCACAACTTGCTTTTTATTCTAACTACTTGTTTCTGTTATGACCAAACAGTAATTGAGACTAACCGAAGCGGCCAGCCCGTCCGATTCGGTGCATATACGTCTCCCAGTCCTGCGGCACGTCCAGGTTTATCACCAAGTTTACTTTCTCTGCATCGATACCTCTGGAAGTCTGACAGAGAGAAAACAACCAGGATTAAAGAACAGAACCTGATCATAAAACACGAGCCTTGTATAACATTAATAATACATGTGTGATATATGGAGAAGTGGGAAAAAGCGTGTCTCACCAGATCTGTGGAGATGAGCACTCTGCACTGGTACTGCTTCAGTTTTGACAAGGCCTCCAGTCTCTGGTCCTGACTCAGTCCACCTGCACATATCATCATACAAATCAGATCGCATAAACTGAAATCAGCTCTGCTAACACAAACAAATCAGAACTTAGTGTTGTCCTGTCTTTAACAAAAGGGAAAAATCACAGACATAATGCCTCAAGAATACTTACAATTAATTTGTTTTTTTGTTTTTCATTTAATCAATTAAAGCTACAGTTGGTAACTTTAATAAAAATAACTTGGTCATATTTGTTGAAACTGTCAAAACATCCACAGCATTACATGAGACAGACATTCAGAGCCGAGGATTCTCTGAAGACTCATTTATGCTTCCTTTACGTCCAAAAACAGAAATGTCTGTTTAAAATATTGTTAACATTACTGTTCATATACAACCAGGCGTCCTTTATGATAACACAGGTATGAACTGACGGCACAACACAGCAAAAGTTTCACTCAACAACAAACAAGGCGACGGTGAAGGATATTGTTATATTGCACCTTTCAACAGTGGACTGTGAGGCCACTGTTGTGGACAGAAAATTATTTTGACTATATTACTGATTCGCTCCATATGCTCCACTCCACTCCATTTCATTTTTTTAAATGTCTAAACCATCTCTTTCAGTCATATCTCACTTGAAACTACACTGCCCCCCACGATCTCTGGTGGTACTGCTTAATTTCATATCCATAAGCTTTCTGAAATTATGGATGGAAAAACCCAGAGAGCAGAGATACAGAGATATGCAATGCACATTTCTTTCCTAAAATGTTTTCAGAAACATATTTTAGTGTACTGTTTAGCTATGAAATGATAAAGTTTGTGACCGCCATGTTGGATTCAGATAAACAGAATACAAAGCTCTGCCCAGACCAGCTTTTTCATTTTACAGCTTGATGATACACTAAAATATGTTGCTGCAAACATTTGAGGTGAGAAATTGGTAATGCAGAAACAGAATCTCAATTCATATTTGATCAGCACTGCCTAGTTTAACAGTTTGACCACAGTTCACGAGCAGTGACTGACATGATTGACAGCTGCATTAGAGACTTCTCGACCTTGATTGGTTGTTTTTGCTGTGTGGGGGTCACTTTTAGCAAATTCAATATAAGCACTACATGGAGGAACATTATTTTTTTACCGATTATCTGTCTCATGTACTACTGTCAGAATATGGTAACAGTAAATATGATGAAAAAATGTTTTCATAAAACTTAGCAACTGAAGCTTTAATTAATACATTAATATGAGATGTCAAAAATATTGGGCCTATGACAAGTTACAACACCAAGCGGATGCCCGAAACCGAAAAGTAGACCAATTATAATTACACAGAAGACATAAATCAATTGTTTGATCATTTTCACTTAGCAATTTCTTAACCTATTTTTCCAGTAATCAAATGACAAACCAATCCATTTACTCTTGTTTGATTTATCATTTCAATACTAAAGTCCCTCTCACCTGAGATACAAACAGCAGGTAAGCCTTTGGAGGACAGGATGTCTGCCAGGTGCTGAGCCCTGTGGGAGCAATAAACAAAATTTCTCAGAGACACACCATCAATTTTCAGATCTAATTAAGGAGATTTTCTTTTCTTGCTGATAAAGAGGATCAACATAACCTATGAAGATATGATAAGCAATAAAAGTGTGTGTTACCTTGTGTGTAGGTTGGAGAACACCAGGGCCTGGTTGAATGGGATTTTACTGAAAAGCTCCAGCAGGTGCTGCACCTTCTCCTCGAAAATCTTGTGCGGTAAAGGATGGGACTGCACCAGCTTGTAGTACTGCTTCAGACCTGGCAGGGGGGGCACAAGGACAACATAGCAAGGAGAATATCAATGAACTGAAAAAAAAAAACCTGAAAAACATAAAACACACTTTTTTTAAGGGACGAGGAAATCATCCAGAGTGCTTTTGGCTGAACGTGTACACAGCTGCTGTATCTGTCAGTATCGATGTTTGTTTTCTCAAACTCAAAACAGGCCATTTTCAAGAAGTCACTTACAAACTTCAACGGAAACACAAGGCCCGAATTTGATTCTGTCAGAGAGATGAGTGTTTTCAGATGTTAGTCTTTGTTAACGGTCAATCACCTCACAACCTCAGGAAGAAATAACATTTTCTGCCGGGACATAACCACTTTAAACATGTCACATTACTAACTTCATTATCCCGTCAGTATTGTGTTATGAGGAGTCTCTGTAAGCCACAACAGCAGTAAACTGCAGACACTGTGCAATTCAAATATGTAAAGTAACTACAAGGATCTTTCATTTTGTGCAGATTTGGGCAGCCACTGTGGGCAAAGAGGGGTGTGTTTCCATCAGCACCACTGTGTCGTCTCATAAGCATCTTGATCTGGCTAGTGCGTGCATTTGTTTTGGAAGCATAGCTGCAACTATTAAATTATTAATCAACATCTTAGTGATTAATCAAAAAGTAAGCGACAGATTAATCTACTCATGCAATAAAAACAATCATTAGCTGCAGCCATATTTAGAAGCAAGTGAAAAAAAGGCACAACTTGTTCCTTATACTATTTTCCTTCTCAAACACTCTATTTGTAGATATGTATGATTACTGACTGTAATATGACAACCACCAACATAAATTCATATATTAATGTAAAACCATGTCTCACAATAACTTTCATAAATATAATAAAAATATTACAGAGATGTATCAAAATCTTGCAAATCTCTCCATGAATGATCGACCAAGGTTAATTTGTGTTTTCACCCGAGCTCTACATCTGCTCTTTAAGGCTTTTTTTGCTCTTCGTCTGTGGCCCCTTTTACATTGCCTTTTCAAGGCGGAAATAGCATGCCGTTATGCCACCTCACAGTAGAAAAGTGTCGCCCCATGTCTCCCATTCGTGATCGCAGAATTGGGCAATAGAGTTGCCTCACCTTTAAGCCAGCATTGGAGGTAGTAACAGATACCGTAACAGTGTCTGTGTAAAAGGGACAGACGGCAGGAGGGGACCATCGGCTGGACAGGTGTGAGGTTTCCACAACGTGTCATGTTGGTGACCCACCATGCAAGATTTAAAAAGCAGCTAGAAGCAGTTAGCTGCTAACTCAAAGAAGAAGAACAGCAGCTGAAAATGTCCACAAACTGGGAAAACAATGAGATTCGGCAGCACCTCACCATCTAAGCAGAGGATGAGATCAGCTGCCATATAACAGGGGCAGCAAATAATTGTTGTTGCATATCACCGTTATGTTGTATAAAGCACTGCTAACACATATGTTATATGTCACACAAGAAGCTAATGCTATTGTGTTAAACATCACGCCTTTTCAACCTCTTTTGCTTCTGAAATGCCAGCATGCCTGCTAAAATCACACAGCGGCACAATGCCGCCGTTTGGGCCCGCGTAAAAATGCAAAGACAATGTGATGAAGGAAGTATGTAGCGACCCTGAAGTGCGACCTTTGTGTTAAAAGGCCCGGCAAAATGTAAACACAGGCTCTTCCTGTCTGCACGTCATAAAGTGTCTCACTCATGTTATCGTTTGTTTACGTTCAGCAGGTCATATAGAGGCTTCAGTATTACATTGACACCGTTTCATTCATTGATTTGCTTCTTCTTTTTTTCTTTTTTTATAACAATTACTTCAGCACACCTGACCAGGGTCTTACCTTTGAGGCCCATGTCCCTGGGATTGAGTCTGACAAAGGTGGGCTCTCTCATGTAGCGGGTAAGGTGCTGAGCAAGGGATTCTGGGTAGGTGGCAGAGAGAGCAAGCATCTGTTTGTTCACCGGCAGAGAGGAAAAGATCCAGCTGAGGAGACAAGCGGAGGTGATGGGTGAATTTCAGCTTGTGCATTTGTGTAAACGGGCATGCAAATTATGATATTTCATTTATACAGAGTTGTCATGAAGGGCTCCAGTCTAAGTACTCTGGCTGAATAACAACACAACCCTTCTGCAGCATCGTATCATTAAATAGGAGTATGATTATAGATGTTTCTTACTTTATCTGTTCCTGGAAGCTGCCCTCCTCCAGCAGCTTGTCTGCCTCATCCAAAACAAACAGCCTGATGCTGGCGGTGGATAACATGCCCAGCTCGATAAGCTGCTTGATACGACCTGCGTACATAACCAGGAGCATGGTTACAAAACACAAATAACATCCCAGCGGTTACATAAATAGGTAATGCCTCTCTATTAAATGTCAATTGGCCTCTTACCAGGTGAGCCCACAGCTACATGGCACTTCTTCAGATGGGTTTTGTCCTGACTCACGGGCCGACCCCCGATGAAAACGTGGCACTCGAGGCCCTCCATTGCACAGCCTATGGCCATCACCACTGAGTGGATCTGCACCGCTATCTCACGTGTAGGAGCCAGGACAAGAACCTGCAGGAGGAAGAAAGTCAAAACAACCACTTAAATTTGATTGGGAGCAGATAAACAGAATGGGGTGTTCCCAATCAGTAAGACCCCGCTGATAATAAGATTGTACTAGAATGCATCTAGTTCATCAATAAGACCAGCTGCAGCACTGTGTTATCAATAATTAACCCGCTTTCATTTACAAATTTGACACTAGGCAGCTTAAACTCATCAGATTAAGACCCTTTGAACCAAACTGATTACTTCTCATGACCATCTGTTGCTGGCAAAATTGAGCAGTGATAAATTTCAAAATAAAAGTTTTGTTTCATTTGCAGGGATGAGCAGTAACATGTTACAAGTAATAAACACAAGTTTTTCAAGTAGTTTTTTTTTTTTTTTTTTTTTAACAAGTACTTCACTGCTGGAAAGATGGTCAGGTTTATCTATGCAGTGGAAAGGCACAAATGCTTTTATTTTTCAATTGGTGCTACATGACCAGAGAAAACAGAGAAAAAGGGCTGTGGTATTTGAGTCGACTCAAGAGGTAGAAAACCTACAACAAACAGAATGCACAGCGCCGCACAGGACTCACATTACGTCACTTCACTCCTACTGGTGGGTGACATAGAGCAAGCTTGGATGTTTTTCCACAAGAAACAATATGGCAGCCTGGTGGTAACAATTTATCTCAAATTACAGTTAAACAATAAGCTAAAAAAAGGGTTTTAGGCAAGAAATAGGCGACACAGTAACAGAGCTGAGGTTGGGTTTCTCTCTTTATCCGCTTCTATACTCTGTGTGTTTGTGGTAGCAACATTCGGAAGTTGTATAATCTGTAGTTCGAGCAACAGCGTCAGAGCCAACAACTGAGTTGAGAGATAAGCAGGGATATCTGGCCGCTGAAAGTACCCACGCTGTTCAGATACAAAGCTGGTTGGAAATTGATGAACCATCCTTTTGACCTTTTGACCTCAGTGCCATGAAGATGGAGCAAATTCCAGTGACAATCCCTGACCACATCTGGCCACACTTGTTATACCAAAATCCAAATAAAGACAAAAGTTATATGATGAAGTGCTTGCTGTGCCTCCAAAAAAAACCCAAAAAACACTGAGATCCCTGCTTTTAATTTCCACAAGCACATAACTGTAAGTTGCACATACTGTAGGGTAAAATATGGCTAGATAACATTAGCTTTGTTTTTTAAAGAAGGTCATTTAATATGTTCATTCTGAAACAGTTTGGGAAATTTAAAAAAAAAGGATTAGTGCTCTACAAAGTATATCAACAAGTGCTGCTTTTCTCATTATTTTGCACTAGCCCACACACCCTTAAAAAATATGAACTCTTAGTCATTTATTAACCAGGCGCGTTTTTCTTTAACTCAGCTCGTTTTTATGGGAGTAATTAGACTTTTACTTGAGTATGGATTTTCAGTGCTCCACCCACCACTGTACAACATGCCTGAAAACTGATCATGACTGAACTTTACAGTACATGCATCACTGAGCTTAAGGGAAAAGATACAGCTCTCCTCGACCGGAGTGAATCTGCTCACCTGAGTTGCAGGATTCTCCAGGACCAGAGAGTCCAGTGCGATGGTGCAGAACACGCACGTCTTCCCCGTGCCAGATTTGGCCTGTACAATCAAATCTGAAACAACACACAGATAATGAAGGGCTGCACAATTATTCTGAATTATCACAATAACAAATCACATCAATGCTTCACCATCGAGGGTGCCCAATCTGCTGCATCAAATCAAGTGCCTCCTAACCACAATTAAGCTGTCTGGACAATCAGAGGAATTAACTTCAAGAAGACCGTGATTAAACGCTCTGCTTCACAGCTGCAGAAAATGTGCACGTGGAGAGTAACTCCGTCTCCTACGTAAGAAAAAATGATTTTAAAGCATCCATGTACAACAATTTTTTTTTATACCCGATTAATCAAGGTGAATACTTGTGATGACAATATTGGTGGTTACAGTAAAAGTGTCTGTTTGTCCAGATCACAAAAAATGTCACTTTGTGGCCTGTAGACATGCAGAGAGTGATATTTTTTTTCTGCTGAGATATCATAATTGTTTTGAGTGGAACTATTTTCTACCGAAAAGTAGTCATTATGAAAAAACATTGACAGCATGTTTTAAGGAATATCCAGACTAGGGGTCGACAGATTATCGGCCTATTATCGGAGACGATATCTGGCATTTTGCCAAATATCTGTATCAGTGTTTTATTTTCAATTCAATTCAAATAACTTAATTCATCCCACTAGGGGCAATTAGAGCAGCATGTCAACAAACTACAAAACAAACCCACTCAATAAACACACATAGCAGCTTTCACAATATACAACAAGTGCACCAGGAGCCAAGGACGCAAGATAAGAAAACAGTGTATGGGTGTATGGCACTCACAGGGAGGTCTGACCTCCGAAGGGATAAAAGATTTTGAATGGTGTTTTGTTGAATGGTGCCCCGGGGAGGCCAGGATACTTTGTGCCTTCCGTAAGATTTGCCGATTACAGTAGGTAGTAAGGTCCCTTACGCTCCACTGATTTTAGAGCAGATTTTTACAATACTGTTCAGACTGCTCCTGTCTTTAACTGTCAGGCTCTGAAACCAGCATATAAAAGAAAAACTTCAAAGACTCTCAATAAAAGATTGATAAAAATGACAAAGGGTGGCTGGCCTGACAGAGAAGGAGCTTAGTTTGCAGACGAGATGAATTCGTCGCTGCCATCGCTTCACAACGGCCTCAGTATTCACACCAAATTTCAGATGTTTATCAAAGATAGTGCCCAAATATTTATAAGAAGAGACGATTTCCACATTGTCATTGTGAAAGATGCTCTCTGCAGCAGCACCCCTGCTCCGTCTAAAAATCAATGATTACTTCTTTGGTTTTCGATATGTTCAAGTCTAGGAAATTGTTATCACACCATGAAATAAAATCACTCAGAATGTTTCCATGGTCAGATACTGGACCTTGGATAAGTGATAACAATGCAGTATCATCATTTTTATGCTAGCTGATAAAATTACTTCATAAAAAAAGTGTGCATATTACACTCAACCAACACCAGGAAAGGCAGTCTGCAAAACATGCAAAGAAAGTGTCGGCACAGGAGGAACTTATGCTTAAAACCTCAGGAGGCTGTTTTTATTTATTCATTTTTAATTTAATTTTTCACTGAACTTTATAAAAAAAATGCCGGGAACTGTATTTTCTGTTAGTCCAATAGTCCTAAATCAAAAGTTATTGAGTCTACTAAAAATGAATGAAATACAGACAGTGCACACTGCTGGGCTAACACACAGTTTGTTATTCATGTAGCCTAGGTTTTTTTAGGGATTGTTCGTTATTTATGAGAGGGGAGAGTGTGGTGCAAAATGGAGAAGGTATGACAAATCATTTTTAAGCACTGGGGAGGGACTTTTTTTTAAATTTTGGCTTAGGAGAGTGCCACCTTTTAATGGTTGTTTATTTCACCACCGATTTTCTGGTTCTTTAGAAAAAAAAAAAAAAAAAAGGTAGCTGAGGTGCCATGTAGCTCAGGTGGTAGAGCGGGTGCCCAATGTGCAGAAGTTGTGTCACTGCCACAGTGGATGCAGGTTCAAATCCGGCTTTGGCCCTTTGCTGTATGTCATTCCCTCTCTGTACCCATTTTACGCCAATATCTGCCTTATCAAAATAAAGGCAAAAAACCTTTTTAAAAAAGTCAAAATTACTACTTTTTATTATAGCCAGAAACTGTAAAAAGAGAAAATATTGATGGATTTTCAAATTTCCCACAGTCCCTCAGCACATTATGTGAGATGAACACTTCAGTCAGGAAAAAAATGCAAGCTTAAAATAGTGATGTTTCATTAAAATCTATTTATTCTACATGTCTCATTTAAAATGTTGCCAAAAGTAAACCGTTTGCATTAACTAACCAACAACAAGAGTGGGAAAAACCAAGGCTTTTATTTTTCAACTCCAGCACTCTCCAACTTTAAACTTTCAAAAATCAAAGTGTAAGATTTTAAAATCAAACAACTGTTTTATGGTAGAGGGAGGGTCATACGTTTTCCCCTCGTCACTTGGGGAGTCTTAGGGAATAATATGTGCAGCTTCAGGGATGTTAAAAAAAACAGGTAATCACCACAGTTAGAGATGTGGATAAAGATTGTGTGTTTTATTTCGTAAATGCCTTTGCATTAAATTAATCTGGATGGAAATAGAACATTTCTTTAACTAGATCAAGGGACGGGTTCAACTAGAAAAAAGACATGTAATACGCCTGTATGAAAAATCTGGACTTGATAGTCGGAAAAAAAAAAATATATATATATATATATTTTTTAAATGGGAAATATTACATTGAAAAAACGTTACATTGAATAAATGTAATACTGGACTCAAAAGAAACCCAAAATATAATAATTCAAAATATAAATAGAACATTATGTCCAAAAACTACACTGACTGAAAGACAGCAAAAGCTAAGAAAACACTGGATATTTGTTATTTGTTAAACATTTGTGTTCGATACTTTGGTCGATACCCCTGTGTAGGCCTATTACTCTGTCCTGCATGTTTTTTTTCTTTGTCTTGTTTTGTTTTTCTTCTGTTTTGCTTGCATTGTCTTATTTCCTGTTTGTTACATGAGTGAATCTGTAAATATGCTTGAGCCATGCATGGAATGAATGAAAAAAGCGGGGGGAAAGATAAATAACGAACAGTCCCTTAATCATGTTAGTTTTTCTAGGAGTGTAATTTGGGCTGAATTAGCATGAATTAGTGTAACCGTGCAGTTAAACAAAAAAAAAAACAAAAAAACAAAAACAAAAAAAAACCGGAAGTTCAACTCGATCCATAAAGTCTGCAGCACAAACGACATCACATGCAGATTTAGAGAGCAGATACAGCCAGTCAGCTCACATGTTTGTGCAAATAAAAAATACATCCGTGAACTGTGAAACACACACACACACGCACACACACTTCACTCCACACACTCAGCTTCATGAACCCACCGAGTCCGCAGCGGCCCAGCGGGATGGCCTTCAGCTGGATCGGGGAGGGTTTCTGGAAGCCTGCGGAGGACAGTCCGTCCAGCACGGCCTGAGAGAGCAGCAGCGAGCTGAACTCGATGCCGTCCGACAGAAGCACATCATCGGTGCGTTTTCGCGTTTCTATGTCGTGAGCTGCTTTCCTCACGGAGGCCGCCATGTTGACTGTTTACCGCCGGAAACCAAACTCGGCTGCTTTAAAGCGCGCGGGTGCGGCCTGTACCGCCCCCTGCTGACCGGGAGGAGAGCTGACCCGTCCGTCTACTTCTGAACTGTGAATAAAACTGGAATTGTGTTTCAGGAAATCGTTTCAAAATTGTAAAAGGACCGTCAGACTCCTAATTTGGGACATAATGATATTAAAATTAGTTTTATACTGGCGGAATTAAAAATCGGATATGATGCACAATAGTTATATTATCCTATGGCTAAACAATTTATCCACAGATGTAGGTTTTTCGATGCCAGACCACTTTTTCTTGTATGAGTTATTAAAATCAAGAAAGCACTGGAAAGTACAAAGACCAAACAAGCCTTACATACTTACAATAACATTCACCTATTATTTTCTCCTTTTTTGTTGTTGTTGGATTTTTTAAAACTTATTTTATTGCTATTTAATTTATTTATTTTTTTTATCTATTTTGCACAAGGGCTGTGGCTTTTTTAAGTATACAAAAAGAGAGGGACAAAAGAAAGAAAAAAGTATGACATGATATTAAAAAGCTTAACAAGCTTAACAGAAGTGTTATTATGTGATTGACAGAAAAATATATATGTAAATGATTTCTGTGCAGCAAATTTAATTTCATTAATGTAATGAAAATGATGCAGATATTAGAGACAGAAGGGTGAAAACATGGAGCCTGAACTGATGCGAGAGTATCTTCCCTGCTTGAGCAGCACAATTAGCGCCAAAAACGTCTGCTGTAACACTTTTTTCTAAAGCTGTGACCTCTGACCTCTTTAAAAAGGGGGCACATTCAAAACCAAACAAGCCTATTCATAGTTACCCTATTTTGTTAATTTTGTTGATGTCTTAATCCACAAGAAGTGCCTGTGTAAGCAACGCTGCACAGAATCAATGTTAAGCCTCTGTGTACTGAATAATTCACTGTATACAAAAATGTGTGACATTACAATGCAATGGTGCTTCTTGTATCCCTTTAACCAGCAGGCATGCATTTAACTGTGATCCTAAAACCTGAAATGTGTTACTGAATCTCTGCTTCATTACTTAGGAGCAGCTGTCGGCCCAGCAATCACTGAAAGTGCAGTCTTACAGGATATTAGTCTGAATTATTGTCTTCGAAATCCAGATATACGGATTTGGGTCTTAAGAATTAAATGTCACGGTCATCTTATTGGGCTTATTAGCAGGGTCACATCGCTCTCTCCTCTCTCCAGTTGCACCACAGTAGAGGAACTTTGATTTTCTTTTGCTATATTTTTTTGAAACTGCTTGTGTTTACCCGTGGATATTTTGGACTTGAGTTGGATTTGTTTCAAAGCTGTAGATGGACCACTGACATTCATACCAAGAAGCAGTCAGAGCACTCAGCAGATCAACACTGAGCAAAATGCAGCACCTTTCCCTGAATGATGGAAACTCATCATCGTCTCACAGCTCAGTCAACACAGAGGTCCTGTCTCGGACCGGCTACACAATACTGTCCATTATCATGGGTGTGTTCTCTTTGGCGGGGATCATCCTCAATGTCCTGGTGATCGTGGTGACGGTGAGACACAGACAGCTGAGGCAGCCGCTCAGCTACGCCCTGGTGAACTTGGCCGTATGTGACCTGGGCTGTGCAGTATTTGGAGGTCTGCCCACCACAGTAACCAGTGCCATGGGATACTTCAGCCTGGGACGTCTGGGCTGCACGTTAGAGGGCTTTGCTGTAGCCTTTTTTGGTGAGTCTGTCCATTACGACTATGCATGCATTGTGTGTGTATTACTTACAACTTGGTATATGTTCTAATTTGCACAGTGGTGGAAAACGTGAGATGATTTCCTTAAACCCCTAAAGCCTGGATCGACAGATTTTTGTGCCATGTGCAGATGCCTCTCACAAGCTATTCAACCCTTAAAATACCTGAGAAAATTGTCTGGATCTTTTTTAAAAAAAAACATGGGCGGAAAAGGAAATAAACAACTTAGCAACAAATGTCTGACAAATTTTGAGAAATTAGTAAAATGTGACAAGAAAATTACCTGAAAATTAGTTTTGTTTTAGAATATTAATTTTAAATAAATAAACAAAAAAGGAAAAGAAAAGTCAAGAAAAGGATATTTATAATTGTTATAAAACAAAAATGTATCCATACACTTTTTTTAATGTCTCCTCAATTTGTACAGGTTCTTTTGGGTTTGTTTTTTTTCAACACAAGAATATGAGTTTATTAATTTTTTTATGAATGGTTAACCTGTATAAATGAATGAAGTGATGCTTCAAAATGTATTGCACTGTGTATTTTGTAATCTGTTTGCCATCACAGGTGAAAATATCCTAAATGCCTTAAGTATCATTGGAAAACAGTATGTTGAAAACCTCCCAAGAGAAGAGAAGAACATTCTGTGTAAATAATCTATACAATGCATCATAAGATGATTGTATTGGAAGAAAATTGAATCTGTATGTTTGTCCAATTCATTTTCGCTGACATTTGGATCCACTGTCCATTCCAAGGCATGGATGTTTGTTTGTTTTTTAAATCCTGAGTACAAGCTATATATAGGCCTATTTATAGGATATTTTGACATATAAAAGTAATATATATTTACCTGAAACACAATTTAAATACAAATGATGTACTTTAACATTATGATTAAAGACTGAAACATGTCTCACTGTTCGTCCTTACCCCATGGTCTGCCATGCTTGATGAGAAAGGGGGTGTGGCTCTGGTGCAGTCCATTTTAGAAGACACGGAACACTGTGATTGGCTTACAAACATCCAATCAAATTACTTTGTGCATTTGGGTGGGGTCATATGACAGTAATCACGAATCTGGACAACCTGGAAAAGTTATGTCCACTGGGATGGATGGGGGATCTGAAGGGTTAGGGGTCCAACACCCTACAAAAGGGCCCCAAGAGAAATGTGGGGGCCTTGGAAGATGATTAAAGAAGCTGGGAAGAGAAGGAAACAAAGGTCTGTTATTCAACTTATTTTTTTTTAGTTTTCTCATATCACAGATATCTGAAGTTGCTTTTTGAAAGGCATCACAAGCAATGATGGTCAGAAATCACAGGTTTGATTATTAACAAAGAGTAATATTTTGGAAGACTATCAGATGTGTTTTATAGGAAATTTTTAGGAGAAAAGTATTAATGAGTAAATACAGCCATGGGCGGACTATGAGACAATGGGCCCCTGGGCTCAGATATGCAAGAGGCCCCACCACCTCTCCTTCACAGAAGCAAGACAGGAAGACAGGAAGCAAAGACTTTATGGCTTTGTGGTTTTGCCACTTTTTTGTTGTTGCTTTGCATCTTTCTTTACTGCATAGACGTTATGCATCTGTTTGTGGCTTTGTGACATGACTTTTTGTCTCTTTTTTAAAAAAAAATGTAGTTCCTTTGCATCTCCTAAAGCCCTTGCCCTGAAACTTTATGCCCTAAATTTACACAAAATGGATAACATATTTTATTGTTATTTTTTACAAAAATTGTATTTAATCTTAATATATTCCTTCTTTTTTAGGTATAGCAAGTCTGTGTACAACAGGAGTAATTTCTGTTGAACGCTACATAGTGGTGTGTTATCCCATGGGTGCTGTCTTGTTCCAGACCAGGTACAGAACTTGCCATTTCAGATTTACTTGGCAGCATCACCCAAACGTCCAAACTTCCACCAGCACGTGACACACCATCTCTGTTGTCTGCAGACATGCTGTTGCTGGAGTGGTGCTGTCTTGGCTGTGGTCGTTTGTGTGGAACACACCACCTCTGTTCGGCTGGGGAAGCTATGAGCTGGAGGGTGTCAACATCTCCTGCGCCCCTAACTGGTACAACCGGGATGTCGGAAACATGTCCTACATCATCATGTACTTTCTCCTTTGCTTTGCTGTGCCCTTTTCCATCATCATGGTGTCTTATTTACGACTTCTGTGGACCCTCCACCAGGTGAGTCATCTATTAGTTAGGCATGCGGGTACATGAAAGATGAAAACATGGCAACGTGTATTACAGTTGCTTTTACTAGTTGTATCACAAAAGTAGAAACCCTGAAAGGCAGGTGACAAAAAAACCCCAAAACAACATTCTGGGGATCTACTGTCTAATTCTGATCTAAACTGTTTTCTCTCCCGTGTTTATATCTCAAGAACAGGTTAAAAAAAAAAAAAGGTTTTATCAGGGTAATCTTTCTAAATTGCTGAAAATAAAACTTTGGGCAAGTGACTGTCAGGATAATTTTTCAGGTGTTTGTTGTAATACTCATTTCATCCACAAGAGGCTGAAGTGCACCACTACCCCATTTCTAAATAGATTTAAAAGCATTCATGTTTTCTTCAAGGTGAGTTTTAATTTAAAAAGAAAAAAAAAAAGAAAACTCACCTTAAAAAACAAACCAAAAAAAAACAAACGTTTTTTTTTTTTTTATGTGAAACTGCTTTATTCAGTTTTTTTACTGCTGTAAATCATCAACCTCTGCAGAAAATTCGGCTTCCAGTAATAACTCGAACATGAAGGAATTCAAACCGGAAGAAGTTTCAGCTGGTTGCAATCTGCAAAAGTCACTGTTAGATGCTGCTAAATACCCCTAAATTTTGCACACTGTTTAAAGTCTTGTTGCTTGAATTTTGGTTTCCAAGGTGACCAAGCTGCAGGTATCTGAGGCTGGCAGCACAAACTGCATGGAGGTGCAAGTGGCACGCATGATAGTGGTGATGGTGTTGGCCTTCCTTGTGACTTGGCTGCCGTATGCTGCCATGGCCCTCGCTGTCATCCTGGACCCCAGTTTAAATATCAACCCCATCATCGCTACAATACCTGTTTACTTGGCTAAAAGCAGCACCGTCTACAACCCCATAATATATATTTTCATGAACAGACAGGTAAACCTTCATCATGCATATTTATACTCACAAACACAAAGAAAATACATTTAATCATGTACTATTATTGAACATGTGATGTGTGTCTCCAGTTTCGAGGATACGCTGTTCCCATTGTCCTGTGTGGATGGAATCCGTGGGCCTCAGATCCACAGACATCTGAAGATGAGACCACAGTTGCTTCACCCAACAAGAACCAAAGAGTCTCACCGAAAGAATCTTTGAAAGAATAAAAGTCTCCCCTTTGTGTCATTATGAGGCAGCACCTGATCATCAGAATTACTGGACTGCAAGGAAATTTTAATTTCACAACTTTAAGAAAATATTAAAATGACACATGAAGACACACAGCGATAACAAGAATGATGGCAGCTGTAAAAAGTCTGTGCAGTACCGTTTTAAAAGACATTAAAGACACCATTAATAGGAAGGAGGAGACATTAACATGTGAAACACTACTGATTTTCAGACTGGTATGTTTTCCTGCAGCGGCTGTCACTGCGTTTTATGTATTCTGACAATAAAGACACCCCCTCTGTCTTTTCTCTGTCATGGACAGTGTTGATCATGTATAATTCTTTTGATCTCACCGTGCTGATTGTGGAAGTTGTTGTCAAATACACAGAAAGTAAAGATTCAAAGTTTCAGAGATTAAAGATTTAAATCAAAGCTATTTTGTTAACTGTGAAGTACTGAAACAGCATGGGTGTTTTGCTAATATTTATGATTTGTGTGCACGTTTTTTCTGCTTACTATTTATAGTGCTAGCAAACACTAAAATACCTTTCCTTAGGTCTCTCAGACCTGGGGGTCCCCACCCCACTAGAGATCACCAAAGCTTCACAGAGGTTTGCAAGGACTTCTCTATTTTAATGTGTTACAGAAAACTTTTAACATATATATATAGTAGGTCTATGTCTCAGCAATTCATTCATTTTTGTAAATAAAAGTTTAGATTAGATTAGTCTCTGGCTTTAGTTTAGATATTATATTATTATTCGAGATATAAACTTAAAAAAGTGTAAAGGCACATTGAAGACCTGAACACAAGCTGTATTCACAGAGCCTTCACACTGCTAAACAGCACAAAGAAAATGCAGTAAACTGCCAAAGCCCTGTAATAGTGAACAGTGAGCAAATTATTGTAGTTGATGTTGCAATCTTTCACACTAGGGACATATGTTACGTATTTATGACAAGAAAAAAAATTCATTACATGATTTTTATTGTTTTATTCGGTGTACACATCCCCTTTGCTTCTTAAGATCTGTGCTCAAACAAGGTACACAACCCTCGCACACAGACCTCTGTCACCTTTATATGACCTTTATGGCTTTCATTGATAAAAATCAAAATAATCAGTGTTATACTCCTTTGCAACATGATACTTCACTCCAGCCTTTTGGATCCAGCATGTTAAACAGCAAGAAAAAAAAAAACAACCTGTCATCACTTTAGTCAAGTCTCACAGTTTGATCATTCACAGTCATTTCTCCCTCTCTAAAGAAACACAAATGCAATCATACTCTTCCTATTACCTTGGCTTTTTATTGATTACAGAAATATTGCTATGACTTTCATTAAGAAAAAAAAGCAAAAAAAAAAAAAAAAAGCCAGAGTGTGAATAGCTGTATCAAACCTGTACACTTTAGTATATACAGAGTGAGGGATCATCTATGTACATGCTACATACTGTCACACTCTGAGTAAGTAAGTAGTCCTTCTAACAGGCAAAGACAAGGGATCACTTCACCCTTTGTGAAACAGTTTCAGAAAAGGAAGCAGAAGTGACCCGAGGTTGGTGCCTAAGGAACAGGAAACTCCAGTCTGCACTCATGGGATGTCTCGTAGATACAGTACATGTTTACAAGTCAACTGATTGGTTTGGTTGGAACAGTTGTGTGCTTGAACACCTCGTGCTTGGGGGATTGACTTCGGCCATGTTGTTTCTGGCAGCCTGGAACAATATCAGCAGGAAACAACAGTATGTCCAAGTGCTTCAGGTCCTGCTAAATACTCCGAGATGTTAGTGCCCAGTTATACAGGCTACAGTTAAAACTGTACTATGCACCTTGAAGTTTTGAAGATTTGTCATACAAACTGATCTGGTCCCAATGCTGGCAGCACATGACATTGCTGCTGAATATTAGGTTGTCTTCATCTCATTAAAGAGTATAGTCTCCAGAATCACTTGCCCAGGTTTTTACACAGTGATTGCACTACAGGGCAGCTATCAAGTAAGTCCCTTCTTTCCTCCTCCTTTGCATTTTAACACAGAGCCAAAAGACTGTGGCATCATGCTGCACCAGTGTGTGATTTTAAATAGCATGCCAGCATCGCTGAACCAGAGGAGACATGACAGGTGTGACATTTAACACAACAGCATCAGCCTCTTGTGTGACATATTACATATTAGGGCTGCCTCTTGGAAGTTGGTGATTGGAAACGTCAGTCGGAGACCACTGAGTCGACTGAGATGGCCTCAAGACGAGAAGGTTTTTGTTTCTGTGCAGTGTACTTCTGGGGACGCTTTGGCCCCCAGATTTTGTTATGGAGTGACTGCTCTTGACTTTCACACTACTCTTTGGTAATAGGACCTGCGGACATGCAGGCAGTGGCACGGAGTGAGAGAGAGAGCTCAGAAATTGTGAATTTACAGCTCACAGCAAATTTAATTCAATACAGTCTCTGGCTTTTGTTTTATATCTAGTGTCTGCAAAAAATGCTGTTGCACATTTATGACCCCTGTCATTCGTACCATTAGCTTGTTTACTACATTACGTGAATGCCGCTGTATAATTGAACGTCCCTCTGAGCCCATACAAACTTAAAATTTCATAAGAAAAACAAAGTGAATGGCTAAATATTTGTATTGAACTGCCATATCCGTTTCAACTGGTATAATTCTGAGTCAGGTTGACCCTATTACATACGCACTGTGTGCCTGGTCGTGGTTCTTAATTATGTTTAAATTCTTCATTGAGCTGTTTTTAAAGATTAATTTCTTTTTTTTCCTCGAGACAGACAATAAAGAATCAATATATCTATCAATCTAACTCTTTCTACACAATCGCAATGGAGTAACATGGCAACAACAATTATTTAACTCCCTGTTATATGGTGGCTGATCTCATCCTCTGCTCGGAGGGTAGGGAGCTCCTGAATCTTCCTGTGTTCCCAATTTGCGAACATTTGGAGCCACTGTTCTTCATCTTTGAGTTAGCCACTAACTGTTACGAATTGCCTTTTAAATCTCCCACTGTAGGTTACACACATAACATGTAATCAAAATGTCACACCTGTCCTGTCCATGGTCCTGTCCTGCTGGCTGTCCTGATTATACAGACACCATGTCTGTGCTGTTACTATCTTCAGTGGCAGATTAAAGGCAAGACAACTTTCTCCCCCCCCCCATTTGTACCTTATATACAGAACAACAACACTGCAGAACAGCACGATATTCCCACCTTGAACAGGCAGTGTAAAAGGGACTACTGAGGAGCCATTTACAGGTTTATGTGGTGTTTGGTGTTAAGAAAAATCGCTCATGTCCCATGCACAATTTAAAACCAACTGGAGATACTCCTCTTCCAGCAACAGCTATTTCACATACCAACTGAGTGTTAAATACACAAACATGCTTGAAGAATCTGATGACATGGGCAAGGTAGTCACTGAATAGCAATGTTATGGTCAAATTAACAAAGTGACACCGAGGACTGACAGGTCAATGCTAAGTAATTCATCTGCTTCACATACAGTTTGAACCAGCTCACAAAAAGGGGGTTTCAGGTCATGATCGACACACTCTGTTCTACTGGGGGGACATACAAGACCAGCTGCTCCTCACAGCATCCACAAAATGACACTATAGCAATAAGTCCTGAGCTCAAGGAATGTGCAACACGTCCCCAGCCAGTCGCCACACTGTTCCGGTTGGGAACACAGTAAAGACTGAAAACAGCATCCTGGAATTATCATTGCTTCTGACAAGTAAAAAGTATGATCATATATACAGATTGAAAAATAAAGAGTAAAAATAAATGCAAGTGGAGTTGCGGGCAGGAGAGGGTTGGGGTTGTTGAATGGTCTACTCTAAAGAGGTAAAATCAGGTGCAAAGTTTTTGAACACCCACACATCACACAACAAATCAAGACAACTTCTGAGTCAAGGCAAACGAGGAGAGGGGGTGTCTTAGAATAAGCACATAAGGTTTTTGTACACTTGCTTTACCTCTCTGTCTTTGTTGAGTACTGAAACAGGAGCAGCGTGGTTCTTTTACAGCATGTGAGCAACGTGACGAATGCGATCATTGTCTCCTACTGCTTTGTGAGTGTTTTATAGTGTCCAATTCCAGCGGTGAAGGTATCTGTCCTATATGGTTAGTGAGTTTCTCTTTTTTTTTGGTTTGTTATTTTGATTCTTCTTCAGTCTAATATCTAGCATGTACTTTACATCCTACTCTGCTTAAGTGACTGATGAGGTAATGACAGCCACCCTGACCCCTAGTGGACAATAAGGTGCTAAAGTTTATCTCTGTAAACTCCACTCCTAGACACTCTTAATTTTCAAGTGAACTCTGTATGTATGTGTGTGTGTGTGTGTGTGTGTGTGTGTGTGTGTGTGTGTGTGTGTGTGTGTGTTTAAGAGAGAAACAGAAAAGCAGAGAGAAAGAGAAAATGTGTGTGTTGTTTGTGTAATAAAGGGCCATAAGGTTAGGCGAGGGTTTAGGGTTGAGGTGCAATATTCAGAGTTTGGACTCAGGCTGAGGCGTGTTATGAAAAAGCAGAGTTGTACAGCTCAGTCTCTTTATGTACAACAACAGTCCGAACAGAAAAAGAAAAGAAAAGCGCAGGAGAGAAAGTGACAGATTTTTCTTTCTCTATCTTTGCCTTTGAATCACGTCTCACTCCTTCTTCCTCACTGCTCACTGATGCAGTAAGTTCTGTTCAAAAAAGCCCACGTCCTGAATGCTGCCCTCCTCTGGACAGCAGCGGTAGTAGCAGCAAGGAGAATCTTGTACTCTCCCACTTTTCCTCCAGCATCTCAACACTTCTCTCATCATTAAAATTTTTCTGTCTTTAGGGTTGAGCTAAGTCTTTATTTTTTATCGTCAAGTACGAATACTTCAATCTAAATTCTGTGTGGTTTTGTTTCCATGTTGCTGTATGTGTTTGTGTTTTTCTTCAGTTTGTGTGTCGCTCCTTCAGTGTGTGTGTGGCAGGGTCAGTGAATGTATGTCTGACAGGACAGCTCCATGTGTCACTGTCCTCCTCACCTCAGCGCCCCCGCCAGCACTAAAATAACACACTCTGCCTCCTGCTCTTCCCCTGGGCTGAGAGAGAGAGAGAGAGAGAGAGAGAGAGAGAGAGAGAGAGAGAGAGAGAGAGAGAGAGAGAGAGAGAGACACAGAGAGACAGAGATGTGGAAAAATGTCAGGATATCATTTAGACACACACATGCACACCACCACACGCCTACTAATTTCACTCCATGCCCGCAACACAAAATATACACTATATGGCCAAAAGCAGCTAATTATAACATCTGAGTGCCTGAAACTAAGGGTGCTGCAATCATAGACCGCATAAAGGACGTAGTTTTGTGATGTCACCCACTGGTTTGTGGACTCCCATTTTGAAGCCTTGAGTTCAGCATTTCGGCAGTTACCGTCTTAGTTCTTGGGACCCAGAAGTGACCATATTTAGGTGAGAGGTTAAAGCTGTTAAGGAGTGAGGGGTGGATCTAAATCTCAGAATGTGGCGATGCCTTGCAGACAGCCTCTCACTCAAGCAGTCCCACCCTTAAATATGCAGAACTTTGCGCCTTAAATAAAATGTAAATGGGTGAGTTATTAAGTTGTACAGTTGTCATGGATGTTTAAATGAGCTATAGAGACCAAAGCCATTTTTGTGCCATGCTACAAACTTTTTATTTCTGCAGTTTAGTTGGCCATTACTCTGGGAATTTACGTTGTTTTGGAGCCAGCCTTTAGTGGCCAAACAGGTTTGAGAAGAGGACTGTTGCCATGCTGAAAATGGAAAGGACTTCCTCAAAACTGTTGCACACTATTGTCTAAAGGCCAAGGATGATACGCACACATAAGTATTAAGACAGATACTTTGGCCATATAGTGTAGCTGTGGTGTTATTAGTGCTGATAAACAACTGATCCTTCGCTAGGCCCCGTCCTCCTTGGTTACTATTGTCAAATGTGTTACACTCTCACATCCGGCATGTCAATACAGCATTTTCAACAATATCTTGAGAGATATTCCAAAGGAAATAATAATACATTTCTGAAATAATTGCTCTGTAATATCAGTGAACAGAAAGGACAACAATATGCATTTGAGAGCTACATTTACAATATCATTTGCAGAGTGTAGTAAGACACTAATATTGAGGACACTAATATTGAGGGAAAAGCTTGCCGGTTCCTAAACAAGCATCTTGACAATTGACATCAAGGGCAAACTTTAGAGGGACAACAATGTTCTTGCACAGCAGATTAAATTATTATATTGTTTCATTTTGAGCTACCTTGACTCCCTATTGCATTCACTATCAGACATATTTTAGCCCAGTGCAAGCAAAACTAAATTATTCTGCCTTTGTGATGGTTTAACCCTTTGAAACCTGAGCAAACTGACTTGATTTCTTTCAAAGATATGGGAAGAGGGCAATGAGAAATAAAAGAAGAAATATAAGATAAATAATAAGTAAAAAGTAATTTAAAAAAGTAAAATTACCTGAAAATTAGATATAAAAACACAAACAAACAAAAACCTAAGGTTTAAAAAAGGAAATGAGGAAATTACCCTGAACGAGTGCTTAAAATGTATAACAATTTTGTAAAAGTTATTTTAAATATGCAATTATGATCATTTTAATAGTTTTCTCTATCTGTTTCTTTTTTCCCAAGACACTTTTTCCTTAGATTTTTAAAAATTATTTTGTAAATCGAATTTCATACACTTTGTAGAATATTTCAAGTTGCTCATTGCCCTTTAGCGTGTTTTTGAAAGAAATCACACCAATTTGTTCAAGGTTCAAAAGTTTAAATACTTGTGAAAGGCATCTAGTAGCAGCACAAGAAAAGCCTCAAATTGTAGCCTATATAGCTACCTAACTTAGCAAGCTGTGAGTGAGGTCTTCCACGTGGTTTAAACAATTTCCAACATCTCTCCTGTTACGTTTTTGGCTTAAGAAAAGTGAAAAATACACCACACCCTTCTTAACTTAAAAGTGTCTTGCTTTCAGAAAGGCAGGCTCCATATGCCCAACGTTTCCCCTGTTCTGACAGCTTTACAGGCATCCTCTTCCTCGGTATGGTTGCTAATGTGGGACTGGACAGTGGCCGTCTAGGTAGGGGCTTAGCGAAGAGTCAAATTGGATTGTATCGTTCTATAAACTGTGATACTGAGTGTAATCTCATGTTGCTGAAGTCATACTTACCAGTTACCACACTGCAGTAATACAAGCAAACCATAACCATGCTAATAGAAAAGGCACTTGTAACACACAATCAACCAAACAAACACTACACCAAACCCTCACTTACAGACTCAACAAAAAGGCTACATCTCTCGCTGCAGAAACCTAAACAGGACTGCAAATGAAAAGAATCAAATGACTCGATCCCCGTTCTCTGATCACATTGTTTTGTGAATATATCGTCGCCCCTTTCATCCCTGAAATAAACGTTGGGAGTGGCTCACTCTGAGAAAAAGAGGATTAGGTAAGTGAAAGCTGAGATGATGCAGGTGGGTGCAGGGATTGAAATGTGAGGGAGGGCCAGCAGAAGCAAGAATGGAGAGAGGAATTAACAAAGAGACAAAGAAAAATAACAATAGAAAGGCTTAAGGGATGTGAGTTTAAACAGGTAACAAATAATGTGTTGTTTCAGTTCAGGGAATGAAAGAAGGGAGGTGAAATGTACCAGCATTTACTCCAGTTCAGCAGTTGTGGGAGACATACATTAAGTGCATATGGACAGAAGAAAAGAGGCCAGGTGACAGCCAAGGGGGACTGAACAGAAGACAGACAGAGTGAAAGAGACCGTATTTACCAGAACGGTAGGGGCCACTCAGCCAGTGGAAGTGGAGGAGAGATTGTGACTCTGAGCCCTGGGATTGGCTGCTTCTCTCTGGAAGTACTGCGAGGGTGCAGAGCCTAGCCTATGGGCCATTGCTTTTTAGGGTTAGGGTAGAAAGGGGGGGGAGGTTGGGAATATTGAGGTGTTACGAAGGAGTTGGGCACACAAGGGAAATAGAAAGCATAAAGGAGAAGATGAACATTGCGAGAGAAGAGAGCATGGGTACCAAGATAGAGAAGGGACAGTTTATCAGAACATGACAGAGAGGCGGCAGAAGCAGAAAGAAAGACACACACACAGACTGAGATTGCGATAGAGACAGAAACACTGAAATACATCTAAACAAATGTCAAAAGGGCACATCAGGAATGCACAGTTAATGTATAGTGGTTCACACAAAGGTAATTCTCCAACTAGTGATGTAAGTGCTAACTCAATGGTTGGGTGTCATTCTTATTTTGGTTGGAATCTTTTAAAGGTCCAGTGTGTAGAATTTATGGGGGATATATTGGCAGAAATGGAATAAAAAATAATAAGTTTGTTGTGAGGCCTCGTTCCGACGACCAGCTGTGGCACTATTTAATTCAACAGCATGATCTTGAGTGTGAAATCTCTTTTATACAACAGTTCTACAAGTGCCATTTAAAGGTTAACAATAAAAGCAACAAGATATTATATATTTTTAATATTAATAATTTATTTGGCTCCACTGAAAAAAAGTAACTCTGCAATTGGACAAGGGCTGGCCTGTTGCCAAGCAACACTTTGGAGCTAAGTGTAGATGGCAAGACTGCAGTCATGGGGAAAGGACGTCCAGCTGAAGGCCAAGCAGCCGAGACATTTATACGTAGTATTTAATCATTTCTTACACCGCACTGTAACTTTTGTTTTTGCATTTCATATCTGTGGTAGTACTTTTTTTTTTTTTTTTTTTTAAGCTTTTTTTGGATTTGTTTTTAATTAAGTTTTTAATTACAATAAAATGTCCCTTCATAATTTGTTTATTTCTATGTCTTGATGCTTTTGAACTGCCCTGTTGCGAATTATGCTATATAAATAAACTTGCCTTGTCTTTGTCTCTTGGTCAAGGTTTGTTGTTTATAAATATGCTCTGTAAATAAACTTGACTTCATGCATAGAGCTTAAGTAAGTATTACACAAATTACACTTTTGACCAGATGGTGGCACTAGGTGAAAAGATAAGGGATCACCAGAGTGGTTACAGTTTAGAAAAAAGTCTGAGGATCTCTTTTCTCATGACAATTTTTCATCTATGAACCATGAAAGTCTGCACTAGATTTTACAAACATGAACTTGAGTGTGTTGGTGTAGCTGTTGGGATTTAGGTATCCGTATGTCGTGGAGGTACAAACCTGGTGACAGACTGGGAAACTGTGTGTGACATGTATGACCACACAGTGACATGAGAGACGACATTAAGCAAACAGAGAAAAAACTGAAAGAGGAGAGGAAAAGGACAGGGAGCAAGACCTATTCTCTATTATATCCCCTCATTTTCCGCAATCTTTTCCTCCTCTAATTTTCTATCTTGGAGGACTTACTTGACTCTGGGTAGACTGAGGACCTCTTCCCTGGATCTTTCTGGAGCTGAATGCCTTTTACAGAGAAGATGGATGCCGCTGAAAATAACAGAGGTTTGGTGAGACAGTATTTTACACTACACATGTATGCTCAATATGCCTAACTGTGTTTACTCACTGTCAGCCAGTGTTTGAACCTGCTCCCCAAAACTTCTGAAATATGAGTGTCTGAGAGCATCCTCAGCTGATATTCTCTTCTTAGCCTCAAACTGAAGACACATGAAGACAAAAGGAAGATACAAAGATGTGATTGTTACTTTTTAATCCAATGCATTATGTGCAAGTATTATGTGCAACCTTCGTTACCTGTAGAAGCACTGAAAGCAAGTCGTGACCATCGTTGTCTATCCTGTGTCACAGAAAGCGAGAGGAAAAGTGAGTAAGAGGAGAGTTTGGTATAAGTGTAGTCAAACGCTGAGCTAAGCCATTTGAAGCAGTGTAGTGTTCCTGCCATTTCAACAGAGACGGAAACACTTGACCACAGTTCCTGCTGAAAATCAATCATCTTATTACATCTAGTGTATCACAGTCACTTAAAAGATACACGGTACTCAGGTGTCCATAGGAACAACAGGTTTTGCTGGCTGCAATCATTCCTCTTGTCTATAATGGCCATTAAGAGATCTATCCCTAAATGAATTTTACTGCAAGTGATGGCTTACGAAATCCACTTTCCTCACTCTGTGGTAAAATACCTTGCAAAGTTTAGCTAAAGCTAGTATAAGGTCTCACTCATAGTTGGACAAACCAAGTGTTTACTTTCCAAAATTACAGTTTCATCAGTACAAACGTTCCTCTTTATGTTACCAGCCTTCCAGCCTAGTACAACAAGGGAAGACTATCCAGGGAGACAAAATGAGAGAATTTCTAACTATGTAAGATATCCACGTGATTTGTTTGATTTCGATGGCTGAATCCCTTATATTAGCCTCAATGTGGAATGTATTTTTGCACATAACTAGGGCTGTGGATTTTGATCCCATCACTTCCATTGCAAGGTCATCGGGAAAGCATTTTTAAAGGCCAGTAAGATGCACGATCATTATAGTTTGTGTTAGATCCATTTCTAGTAAGCAGTTATAATTTCTTTCTTTCTTTTTTTTGATTCACTTAAATGTGTCACCTGACCTGGCATCTCAGGAACCTCTTATTAAAGGCAGGTGTGCTGAAATTAGTCGACAGCGTACAAGACGCCATGGGCTGTGTGTTGGGTTAAAAATAAGTTTATTATTTGATGATTTTGTTTATTACCCCATTGTTTTGAAATTGTTTTTTTGTAAAGGCCTTTTCAGTTTGGGGAATGTTTGTTTTGGTTTTTTTAATTTGTTTTGAAGCAACAGTCTGAAAATGTGTTCATAGCTTCACCCAGCGACTATCCATATATCCTTGAAACAAATCTACTCTTAAACCACCCGAAGCACACCAGATCATCAAACAGTGATTACAAACAAACCGACAAGTCAATCATGGCTGCCATTATGGCATTTTAAACCAATCTAGAAGCTGCAATGGTGTTTATTTTTCATTAGTTTTCTATTTTTATTTTCATTTTCACACCTACTTTAGGATTTTTAGTTTGGATTTAGTTAGCTATAACAACCTTGGTATGGACACAATGAATGATTAGGGCAACAAAACCTATTTCTATGATCAAATGGGCATCTCTTTTTTTTGAGACAAGCTTTAAAACATGCACATGCAGCCATGTCTGTGTGCACGTTCTCCCACAACTACAAACCTGGGAGCATGGTTGACAAGGGGCTCCGGGTGGTATTGGGGGAAATTGTACGTCTTGAACTCTTCACTGGTGGTGATACCAGGCCAAGTCTCCTCTGTTGGAGTACCTGTTAAAGATCAAGAGGATCAGTCAACATGTTATGCAGACTGTGAAAAGCATGAGTGTTAAAAAAGCAAATCCTAATCCAGAGTCCACTGGTGTCATCTCACCAAGGATGCGAAATATGAGGTGTAGCTCGTCCTCCACAGTCGATCCGGGGAAGAGGGGTCTGCCAGTGATCATTTCATAAAAGATACAGCCCACACCCCTGGACAAAGAGACAGAAACAGCACAATAAGCCAACACAAATTAGTCCAAAATGCAGCACTTGTAAAATCTCTGTAGGTTCTTGCTTGTGACAATAACAGACTCTGTGTTTATACTGTATACATGGCAACATTACAAGGTTAAATTACCTAAAATTGTGCAATAGAAATATGTTGAGGTGTAATGAGTTTAAATAGTGGCACTGAAAACAAGGAGTTCATAACTATTTAAATATAAAGGAAATCTAAAAAAAATATGGAAATGACCCTTAAGTATGGTTTTTACTTAGTTCCACAATGTTCATATAATCCATGAAGTGCACAGTGGAGAAAAAAAAACCAAGTACCTTAAACTAAAGCTTCTTTCTACTCAGTCTTCTTAGTACTGTAAAGTTATATATATATATCACACATACTATCAAATATAAGACAGCCCATCGAAGCAACGGAGGGGAACTAATTCCAAATCTGAGTCCAGAAAGAAACCATATAAATTTTAATTGTGAATTATGAATTAAATATTTTATAGCACCCCCAAACCCCAGATTTCCTTAAAGCCCACTGTTTACATTTTGCCCCTTAAGGGGAAAGTTCACCCCTTAAAAAATACATATTATTCACAACAAGATCTGTGGATTATCTTGAGCACCATTGAGCATGCTGACTTTACAGCTCAAACTAGGATGACGGCATTAATGTTTACATTTTGTGCTGCTACAAGCATGACCTTCTCATCCATGAGTAGATGCATGCTTCCTTCTCTGCTGTGATACAGTTGTTAAAAAGAAAATAGATCCTACATGAAACTGCTCACAACAAGGTCTGTGGATTATCTTGAGTAACTGGGTCATGATTTCTGGAAAGAAACATTGCTGTTGAGTTTTCAAATGTGTCTTCTTGGTGTTTTGAGCACCACAGGCCGAGTGCCCTCCATTTTCATTATATTAGAGAGAAGGAAGACATCTCATGTCCGATATCTCCAACATTCAGCAACTCACACTAAAACAATCTAGATTAATTAATTATAATACAGATAAGAGGGAAAATATGTGTTTTTGATTTTGGAGTGAACTGTCCCTTTAACTGTGAATAACAATATGTTGAGTTTCAAAATATTATTTATATAAATTAAAAACATGGGGGGAAGCATCAGGAATTGACAGAAGCACTTTAGATTGAGACAAAGGGTAAGAAAAAGGCAGACAAACAGGGATGGTTTATGGCTTTTGTTTTATGGCTTTGTGTATTTGCTGTATATGTGTGTTTACTCACCACATATCAATGGGTGTAGAGTACTCAGTGGAGCCTAGAAGCACATCCGGTGGTCGGTACCATAATGTCACGACTTCATTGGAGTAGGTCTTTGTAGGAACAGACTTGGCTCGTGCCAAACCTTAATTCATTCACAAAAAATGACATTAATTCATGTAAATATTGCTTTTTTGGGTGTTGTGGGTCACCTCAGAACTCATCATACCACAACGAAATTGAATAGAATTGGAAACACTGGTTTTGCTTTTGGACTCTTATACCTATTTGTAATTTTCAAAAATAAATTACATAACAGTATAATTTTATGTAAAACAATTTCACAAGTTTTGATTATCACCAAGGGAGGGCATGTTTGAGCAGTTAGTCACTTCAAACTATGCTGTCCTGTTGGGTCTAAGGTGCAGTATGACCTTTAGGGGGCATTAGTTGCACTTTCAGATTCTTGCTATAATATATTTCTTATAAAATTAACTACAAGCGCTTTGTAAATTAACAACCAACTGTATTAAGGCGTATGTAGAAATGGATGCTCCATCTTTACCTTAAGTTCTAAGACAAATGATCTGTGTGAGGCAGGTAGATTTGTTCTAGTGTCCATTTTTTTTCATGTTAGTTCAGTTAGTTGCTGTTTTGACCCTATCTTTGGTAGTACAGAATAGGATGAGAGCTCAATCCAATACAGGCAGTGTCAAGACAATACACAAAACTGATGTCATGCTTCCTCTTAGATGAGTAATGACATACCAAAATCTGCCAGTTTGAGCTCTCCTTTTTCATTGATGAGGAGGTTCTGGGGTTTGAGGTCTCTGTGGAGGACCTTTCTTCTGTGGCAGTATGCCAGACCTCGTAACAGCTGGAATAGGAATATCTGGGGAAAGAAGACATCAGCATGACTGTTACATTCTTGTTGTCAAATTAAACATTAATGAGTATCCAAGTACTTTATTATTATGGCAAACAAATCGGTGACATTAATTGAAAACATTGATCAAAGAACACAAATACATTTTTAGATTTAGCCCTGAGAAGCCAAGCTGCCTGTCTAAAGTACAAATAAAGACAAATGGGAAGCTGTAGTTTCCTACCTTTATCACACTATACAGAGACATACTGATGTCAACACGAATACACTAACTCAGAAATGGGAAAGTGAGCCAGGCAAAGAGATAGATGATGAGATTTAGGAGAGTCTTGAAAATGTGCATAAATGTTCAGTTAACTTTAGACATAATCTGATACAATTCAAAACAATACATCTGTATTACTCCTAAAACAGACTGCATGAATATATATTGCATATTTTTCTCCCTCTGTAGCAGGTGTAAAGAGGCAGAGAGGACATAGATTGTTTGTCATTACATTTCATTTACCTGCTTTATATAAGATCATCTCCTTTATTAGCATCTTATCAGCTTATACATATGGTTATCTCTTTTATTCTTAATTTTAACTGCTTTGATGAGCTTAATTCTCTTATCCACATTTGACTTATTTATATATGAAACTGTATTTTTGCACTTGCACTCCCATGTGTTCATGTGTGGGCTTAGTGCTGTTTAATATTTGTGCTCTAAATTTCCTTAATTTTCTTGCTGCTCTTAATTTTGGTAAGTCAAATCTTGTAATTTTGTAATATGAAAAGCACTTTGTGCTTTATCTTAATAAATGCTATATAAATAAAGATTATTATTATAAATAACACAATCTCTTTGGACATGTCAGAAATTGTCTACTTATTGGAAAAGTATATTTGAATATTTCTCTAAAGCCTTTGAGAAGAATTGGAACCTAACCCACTAGTCACTGTCCTAAGTGCCATGAGTGTGTTACCGTTGGCAGACATGTATGAAACTCAGGCCATCTCTTTTGGTATGGTTATGGCAAGGAAACTTTTTCTACTTGTGTGGAAGTCAGACTGTGCACCAAAACAGCTGATGAATGTATTGTACTTGCAAAGATTATGGTTCATTCGTAAGAACAAGGTGCAAATATTTGCTAGAATTTGGGGACTCGTACTAGAGTACCTCAACTGTGTAACAGTAAAGCTTTTATCACTGTATATATGTAGTTTAGTTCGAAGACTTGGTTTTTATTTTTTCTAATTGTAAAGAATGTCATGGCTTAGCAGTTTAAGGGATGTACTGAGTGTTTGTTCTATATAAAAAATCCTGAAACAAAGGTTAAAAATTATTCTAAATTGCAGTTATTGAAAGTATGATTATACTCAACAGCAATTCTTTCATCACTACAGAATTCTCCACAGTACTGAACAAATGCATAACTTTGCATTACCTTGACATTGTGGACACTCATAATGCTTCCACAGTCATCCATGTACTGCTTGAGATCTTTCTCCTAATTGGAGACAAAGCAAGAAAGCAAGAAAAAAAGAAAGAAAGACAAAAAAAGAAAGAAAGATAGATTAGTATAACCTGCTTTCTAAAGACAGGCAACAACACACATGCACAGTACAGACACTCACCAGGTACTCAAACACGAGTGTCAGGCACTTGTCAGTGTGGATAATGTCATGGAGAGTGACAATATTGGCGTGCTTCAAGTCTTTCAGTAGAGACACTAGAAGAGGAAAACATATCAGAGGCTGTCAGTCAAACAGACACATGACTGTAGGTCCCAACAAAACTGTCAAAAACCTTACAAGCTTCTCGTATGGTCTCCTGTTGACCTGTTTACTTTCAAATCACATGAACAGGAGTTCAGTACCTTCCCGGATAGCTGTGCAGGGCGCACCCTCCTCATGCTCCAGTCTGATCTCTTTCAGAGCCACTAAGTTGTCTGTTAACTTGCTTCGCCCTTTAAATACTGTAGCATATGTCCCCTGCAGAGATAGAAAGCATGTGAATGCAAATAAAGTAAACTGAGTACGTGAGGAGTATGTATATACTTTGAATGAGTTTCACAGATTATCTATGATGATCTCACCTCCCCCAGTTTGTCCAGTTTGATGTAGGTCTCCAGTTTCCCAAAGCCGATTTCAGACTTGAGAAAACAGAAAGAAGACATTTGAGGAAGTCAAGAATGCTATCAGTGTTCATTATCACTAATCCAGTTTGCATTTCTTGTGGCTACAGCCTGATTGTAGGCCAGGCCAAGCCACTCCACCATGTTTAAGCTAACTATCTCTGGAATCAAATGCTGCAGGCCACGGCTGTTAGTTCAGATATCGGTGCCATTGCTGTTTGGCCCACAGCTGCAGGGGTCTGAGTCACCAGGCCTTGTTATTCTCTGTGTGTGTCTGTGTGCCTGGGCTAAAATAATAGCCTGGCTTCTTTGATGTTACAGTGTGTTACTGAGCTTTTCTGCTACCGTAGCTAAAGTTATATTTATAGTTGGGTTTCCATTCCATGGTACTGCAAATGCTGTTATGTTATGCTAGTATGTGAATATTTGGAGTTGGTTCAGATGAGCAGTAGGTGGTGCTAATCTCCCAGGGAGGTGTCACTGCAGAAGAAGAGGGTGCAACCATATAACCAAATTAAATGAAAGAAAACAATAAAAGTATAATAACAGAGCACACTGGACAATGGAAATAGAGTGTTTTAAACAACTAATATTACAGCTATGTACTCTTGGAAGAGTTCTGGTAACATCCCTGTGTGCAGACATATACATGTTAAAAGACATCAAGAGACGACAAAGAGAGCTTGCATTGGCCTGTGCAATGACTGTACATCATCAGTTTGCTGAATCTGTTTGCATCGTCCTTGGGCCCCTGGAACAACAGTCAGCTGTCGGTTAATGTTGGGCCCTTGGTGAGGGTTTGGTGTCCTAGTTTATACGTGTGTCCTGCATCGCTGGCACTAGTCAGCCCTTGATGACTTTTTATCCAGGCCGATTGAGCGTGCTGAATCGACTTCGAGGACGGCGGAGCCCATTAGTGAATGAAAACACTCTGATTGGCAGTTTAGCTAGGCGCACCAGAAGAGAAACAAAAGTGAGGAAAATAAACGAACAGCTAAAGTCAAGAGGGCGTAATATCAAAACAGACTTACTCTTTAAGGTAAGACTATTATTAGCTCTTCAGCAAAATGCCTCGTAATTTTTTGTGTAATTGTTTGCTAGTGTATGGTTTGTTCTTTTCACATCAGCCACATAGCTAACTAGCATCTTAAATCCATCCTGTTGGTCTTCCAGTTTCCATTTTTGAGTGATAGTTTCACGCAGACACAGAACATACTTGTTCATTGGTGCAACTTTCTGGCTGAGACACAGGCGACGAAGGGCTAAGCAACAGTCCGGCTTAGTTGCCAATACTTCTTTGATGTCTGTTAGGTGTGTCCTGGTCTTTAGTTGCATTAACCTTTTATATATTACACCAACTTTTCACATCTCCAAAGCTTATAAATTTATTCGATATTCCAAGGTATTTTCAATGTTTCCACTCAGACTGTTTTTATGTGCAAGTTAAAAATATGCATAAACATAGTGGATGAAAAAGCACTGTATGTGTCTGTATCTATCATCTGTGTCTCCACTGTATGTTACCTCGTGGTTTAATCTTAAATTTGTTCAGATTTCTGACATTGACATTTCAGGTTCTGGTTGTCTAGGTCATTGGACGTCATTTATCACCATATACATTGCATTACATGTACGAACACCCACACACACATAGACACACACATGCTACTTTCTCATTTTGGGAATTTAAAGGCTATGTTGGCTTAATCTGAACAAAATGTCATTTCTCCAAAGTGCCTCCTCCCTTCGTCTCTTTAATGCTGCACTGTAATGTCACTGTCTGTTGCACGTGTACTCCTTGGCCACAGGAAGTCAGGATAAGAAAGACAGTCAAATAATAATATGGTTCGTCCACTCCACTTACTGGGGATATTCTAAACATTTATATAGATATCCAGCAGGAATTCTTCAAATCTGTATGTGTATGGTAAATTCTTAATTAATCTTGAATTCAGTTAATAAAGGATTAGCTGCATAATGTATATGGCCCCTGGGTTTCGGGGTCATGAATTATAGATAAATGTAGCTATGTCAAGCTGTGATACCCACATGCCTGTCAGTGTTTATCCCCCTCCCTGTCACTTTCTCTCACTTATTTGTCTATCTCTGTCAGGCTCGTTCCAGCCATGTTTGATCTTGTGTTCATCTCTCTGAATTTACCCATCTCTCTCGATCTTGCACTGGCCCATCCCATCATGATGCCAATTCGAATGCTAGGATGATGCTCATCTACATGCGTGAATGTGTGTGTATGAGGGGGAGGGTCTCCAGTGACCAAGATAGCTGATGAAGCATGTGATCTCTTTAAAGGCATGCCTAAAAGCTAACATTAGAATGAGCTCAGATGAACAAGATGACACACTTACACACTGAAACAAGTGTGTGCGTGTGTGTGTGTGTGTGTGTGTGTGTGGGCACAAATTGCAATTTGCATAATTAATTGACAAGCATAATCTTATTAATATTTTAGAATCAATATCTAGTTCTGTATTAGGTAATTTGGGATGATAAAAACAACAACAACAATAATAATAATAATATAATAATAATAATAATAATAATAATACAATATATATTCCAGAAAAACAATTAACTACCAAAAATAAAAAAATCAATTAAATCTAAAATTGTCTACACTGACATGTACAGTGTGTACTTGTGTGCTTGGAGGCAAAAGAACATTTGTGATGAGACATACAGCCTATGCTCAAATGTAAACACACTCACACCTCTGCACACACAAACACACTGTTCCCATCTCTGTGTTTGTGACAGGAGCTGTCAGGAGCTGTTGCTGAGCTATGCTGCTCTTTTGGCAGGGGAGTCAGTCTCATGAGCCAAACACACACACACACACACACACACACACACACACACACACACACACACACACACACACACACACACACGCATGCACACACACACACACACACACACACACACACACACCCACCCACAAAGTGAAACACATACACATTATGGCCACATCAACCCCGCACCAGAAAATAAATATGTCGCCTCTTCCCTTGTTAAGGAGTCTATAAAACACAGGAAGGCCCAGGTCTTTACCTGCATCTCATTCTGTGCTCACAGCATGCAACTGCACTGTCTTACATTCCTTTTCGGATGTGTTTGTGTGTGCGCGCGGGTGTGCACGCGCGCGTGAGTGCGTACGTGCATGTGCGCTTACGTATGCTTTCGATGGCAACGGGTTCATTTCATTCCCAACGCTCCAGTGAGCTTACTCAGCACAACTAGGTCAGACCAAGTTTTTGTGACAAAATTGAAGCAACATGAAACCAAACAAAATGTGTGTCCTGTCTCAGGCAATATAGGGGCCAAGGAGAAATACAGATAAAGGGATGGACAGCAGTGGTAAGAAATTTAAGAAGAGAGATATCTGCAGCCGGGCTCTAATGTGTATTGAGAAGAAAGTCCATTACCTTGACCACATTTCATTTTTAAATCTCCTCATGCCATTTTTCAGAAGGCTTGACAGAGAGAGAGAGAGGATAGACTGAGAGCATTGAGTGGGAGAGGGAAAATGACAGCCTTCTGCTAAAAAAGAAAGAGGTGGCAGGCAAGGGGAGGTAGAAAGGAGAGCCCCTTTCTTTAACATAATGTAGCCACTCCTCAGAGCTTCAATCAATCAGCCAATAAACATGTTGCACTGTTACCTTTTTTATGCAAACCTACTGATTGCGACAGACAAGGGTTGACCCAAAGGAGTGGACCGACACTTGAGAACAGTTTCAATATTTTTACGTTTTTAACCACTTAACAGCAACATAATAGATAGCATGCTATAAAAGTGGCTGTAATGTAACAGAGGAGAAGGGGACATAAAATGGCCTAATTGTATATTTAGTTTTACAGTTGTATATTCTGTTACTGCAGGGTTGAATGGATTTTAAAAAGTGAGCATTGCATAACAGTTAAGTGTTGTTGTTTGAGATAAAATGGCATCTCTTTCTCCAGCTCCATGGAACACTGAATCTCATTGGAAGGCTGTGAATAATTGATTATCAATGGGCAACAGCCATGGGAGAAAACTGATACCATCCAACTGCATTACATTGGAGGCAATTCAAAGATCAAAATACAAGGTTTCAAATGTGAGTACTGTAATGGGACACCCGACGCATGGTCTATGTTACGGTAACAAATGACAAGCATACTGATAGCCTGAAAGCCATTACATCAGTGTGTTCAGAAACATACTGTCGTTTTTAAGCCTGGACTCAGTGTGCTTAAGTGTGACTGAGGAAGCATCACAACTCTTTCATATATATACTTTCAAATTTAGGGGGACTGAAGGGTTGAGAAATTAATTTCATTCATTTTTTTTTTTTTACCTGGTCTTGATTTTGACCCATTAAACTTCTTGCAGGGTTTCCCACACATTCATTTATCTGCGGCGGCCCGCCATCAATAAAACATGCGCTGCCATGTCTTGATTTTTAATTTTGGACTGTTATTAGGTGAACTATTATAGGGCTCCCACGGTTCCCTAACAAGTCTTAAAAGGCATTTAAGTAATTTATCTTAATATAAAGCTTTAATTAGTTTTAAAAGTTCTTAAATCAATCTTTCAAACATTAGAAAATTGTTTGGGACATAGAAAGCAGAATTCAATTAATCTTTTTTTCTGATATTGCATTTTAAAATCTCTAAACAACTGGTAACATATCTATATCTATCTATCTATCTATCTATCTATCTATCTATCTATCTATATCTATACATATATATATATATATATATATATATATATATATATATATATATATATATGTTTTTTTTGTTTTGTTTTGTTTGCTTTTTGAAATATTTTAGGCAGAACAGGGTAACGGAACAAACAAAAATCATGTTTTCATTTACAATAAACATTTGGGCAAAATAGTCGATAACCCCCATTTTTTTGTTTTGTTTGCTTTATTATGTTTTAAAGTTATTGTAAAGATGAAGTCTTGAATTTAATTCCTAGTGTCACTCAGAAAGTTATAAAAAGTGTTTAATTTAATGCGCCATGATCTGTAGGAACCCTGTATTAGAATACACATACATATATACTGGTTGGATATTCATTGCACCACACTTTCAGAGCACAGAGTTTACTCTGGGCACAGACGGAGCAGCAGAGAGCCATTTATTGCGCTGAGTCTAACATTTTGCATTTCCTGCTCCTCTTATCCATCATCTGATCATCTGTGATCGTATCGACCCGTCGATTATCCACTCAGGGACTCCCCCTCCAGCTCTGATCAGGAGTGATGGAAGAACGACACCCAGTTGGACGCCTTAATTTTTCTGAATAGAGAAAGCTGCGGCTGGGACAGCTACGTGACTTGCCACCGTTCAAGCGATGCTTGAACATTGTTCCAAATTAGTGGTGACTGAGTTTAAAAGAGAGACTGAGTAAGTAACAGAATACAAAAAAAGTGAGTAACCATCGTAAGATTTTCCCTGGCCTCAATGCTGCTTTCTACTGTTCACGCAGTAAAAAGCAGCATTTTTCCAACACATTAGTGATGCCAAATCTGGCACATCCTTAAAGAAAAAACAGAAGAGCATTCTTGTCTACTGGAATTAGGAAAGGAGTCAGCTATTTTAAGGTGGTATTCTCACTCATATAGGCACACAAGAAACCCTCATTTACACATTCATTTTGGTTAAAAAAGGGTTTAAGTCCCAACAAAAGGTGCCCAAACTGACCTTTGGGCCAGAGTCAAACTCTATGAAGATTGCATAAAAGCGCTGACCTAATTAACTCCAAAGCTCCAGCTCAGGGCATGCAAAAAGTAGGCCTTAAATATGGAAATAGTGTACTGCACAGACAAAAACATATTTCAGCATGCTGCCCTACACTAAATAAAGTAAACAACAGGAGCCCTTCTAATAAAAGACAATCTAGCTGTGTGGCAGCTTCCTATATACACAGGCTCAGCAAGGTGACTGAGATAAAATACAGTCTTTACTTTCCTGCTATTCAACTGAAATCTAAGTACAGAATGGTTTTAAATTTCATCTGAGTTGTCTTTTCTTAACTCCTCTCCACATCTTTGTTTATCCATTTTAACATATCGCTTCATTTAAAATCATGTCTTGTCCTTTATTCCTTCCCTGCCTCTTTCCCTCCCTCTTCTTTGCTCTCTGGCTCACTTCAAGGTGTCCCGGTGTGTAATCCCTGTCAGGAGAGGAGCTGCAGCAGATGAGTCTGACACTGCTGCTGCATTATTGATTGACCTATTACATCACGTGCATACAACAACCCTAAAGAAGATGCACAACCACACATAGGCGGACAGATCCCGGCATGTTAGAAAATGTCCGCTGCTCATTTACACTGTAAAGACACAAGCGTCTCTAAAGTATATCCCCTTCTTCTCATCCACCCTTACACCATAAACCACTCTTGTTCCCTGCAGACCTCTCTTCAAAGATTTTATCCTTTCATGTCTGTGACACTCCTGTAGAAAAGCTGCGTCATTAAATCGCTTCAAGCTGAGAGCCAGAGGCAGGGCACTGGCCCTGTTCAATAATTACAGCAAAAATGGTTGATGAAGGGGGAATCCTTTATGGTTTCCTATAGCATATCAACGCTTTTGATAAATGTGTTTAAAGTTAAACACATCAGTAAAGAGGACTTTAATTTTTTTGGATTTTATTCTTTTAAAAAGCAAGCATTTAAGACAAAAAGAATGAGTGAAACAGAGCAGTGCACACCTGCCTTATTCAATCAGGTATGAAAGGAAACGAGAAAAAAGAGTGATGTGGACTTAAATGTGAGCAAACTAAAAAACAAGTTGACAAGCAGCAGTACTTCAGCAGCAATACAAAGGGATATAAAGAGACATGCTGCATATTCATGAATATCTTCCTATTTCTACCCATCATCCCCCTCTGTATCCCACCAGTAGCAAACCCCCCTTCTCTCTCACCCACCCCCAGATTCATACCCATAATGCTCTTGGCCTGGATACATAATACAGAATGAATTCATAATGCATCCCCCAACTGAGCCATTGTAAGCGCTCATCTATAGCATAACTCATGACAAAAGTGTTTAAAACGAGTCTATGTTTTTGTGTTTCCCATGTGTGAGTGTGTCAGAGGGTATAATGGCCCTTGTTGTGCACAATGGCATTGAAAGTTCATTTTGCTTTTGTTTCAAACAAAGCAGGAGCAAAAGAGCAGCACACACCCAGCTGTGCTCACAAAAGTACACATGCAGATGCTAAGTAGCAACCAACACATCACCAAAGCAGCTGACTGGAGGTAGCCTCAGCTGCTTTGCACTCACATATGCAAATAACACATATTCACATACAATGATTACTGACCAATGAAGCGCGCCGTAGCCTGCGGCTCATGGGCTTGTCAAAGGGCGGGCTGTTCATGGCAAACTTCTCCAAGTAGCCCTCCGGTAGCCTGATGTCAGCTGGGAGAGACAAACGTTTGTTTATGTCCTGAAATACACAGAGAGACAAGGGGAAGGGGAAGGAATTACATTAGATAGAGAAATTACACACAAATAAGAGGTTAAAATATGTCAATAATATTTTTTTCTTAAATTAAAACGTGCAACAGTGGCGGCATGTCAGAGGGAGGGTTTTCTATACATATTAAAGGAATGCATCACCCTCAAAATGACTGTTTGTATTTTCATTGGTCACCCAGTGTGACCTTGAATTCATACAGAAAAGTTAGTTTTTCTTGCATGCCTCCACAGTGAAAAGAGAATCCAAAAAAGGCTAACATTCTTCATGACTTCAGCACTTAACAAACTGTAACATTCTTGTATTTGTAATTTAATTTGGCAATCTCAAACAGACTCAGGCTCATCAGCCTGTGTGTTAGTGTATTAATCAATCATCTTTAACCCTGGACTGCCCTCTCATGTTCATCACTTCTATACATGATGTGACATCATATTTCTTGACCATTTGACAATTCTTTGATGACTCTGCTAAATTGATCACCATGATCTGGCATCAAAACTGTTTCCACAGCCTTGGTTATTATTTGGCCTATTTTTGTGGCACTGAAAAAAACCCAGTCTGTTTTCTCCATCTGTCAGTCCTGGCAATGAGTTTGTCAAATGACTGCAGCTCAAATACACACTTTTGGTCTACAGGTGCCATCTGCTGTTGTGAATGACTGGTGACTGATGATGTGAATGAAATTTATGTCTAGTAAGGCTGAATGAAAGGCCATAGTAAGGACATGGCATGATGGGACTAGTTCCAGGCACGTTTCTGGCACATTTTGGGCTAATTTTTAAATACATTGTTGGCAGAGTGAGAAGGCTGGTACACCACTTTTCACAAGCTTGCAAACTCATGTGGAATGCACCTGGAACCAGTTTTTAGTATTATCAAACATGCTTAATATTTTTTTCTGCTACTTCTATTTAAGTGTGTTATGTGTACTATTTTCCTTAGACAACCCCATCTTATACATTATTCCTTTTTTCATTTTTGCAACTGACTTCACTTAATAGCACATAAAGAGTGAATACCTCTGACCAACCTACTCCAGATTAGCTGGATTACTTTCACTCCTTGGTCCTTGCTTGAACACAATTTGTATGATGTTACTTTTCCCACAATACATCGCTCCTACGTGTTATCCATGTAGGACATGTTCACTGGCAAGGTGCCAATCACACATTGTTTCCATGGCAGCGGTGGCCGACTGGCCCAGTCCCAATAGCCCTACGGTATGTCTCCTCAATGCAAGTGTGTGAAACGATATGTGTGTTTACATCTGAGCTTTAGTGGGGGGGAGGTGGGCGCTGTATATATGGTTGAAGATGAAAGGCAAGGGGATTTTACGCTTGTAAAGGTTTTAACTCAGCTCATTGGCTAACATAGCAACATGCAGTATTACATACAAGCCGTAACCCTAAGGATGGTAACACTGCACAGTTTTTATGACATACACCCTGAAAACATACACTCACACAAACTGAAAACCTTAAGGGATGCTCTGCAGACTGCATAAACACGTTATTAAAAATAAGCCACAAACACATGCGCTAACATGACCTACTGAGTAATTTACACATTTGTAAGCTCCATTGAATGTGTGAATCATAAGAGTAAAATACACTGAAGGCAAACACTAAGACAGCATTTACAGTGAAATCAACACACTAAGGCTGCATATTACTTTCAGAAAAATACTAATTTTCTTCAGCGTTTATACTAACACACTTTATCTTTCATGTCAATGTATTTCATGCACTTCTTATGACCAAAACAAACGTGAACTATCAATACTCCTTTTCAAAGGGGTAACAATGGACAAAATGACACTCATGCCCTCTTATTCACGGGTTTAGATTGAATAAAGACCCACATACAAAAACATCAACACACAAACACACGTGTCCCCATACTCACAATGCAGAACAGCTCTAGTAGCTCCCTCATTGTCCTCCTTAAACGTGTCTCTATACACTCACACACAACCGTTTTCCACGATGCATGTCTCTGACCTGCCACATGACTGCACACACACTGACAGAGAGAGAGAGAGAGCGAGAGAGAGAGAGGGGGGGCTGGCACTGTGGTAGAGTGCCATCCACATGCTCGGAGGAGGAGGAGGAGGAGGAGGGGGAGGCAGGAGCAGAGAAGAGAGGAATGGACAGATTCCTGAGGGGAGAAAGGCAGATGGGGGGAAGGGGTGAACGGAGGGGGGTGGCTGAGAGGAAACATTGTTTTTCGGTTCCCTTCCACCGTCATTTTGTCCTCCATCTCTCCTTCTCTCTTATCTCCTGAGCACGGTTCCTCGGGATCGCCACTTTCTTTGTCATACCAATAATTATTCCGACTTCCATAATTACTCTCTCACCCCAGCATTTTCCTCTCCTTCACTGCCTCCCCTCCTCTCTTTCTCCCTCTCTCTGGTAAAAATGGTCTAAATTAGTCCCTTCCACTGTTCACAGCAGTAAGAAGCAGCAGCCTGTGTGTCCAGAGGCACTTCCCGTAATACTGCTGCACTCATCACTCTGCAACTCCATAAACAGACACACATACGCACGCACACTCTGGCCAAGACATGAGCACATCCTCAGGGATGTCGCAAAACAAAGCAACAAATGTTACCTTTCCACAGATGGCACAGGTGTGCTCACAGAAGCAGGCTGTATGTTAAAGCTTGTCACAAAACACAAACCTGTGTCTGAATCTGTAGCCCACCACAGTCTAAAGAGTAATTATTGAATTCAAATTATCCCATAACACAAAAAGTTAATTGCAAAATAGATGTTCACCAACTCAGGTAATTACCATCATGCATTACACAGACAGGGAAACAATAAGTTGACAGCCGCCAAATAAAAAGAAGTGACCTAAGTAGTGTCAGAATTTGTATAAACTAAAATGTATAAACCTCTTTTTTTTAACATAAAGTGGGCTGAATGATAAATCAAATTAAATCAGAGCATTAAATACTCCACAATTCTCCACCAGGGATCAATAATGTATTTCTGATTTCTAAACTCAATTTTCAAATCACAAGAGCCATGACTTTTACAATATTACAAGATCTAATCAACTGGGCTGGAGAAACTCTCGGCCCTGCGGCTTACACGTGTATGCACGTTGCCCTACGCTCCATGTGGCATATGCAAATGAGGGTAGATAAAAAAAAAAAAACTTGGTCTGGACACTGAGGCAGGACATTTTCAATATAGTTTAAATGACCACACCAGCAGTGAAAAGATTGGGACGACTGGTATAGTTTTCACCTTGTGAGTCTGTTTGTTTCACATAATGACAAAATGTGAGTCTGGAGTGGAAGCTGGAGTGATCCTACTGCAACATGGTCTCTTGGTTAAGAGTGAATCAGTGTGCACTTTAGTTTGTGTGTTTTATAACAATACTTTTACTAACAGGAGATCAGTTAGATTCATATTTACTTTTCAGTATCAATGATACAGATTAAAAAAGGAGGAAGATAAAGACATTTTAAAAAAAATTCTTATATTGTAATTGCAAATAAATTATTTTTTATTTATTATTTATTATTTTTCTCAAATAAACATGTCATAAACATCAATCTTGGTACAAATATTTTAGATTTTTCTTATTTTTTTTTGTTTTTATTGTGACCAAGATACATACTAAACAGGACATTTTACCTCAAACCTAGTTTAAAATGACTGTACTGCAATTTCTTGTTATTTATCAGTCGACATATACCAATTCCACTGTATTTGCAATAAGTTAATATCACTTGATACATGGACCTCCAGCTGTACCATCTAATAAAATATATAGTCCAAGTTGTGATGTGTGAGATGTGTCTCTGGCTTCCCATACCTCATTAGAGATGCGTCGGTGGTGGTTGTTCCTCATACGAACCCTGACTGGACTCTGGACCTCATCAGAAGAGGTCCCTGATGCCTGGTCACTCTCCCCATCTGAACCCATCTTCACATTTTCATGAACGATGCCTACAACACACAGAAACATAGAAACAGTTACTACATTAACTGTACTTTCAGTCAGCTCTGGTCTTTTGGACTGCTTTTTTTGTTTTGTTTTATGTCCCTATGCTTCTCTTCTCCTCCTCGACCACCCATCGGAGGACACAACCTTTTGTGTTTCTTAGATTGCACTCACCCCTCTGAGAGCGCCATGGTGGGATCCCAATCCCCAGATGATGGATTGTACCACCACCCATGCAGGGGTGTTAGCGGAGTGTGTATAAATTACCATTGGTAAGATGAGTAGATCAGAGATCGATATCACCCCGCATGCAATGAGAGCTTTCCTGTCTTTGCCCCCCCCCCCACCAGACTCCATCTGATTAATGAGTCACGGTGCAGCAGACAGGACCACTTCCATCAGTGGTGTGTGTGAGTAAATGTGGGGGGAAGGGTCTCTCTTTGGGTTTCAGTGTGTGGTGCCTGATAGCTCTCAAGTCAGGGTCATGTGCAGCACACAAGAAATGTGTATGCATGTTTGTCGTGTGTTTTGTAGAAGAAAGTGCTTCATGAGAGGATGTTAAAGCTCAATCCAAAGCTTGTAACATTTTACCTTACCATCATCTACTGTTTACATATAAAACAGCCACTGTGGGTGGAGGAGTGACAGATAGAGGGAAGATTAGGGGGGGACGATTTTGCTGGGAGGAAGAAGAAGAGGAATAAGTGGAAAGAAAAATAAATCCCTTGAGAGACTGTGGCACATCATCTGGGAGATAGAACGATTGAGAGCCGGAGTAAAGCTATTTATTATATCGTGCCATGTCTGTCAGCTGTGGATTGGGGCAACACCACCTGAGGTAGATTCCAGGTCATTTGTGTGTGTGCGTGTGTGTCTCTTTCATGTAGTCAAGGTATGGATTTGAGAGAGGTAAGCTTGTCTACGAATTATGCCTTTTGACTGATTTCTTGTTGTGCATAGACTCTACTCAGAGCTTTCGCCATATCCTACGCAAGTGGCCTACGCCGCCGTGCATTTATACTTGAGTGGTGGTTTATCTGTGTCGCTCTAAAATTAGGCCTACATCTACAAAACACTAGTTGGAAGTGGGGTTTCTATGCCACTCTACTGAGTTTCTGTGAAGGGCAGTAAAGTTTGATTAACTCAAAACACATTTAAAAACACACCAAAAACACAGCTTAATTGTGACAATATTAAATAAAAGTACAACATTTGGCTCCATTATAATTCACAAGGCTCACAGACAAAGTCTTTTACATAACATGTTTTCTCCACAAATACAAAATCCTAATATCATTAGTATAAGCCTATGACATGTGGGTTTTCCTCTACGCCTATAAAGATACGTACAACCACAACAATTAACAAAGGCAACATTACAAAATTCAGCTTCATTATAACTCACATTACATAACATAACAAGCATTTGTCTTAACTGAACACATTTTCCTCACAAATACAACACGCTAACATTGTTAGCATAAACCTATGACATTTTACATTGCATAATTTAGCCTAAAAGCCAGGATAATTCACACACAGGACATTCAATTAGGGTTTTATTGTCTTTTATTTTCTTTTTTTTGTTTCTTATCCATGTAAAAAAGTAAATAAAGGGTAATTTCCATTGAGGGAAAAAATAAATAGGAGGTCTGCAAAGGTACACATCAGACTATGGCGCAGGGTACAAGTCAACACGAAGGTGTAACTCGCGCTTTATGGTTAAAAAATGAGAAACATGGACTCAATGAGCAGAGTATAAACAAAGTGAAGCTTTCTAGCTTTCACTGCAGTTTTCTTTTTTATTATAGTGTAAGATGAAATTCTCACATGTTCAATACTCTGAAAAGCATTATATAATAAACATTTATTGAGCAAAAAAGTCTTAAGTATTAAATAAATAAGTACTTTAGAAATGTATTAAATTAATTAAATACAATTCATTTTCAGGGGCTATATAATTTTATTTTATTTCTTTTTTTTTTCATTGAAAATGCAACCTTTTAAAAAGTCTGTTCCTTCAACGACATATACCTCAAGACACTTTTATTAAATAATGTCACTTCTCTTGGCAGTGGGGAAGTTAGTCAGCCCTCTCACCTTTTCACTAATCACATGCCCCCTGCCGCTTAAACAAACAAGCAGGAAACTACCTGTGCAGATCCCAGCTGCTAATTTCAGCCTACATCTGTCCATCAGTCTATCTGTTGATAAAAGCAGCATATGCTCATTAGCAAACACCAACACAATCCATCTGTCTAAATCCTTAGTAAATCTCGTCATAGTTATTATTAAGTTAATCTCTGAGTCTGACGTGCTGCCTGTGGCCTCAAAGCCAGGCGTAAGAAAACATGGTTTGCATACAGAACAGCTTGGTAAGAAAACTGAGCAGTCAGTAGTCATATCATGAATCAACCCTCACAACCCTGATGGTGAAACATTAAACTCAAGGTAACTGACACCAGAGTGAAGGGAAATTGATCCAGGATATCTGCATACTGATGGATGCACACACATGACCACGCACTTACGACGAGTGAGTATCCAGACCTGTGCTATTATGTCACAGGTCTGTCTCACTTTCTGAAAGGTCCTGATCTTGTCTGTTTATGTAAACAGTCAAGGAGGTACGGGTGGATCGGACAAAGTGTCTGACCTTGGAGGAAATTCCATCACCTGGGCCTCAAAACTATATAATAATGTTCTGCTAACAAATACAGCACATGGATTTGTCACCCATACACCAGCTTCCCCAACACACTTTCTCCTTAAAATAACACACACAAACTTCCTAATCACTTGGGGCATTCTTTTCCAGTTTCCTGCAGGTTCTTTCTGCTCCATTTCCAAAGCAGACTAAGAGCAGACAGTAAATGTCATGAGCTACCACTGCCTTCCCATGTGGAGCCAGGTTGGCCTAGATAGGGTTGCTGACTCCCTGCTAGCAAGTCTGGAGGAGTGAGTGGGCTGCTTTTAGGACTACTCTGGCCTCACCCAACTCTGCGTACTTCCACTTAGCTGGAGGTCCATCTCCGGCACATGTTGGCAGCACCTCAAAAAATTATTGAAAAGCCAGCGGAAAGGATGTTAAAAGAAGTAAAGTGAGTGCAAGATTAGGTTCAAGGTCCCTTTAAAGAGTAATGAAAATCTTGGGATTTTTTTTTGTCTTAAGCCTTCATCCGGCAAGGTCAGTCATCGAGTTCAGTGGGCTGTTCAAGGGTGCCCTGGTAGAATTAATTGTCACTGTCCACGTCCACTGCATTTCCCACTATTATTACCACGCTTTGAACTGAATCATTTTACGTCTTTTTGCTCTTAGACCAGAGGTTGTCAAAACAGTTTTGAGTACAGAACAGCATAATGTCTGAATTTGGCATGAGCAGCAGGAATAGGGATACCACAGCCACTGTGCTGACAAGCAACTGGATAAAAAATTTAAAAGACAAACTTGAAGGACTCCGTGGGGTCCCTGAAGATAACACACTGCCCTGGGCAGACCCACTGCATCTTTGATCTTTAAACCAGCCACATAAAGGAAATAGTACTTTGAAATTAATACATTATTATTAATAAGATGATGAAAGTAGTAGGATCAGCAGATTCTGAGAGAAAGCTACTTAACATAAATGCATGTCTTTGTATTTAATACAACCTCAGGACACACAGTTGACCTTAATTTAAAGGGAAAGCCCCCCCCCAGAATAGATAGAAGCTTTCCCCTCTTACCTGTAGTGCTATTTATCAATCTAGATTGTTTTGGTGCAAGTTTCAAAGAATTGGAGATATCAGCTGTAGAGATGTCTGCCGTCCTTTGAATGTAATGCTCCCTAATGACACTTGAATAACTCAACAGAAATGTCTTTTTCCATAAATCATATTCTCATTACTCTAGGTAATCCACAGATCTTGTTGTAAGCAATTTTATGTAGGAACTATTTTCTTACTAATGAGCTACACCCGCCAACTGTGTTTCCACGTAGAGAAAAGCGTTCATCTACTGTCAACTCACCAAGCAACATTGAGCATGCTGACTTTACAGCTTAGACAAGGACGACTGCATTAATGTTCACATTTTGCACGGCCACAAGCATGACCTTCTTGTCCATGAGTAGATGCACGCTTCCATCTGTGCTGTGATACAGTCCTGCTGTGAAACAGTTTACATGAAACTGCTCACAACAAGGTCTGTGGATTATCTTGAGTAACTGGGTCATGATTTCTGGAAAGAGACAGTGTTTCTGAGTTTTGCCAATGTATCTTTTGGGTGTTTTGAGCACTGCAAGTCAAGTGCCATCTTGTTCCAACAAAACTCAAACAACTCTATGGCCGATACCTCCTACCCTTGGAGACTCACAACAAAACAATCTAGACTGATAAATAGCACTACAGGTAAGAAGAAATGTATGCATTTTTGATTTGGGGGTGAGCTGCCCCTTTAATGTCCCAGAGAGTTAAAATATATGGCACAAATGTAGAGATACTTAAATTATAATCTCCTGAACAACCCCTGAAAAATATATTAAACTCCTACATATTATTGTAAGAACTGCTTTAATCAGTATAGACTGTATCTGATGAAATGAAGGATCAGGATGTAGATTAACTTGATGATGGAGATGACAGTGATGACACTCACCAATACGGTTTCCTGGGGGACGGCATGAGTCTAGCACTCGAAGCATGCGGAAAGGTGACAGCCTCAATGGTGTGTCTCTCTCCCCCATTCTTATCCCTTCTCCTATTCTAGCCTCCCCAATCCTTGGGTCCCCCACACTGGGAGCCCGAGCAGCAGAGCACCCTTGGGGGTTGCCTGACACATCCATTGTTCCAGAGGATCCAAAAAGGCTACAGTTGGAAGTGTGATAAAAATTCAAAAATACATGTCACAAAAGGATAGGGGGAAAAAAAAGTGGAAATCAGTCCAGTCTTGGTAAGGTCTGGGTGGGACCTGGGCTTCGGGAGTTGTAGCTGTTTACGGAAAAATCCAACCTTCAGGCTGTCTCTGTATCTCCAGAAGAGAACGGGTCTCACATCGGGAGGACAGTGCAGGCTGCACCGGCACACTTATCACAATGCAACAACTCCCTTGGCTACTAGTCCACTTTAACACACTCTCTCTCCCCCTCTCTCTGTTTTTCCGTAGACACTCCCTCTCTCCACCTCTCCTTCGCTCTTTTTCTCTCTGCAGTCACACTCTGCTTGCTGACTAAGGAAGGTCAAACTGCGTGCAGGTAGGCAAAATGCTGCAGAGACCATCCAACACACACACGCTGAGAACTGTTACACCCCATCATCTTGGAATAACAGGTGTTCTGTCTCCATCTATATGAATTACGCCAAAACACACACACACACACACACTAAAACTTACAGCACTGCCAGGAAAAACACTTTAATCAGTCTGGTGTTCAACTATCTGACCTCTCTGGATCCCGGCTCTTTCCTTCATGCTCTCTCTCTCTCTTGTTAGTTTTTCATTTCCAGTCCAGTTTTCTCTTCTTTCTCCTGATGTTTTTCTCCTTCTGACGGATCTCCTCTCTGTTCTTCCACTGTTATTCAGCACACCACTCTATTCAGGCTGTTGTGCTGCTCTCCTCCTTTCCACTCCCCTCTCGCGATTGCTCTCTCCTGCCTCTGGTGCCCCTATCAGTGCTTTCAGTGTTGTTAGTCCTCTTGCTCCCTCCCCTCACCTTGCTATTACTCTCCTCCCTCCCATGTGATACCAATCTCTCTCTCTCTACTCCTCCTCCCGTCTCTCTCTCCCTCCCTCACAGTTCCTATCTCCATCTGGGTCCAGAGATGGTGTTGAATATACAGTACAATCCTCTCTTTCTATTCAGGGGCCGATGACAACATTTTCTGCCTGATCAGCCTCTTTCTTGCACTCGGTGACTATCGCTCTGTCTCATCCGCCCTCTCTCTCTCCCCTCCACATCCGCCTCCATGTCCTTATCACTGTCTAGCGCAGAAATTGAAACCCTGAGGCTTTTGAGTGATGCCTCTGGCGTCCTCACTCGCATCTTTCCCCTTTCATGCATCCTCTCCACCTTCCTGTTTCTCTTTTTCACCCTTCGTCCTTCCCCACGGACAGGAGGTGAAGGCCATTATTCATTCTCGATCCCTGCACATACACACACACTATCCCTTATACATGGTGCCGTACACACGGTAACTGTGCATCCCTATAAAAACTACACATGTACTGCGCATGGCTCTATATGACAGTGACACAACTGCAGAGCAAATACAATATGAGCAAACACACAGTATAGAAATGTCAAACAAGCAGCTATTCAGCAGGATGTGGAGGTGTTAATCCTGATGATGTTTCGCTACACTTGAAAACACCTTTGCACAAACATCCCTTTCTAGTAAAATGTGCAGAATGGATTGAGGGGGGCAACAGCACAAGCTTAAAGGTCCTATTACTTCCTTAATATGATCTTATTCCTGTTGCAACATAACACTGAGGGATCAATCTTAAGTGTAAAGGCTGTTTGTCATGGAGACAATTGATTTATTTGGACAAACAGAGAAGTGGAATAAATGAAAGTTTTGTAAAGACTGATGCAGATTAGTTGTTCATTTTAATAGCTCTTACACCTTTTAGTTAAGTCACTATTGAAGGTATAGAGTTGTCTATGAAATAATCATTGGCGGTAAGTAACAAACCTCATTTATAACAGCACTGTACAACTTTGAGGCGCTTGTACTTATTTATTTTTTTAGAGATATCGCTAGCAGATCAGGATTTTACACACAAAAGATAGGATCAATTCATAAAATGGGAAACGTTGTTCTAGATTAAACCAGTGGTCCTCATCTGTTTTCCTGTCAAGGACCCCTAAATTGGCACACATTAGTTAACTGACCCCCATTTGATATTTTTTTTGCTTTGAAAAGATATGATAAAGACCATAGCTGTAAAGTTACAATTAGTAGACAATAAATCACAAGTTGACTGACAGAAATTTAATTGTCAACTATTATGATAATTTTAGTCTTTTTTTCAAGCAAAAAAGACAAACATTTGCTGGTTTCATGCATCTTAAATGTGAGGATTTGATGTTTTTCTTTGTCATAGATAATAATAAATGAAATAGTTTGGGATTTTTTGAACAGATAAAAAAAAAAAACATTAAAAAAAATTTTAAAAAATACCATTTGAAGATGTTACCTTGGGCTCTGGGAAATTACACAGGCATGTGTCACTATTTTCACTATTAATCACAAAACAAGTAACTGATAAATCGAGAAAAAAAGGGCAGAGTAATAAATAATGAAAACGATTGTTAGCTGCAGCCCAAAGTGAAAGTTATGATAAGAATAGTCACTTCTTTGACTCTTACTCCCATTGGGCTCACTTCTATGGTGAATTATATAACGAACATAAACTATTGCCAATTTTTCTAGGGACCCCCTGGAACTCCCTCAAGGACCCCTGAGGGTCAGCAGACCCCTGATTGAGGACCACTGGAATAAACAACCCAAAGCCGTTAACATAAGCTCTATCTCGACCGACTAAAACAAATACTTTAATGTGTCAATTATTGGCTCATAATCAGATAATAATATAATAATACAAACTGACACAAGCATAATGAGTACTTTACCTTTGGATAGTCTATGTATTTTTTGTCGCTAATAAAACTTTACTTTTGGAATTTCAATGCAAAACATTTATTTTAAATGGGTTTTTTTGTAGTAAGGTATTGCTACTTTTACTGAAGAAAATCTAAATACTTCTTCCACTACTGGGAATAATAGGACCAGGAAATTCAAGTGCACATCTCATGGGACTTACTACTTAAAATAATCAAATGCTTTTTTTAACCGTCTAATGAAAGCATACTTTCTACAAATGGACAATCCAGCTGTTGTGCATATAAAAAAATATCAAAAAATCAAATAGAAATAGAAATAGAAACTAACATAAAGGTAAGTCTTTATAAAACATGAATCCTGAATGGCAACTGCATCTAAAATGTCAGCAAGCTAAACTATGAGCTGCCATCTTTCCTCATAATTTCCTCAAGGATTAACATGTTTTAAGATAACAGTTCTTTAAATGTATGCGACAACTATGTGATAAACCCTTACCTCTCCCTTCATGTCAATAATCAGGTTGTCTTTTAGGACTCAGCTGACAAAATACACTCATGCAGAAAAGCTCACACACCCTTCATGTCAATAATGGTGCATTTCATTCTAAGACTGCTTACACAAACACAGAACTATAACTGAAACAACTAATACATAATTGGCTTAGGTGAGTAAATATATATGGGATTACTGGCATGCTGTATACTTAACACATTTTGAAAACATGTTTAATCTAGCTAAATATTTGTGAGGACTGTAAGTGTGCCGTGTTTACTTCAACTTCTTCATGTTGCATGCTTAGGATTAAATTTTTTGGTTGCATGCTTTAAATCAGATCAAAGAAAAGAGTAATGGCCACTTACAGTGCACTGATGGACATATATTGATGTAGAGTGCTGCATCCTCGAGCTTAAAAAGTCAAGGACAAAAGCTCGCCGTTCAGCCCTCCACCCATCCCTGTCTGCCTGTCTCTTTGTATTCACAAGTGCAACTGTATATATCAAAGATGTCTCTCTTGCTCTGCAGCCAGCTCCACGCAGCTTGGTATTCCCTTAAAGGTCTCATTCACTGTCACTTTTTCTTGCCCACTTGCGCAAAACATTTCCATTGTCACCTTTGCCTGGCTACATTTGAGCTTAAAATATATCATTGTTAATGCTTTTTTTTTTTAAACCATAAATACCACAGTCTGCCTCCAGTAGTGGGACCATAAAAATCAAAGTGCAAATAGCATCCCTGAGGAACATACTCGCATAGAGGAATGCACTCACAGGGCTGCGAGGGAGGCAGAATTTAGACTGCAGTAATTACCTCTAAACCTTTTATCTGCATCTGAGGAATCTTATTATTCAATTACTGGGACCGGAGTGCCTACTGTCAGCTACCGGCTCCGTATGTGCTGTTGGTCCCCAATGCCTCACCAACCCCCTTCTTTCCCTTATAGCTCTGAAAATACCCGGCATTCTTTAGCAACATGTTCCCTGTGCCTCAAGCATGAACTAATGTAACAGCAAGCCCTAACACACAAAAAGCTTGCAAGACCAACTACTTAAGAGGAGCCCACTCCATTGTTCTTATTAAATCCAATCTGGGAGTGAGCGGAGAGAGTTAGTGTGAGCAAATGGCCGAGAGAGTAGGGAGTGAGGGAGAGGGCTACAGCGATTAATGCAGTGTTAATGCATTACATTAAATCCCCAGCACAGACAAGGTCTCTCATGGTGGACAATACACAGGGGGAGATAAGGGTGGTCTGAAAAGCTTTCAATCTTTTATCTTTGCCCCGTTCTGCTTTTATCTGGAGGTTAAATATAGTGTTTTGATGTATGTAGAGAGAAAGTGACAGAGGGGAGAAAAAAAACGAGAGGAGACATCTGTGACAGTATCAGAAATAGCAGCCTGCAACGGGGTTTGAGAGGAGTAGGCAGCTATCAGCAGTTCTTTTTCTCAGTGAAAGAGACGGGAGGGCCGACTAATCCTAAACAGTGTAACTACACATCTTCACCAAGAGAAAAAGGCGAGGTGGCAGTGAAAAGCAAAAAAGTGCAGTGCTTGTTTTTTCTCTCTGTAAGTACAGTGTGGTGGGAGTGGGTGTTGGCCCCAGTTAGCAACAGATGAATCACAAACCTGTAAAAGCTCTCTTCAGATCTGGCAACTGGCCAAACTCCTCAGACATACACATATAACCCAGCGGTCTGGCCCACTTACACAGATGAAAAGTGAATTTAATTGAATAATCCTATGGATGGATAGAGCAAGTTAGAGGAAGACAGACAAAGGGAGAGAGTGAGAACGAGAGAAAGGGTGGGCAAGCTCTTTAGTGCAGCAGGAAAGGGAGATTGCATCATCATGTCGCTCTATTAAAGGGTGCGACGTGCTCTGACTGCTGAGTGGCACACAGTGACTCAGCGAGACCAACCAGTGGGAAACACACAGACACACACAGACACACACACACGCACGTACACATACACACACACCCACACTAACACACACAGAGCATACCTCTTAACATTTCAAACTACACCTTATCACAATTTTAATAATAGAATAGCATCTATTCTAGGTTCTGAGTCAAACTGCATCCATCTTAGGGCTTTTCTGAGCTCAAAGGCAGCTGTGATTTCACAGACCAACAGTCTGTGGGCTTAAGACTAGCACAATCAACACTGTCCTCCACCCAAATATGCAGGCTGTTGTCATGTACTGTTCATACATCTTCCTATGAAAAATAATCCTTTGTAAGTAGGGCCAGTAATTAAAGTATAACCTACTCATTTGAGAATGTTGCCATAACATGATCAATGCACTGATGGATGTAAAGACAGAAGCAAGGCCCGTAAGGGCGCACTTGGACACACACAAAACACAGGAGTTTCCTCCAGGGATTTCCACATGAGGCCACTGATCATGACTGTGTGACCGCTGAGGCATTTTAAGGTAAGTTACCAGCATGTTTCCTTTCCTTCCTGGTTCGATTCCAGCCTCGGCCCTTTGCTGCATGTCACTCCCTCTCTCTCCCCCTTCTGTACTATCAATAAAGGCAAAAAGCCCATAAAAATAATCTTTTTAAACAAAAAAAGGTCTGCATAGGGAGAATGTTGGGGTGGATAGATGGGTCAAACAAACGTAGGACTTTGACCCAGGAAAGCATCAATGTCACAGATTTTATTAGTTTATTTACGGAGTCTGTGGCGGATTAAATCTGTAAAACAACAGAAGCAACTTTACCCAAAACTCCAGTTACATCACTCCAAAGACCAGAAATGTCCAGGAGTTGTAAGTTATCATGTGACAAATAGATGATTACTCTCTTAAACATAATTAATCTGTGCCAGTACATTCTGGTGATGTTAATGTGCTGGTCTTCATAGATTTTATCCTTTTCATCCTTACATTTCAGATGCAATTTTGTGTTCTAAAAAATATCATGTTTAAAAGAATACTTTTGGGAAATGTGCATATTCGCTTTCTTGCCGAGTGCAAGATGAGAAGATCGATACCACTCCTATACTGTATCTGCTCGTTAAACACATCCAGGAAATGGTTAGCTTAGTTTAGCACAAAGACTCAAAGATGGGGGAATAAGCCCCTTTCTCTTCCTTTAACACCCCACATCATCTACAAAGATTAACATTTGTTACACCCTACTGCTGCTGTACAGCTGAGTATCTTACATCAAACATTTTATGTATTATCTAAAATGTGTCAGTAGCACTGATTGAAAACCATGAAGCGCTGAAAGCTCAATTGTCTGGTTTGATTCATAATCTTATTGCTATTTGATCAGATAGACTATTTTATTTTGTTCTGTTTTTTTTTTTTACAGCTTATTGTGTTTACATAGCATTTTAACATTTGAGTACTTTGAAAAACATGTTTATAATCATCAAGGTAAGGTATCAAAAAAATATTTTTTCAGTACTGAGGTTGACCCTCAGGTATCATACGAGCAAAAAGTTTTTAAAATGCTCAAACTATACAGCCCTATGCTGCTGTCCCTATCTCTTTACAGAGGCCATCTGAGTTTCATCCGTCCATTGTTATCATATTCCAAGCTAGCAGGATCATGATGAACTGTAAGCTCCAGACACAAGACTAGCTCTCTTGTCAGCCAAAGTTCAATGGATGCAAGGAGTCTCGTTGAGGTCTATCTGCAGTTCACTCAGCCGAGGACTCGGGGGATACACAGCACAAAACTAATATGACTCCTGAAGGAGTCATTGTGGAACTAACGCTCTTCTACCGCTCTGTCTATCGCTCCCTCCCTTCATCTATACTGTTCTCCCGCTCTATCGCTCACTCTCCCGAAATCAATCTCTCGCTATTTACTAAGCTCCATTTAATGCTAAACCCATCTCCAACATCCAAGTGTTCAGCTTCCTCCGTTTCTCTCCATCCTTGACTTTGCCTTCCTCACTTCATCCCACAGCTCCTGATATAAGCCGTTCTGCCACTGTGGGAAATGAGATTACTGAGATCCATATAGCAACGGACCGCACGTTCCATTACATAATGCAGACAGACAGAAGGAAAAAGTGATTATGTGAATGTGTGAGTATATGGATATGTGTACGTATGAATGCGTGCGTGTTTGTTATGGATTAAGGTCATTAGAGTTTTAGCCTTCCAGATTTGTAGTAAATGTTGGGAGGATAGCCACGTTGTGTCAGTAAATACGGTTTTACACTAAAAACCCTCATACAAGCGCGCGCGCTCACACACACACACACACACACACACACACACACACACACACACACACACACACACACACACACACACACACACACACACACACACACACACACACACTCTCCACTTTATGGTAAGCAAAACTGGCATCTAAATGACCTCAGTTGGGGTGCATGAGTTTTCCAACCACTGGTGGCACTATTGCTCAAACTTGACATTGCTTTGATGAAACACTTGTAACATTATACAAATATACTGCTAAATATCAAGTTATTCTTAACACATGCAGAGACAAAAAAGCTAAAAAAGTTTGGTTTACTTAACTACCGACACACAAAAGGAGTAAAAATATGCAGGAAATGTTCCCGCAAAAAAAAATGATGAAGTAAATACTGGACTACAAATGATGGATGAAATAGTGTGTCTATGCGTGAGTGTTTGCTTTAGTGGTGGAATAAGCACTCGGATCTTTTACTCAAGTTAAAGAAGCAAATGCTCTAGTTAAAAATGCTCCACTACAAGTAAAAGCCGCACATTCAAAGTTTTACATAAAGGGGCAGCTCACCAAAACAAAAACACAAATTTTCCTCTGACCTGTACTGTTACTTAACAGTCTGGATTGTTCTGGTGTGAGTTGCCAAATGTTGGAGATATCAGCTATAAAGATGTCTGCCTTCTTTTGAATATAACTGAACTAGATGGCACTTGTGGTGCTCAAAAAGTACATTAAAACTCAACAGCAATGTCTCTTTCCAGAAATCATGACCTGGTTACCCAAGATAATCCACAGACCTCATTGTGAGCAGTTTCATGTTGGAACTACTTTCATTTAACCACATCACTGCTCTTGCCTTCGCCACAGCATGAGATGTAAACATTTATGGCGTCCTCCTTCACTGAGCTGTAACAGTAGCTAGCTTAGTGGTGCTAGGTGAGCTAGCAATAGATGCACATTTCCTTCTTTGGGTGATATGACTGCTGGGTGTAATTCAGTAGAAAAAAATACTTCTTATATGAAACTTCTCACAAAAGTGAAAGTTTGTCAAATGAATTTTTTGGCACTTTGAGCACCACAAGACAAGTGTTATCTAGTTACATTAAATTCAAGAAAAAGGTAAACCTGTCTATATATCCAACACTCAGCAAATCACATCAAAACAATCTAGATTGATAAACAACACAACAGGCAAGATGATGAAGATTTTGGGGTGAACTGTCCCTTCAAGCAAAAGCACTGACAAAATGGACTTTAAGTATCAACGGCCTTCATTAGGCAGTAGAATGGCTGCTATCAGTGGTATTTTCACAGATGCATTACCCTGCATGCAGTGTATATATATATATATATATATATATATATATATATATATATATATGTGTGTGTGTGTGTGTGTATATATACACACACACACACACACATTTACATTTCACATTTGCCTCTTAAATGTGGTGGAGTAGAAGTAAAAAGTAGCATAAAATTGACATACTACATATATATATCAGGCTCTTCAGGCTTTGATTTAACTTTCTAAACTGAATAAAGACAAATTCAAATTAAATCAGTTGTGCACACAGCTAGGTTTTTTATTGTGCTTATGGGTGCATGCATAGTGACGCAAATGTGTGTGTGTGTGTGTGTGTGGGTGTGTGTGTGTGTGTGTACCCAAAGATCCAGTCCTGTGCAGGCTCAGGTAGGCTCTGTCTCTTTCCAGCCCCCCACCCGGCTCTCTGCGTAGGGCGGTGCGGCCCAGATGACCAGCATATTGACGCAGGAAGGAAGGAGCACTGTGTGAGGCGGGAGGGTGCACGGCGCACACCACCATGGGCTCTGAGACACACGATGCAGGCAGACAGCCAGGGAGAGGGAAGACGAAAGGGAGACAAGAAGAGAGTGCGAGAGAAGGCGAAAAAGTGAGGACAAAGCTCAGAAGGGCAGCGGGATTGACACAAACAAGAAAAAGCAAGACAAGAATGAAGGGAAAGGAAGACAAAGAGAGGGATGGAGATTTTTGAGGGAACAGAAACAGCAAAACAGAGACAGGCGGATTATAGAAGATGTATAAAAGGATGGGAGAAAAGGGGAAAGAGGAAAAAAGACGGCACAAGGTCACACAGAGACCACACACAGACAGGTAGCAGAATATGTAGGAAAAGTACAATATAGATAAAATGTTAGGAATTCATACAACTGCTGGACTCATGTAGGAAACAGTTGTGGCCCGCAGTAACAGGAATAGCCATGGAAAGTGTATGAGGCATGCATAGTGGAAAATATGATGAGTCACAGAGTGATAAAGACTGATTTGAAGAACAGTGAGTGGGGGAAAAAAGAGACATGCACATGAGTAACTACAGGACCCACTATGGGAGTAACCGAATGACTGATGGAAGGACTAGGGGAGATATTTGGTTAACTAGCATTTAGACTCAGGGATAAACAAATGCTCCTCGATTCTTTCAAAGAAAAATACTTTTGCCCTTTAACACCTGGATCGACATCAGTTTTCTTGTGTTACAGTCAGACACCTTTCAACAGCTTTTAAACCTCTGAAACCTGAGAATATTGGTTTGATTTGAGTAAACGGGAGAGAAAATGTCCAGAAAACTCTATTTATTTTGGGTTATTTCTTGTTAAGTTGTTTGTCGCTGTATTCCTATGCTTTTTAAAGAAATCACACCCATTGGCTCAGGTATCAAAGGTTTAACCTAACCCCTCAAAAAATGCAAGGATCACCCTGTCAGCACACATGCATCATCACCTTTCTTTCACATTCATTGGTATCAACAAATCCTCTGTGCAGGATGCTGGTGGAAGCCCACCTGTCACATCTCCTATCTTTCAAATAGTTCCCATTTTCTACCACATTGCACTGTAAATTCCACTGAGATCTCCAAGCATTAGGGGCTTAATATTCCTCCAAAATCCTCACATGATTCCCTCACTGTACCACGGGTCCTCCAAGAACACAGTGAAAGAACAGATCTGACGCCAGCACCATCTAATTACCACTTTGAAAAATGTGGGTAGTATTTTTTACTGCTCTTTTGCACAATCTGACAAAGATATATCAAGGCATGGGGGTCGGGAGGGTTATGCAGCAAGGGAAAAGGGCAAGAAGAGATGGTAAGTACAAGATGTAGTGCAGTGGTTAAAGTTTAATGTCCCTCTCCTCATCCTCTACATCACTTCCTCCATCCAACTCTCTCTTCCTCTGCTCCTTTCACTTTCTGGAAATGAACTGCACTATTAAAGACTAAAGAGAGGGGTGTAAAAATAGGAGGCAGAGGACAGACATGGCAGTGAAATTATTCAGGTAGAGCTATGGATGTTGTGGCGCAGGAGCTGGAATAACAACAATCAGTAACAAAGAACAAACATAATTGCTCTGTGTATCCAAACTGCAAATCAACCGACATCTCCAGCCTCAAACAAGCACAGCTATATTTGAACACTGAGACCTTTCTTCTGTCCTCACTTGCTGTCTGTCTTTTTCTCTGAGATAAAAGCGTCTACTGAAACGGAGGCAAACACTCTGACCTGGTTTCTGTCTGGAGCCAGAATAAGATGCCAACACACACGCAGACCAATCACACACACAGCGTTTGTGTCAGGTGAGGTCTGAGATTTTTCCAAAGAAGAGTCCTGCAATCCTGGTGGATGCCCAGTAGATGGCACCCAGAGTTTCTGAGAATGACATTGCTTTTTGCACCTTTATCTAGGACAACCATGTCCTAAGTCCTGCACGGGGGCCAACTGTGACCCCCAGATCAATTTTAAATGGCCCTTGGCTTGTCTTCCAAAATATACTATATGATGAACACAATATTGGTTAATCAGGCAAGATCACTTTGCATTTGCTTTCATTCATCTGACAATGGCAGGACAATCCTACGGTTTATAGACATGCACCAAGTAGGAACCATGTAGGCAAAACAAATATGTTTTCATAAATAGACTAATAGCCAATGAACGGTTACCCAACACCTAAAAAACAGCAGGCATGGCCATGGCAAAAAAAAGCATTAAGCTAACAGCAAGGGCTGCCACTTTCAGGAATGGTGGAAAGTTGTATAGATTTTTACTTATAGATGCAAAAAGGAGGTTGCCTCCAGGTATTTTCACATTATCTAATCTGGCCCCCATTCTAAAAGTTTTGGAGACTCCTTATTTAGGAGCTCAGACATTTTTTTTTGTCCAGGTAAATACACAAATTGGTGTGCCCGAATTCACAACCAAGCTTTTTGAATTCACGTATATCCGCAAGCTAAGTAGTGAAGTAAAGTTAACAGTGAAGTAGTGACAATGAAGCTGATGATGAGGTGACGATGATATATGGTAAAAAGGCTCCAGTGGATTGAAAGCTCAGGTAAAATGTGCATGTCAGTTTTGTATTTGCATGTCTTAAAGCCTTCATGAGAGTAATGCGTATTAATAAATATGAACACACAAACATTTTCAAAACACAGGCACAAACATATTAAGAAATAGATTATTTCAAAAAATACTTCAGTGTAAATAGAGGGTATACATGAGCGGAGGACAGTGAAATATCTGCTGCCATCATTTTGCATAACTTTCCCACATCTCTTGCAATGATCAGTTACGACCTCTATTTTGACTCTCTCCACCTACACCATCATTTGCAAACCACTACATCAGTTAATGCTTCTCCATGTGCTGAAAAAGCTCTGTATGCAGTCTCAAGGTCTTGAACTGCTGGAGCACATGACAAAATGCTCTTTAATAACGCAGCTCATCTGCTCCTGTGTGGTGAGATGCTCACCATAACAGATGTTGGGAGTCAAACTAATCACTATGTGACTCCCCAGAGGGTCATCGAGGTGACATGAATACTCTCCATCATAATCACAACAAACGCTGCCTTGCTACATTTTCTTAGAGCTTTTATAAACTGAGATGCTGTGTCAACATGAAATTTATAGATATAATTTAATGGTCCAGTGTGTAGCAAATAGGAGGGGTATATTGGCAGAAGTATGCTTTCTTTGGTGTATAATCAGTTGAAAATAAGAATTGTAGTGTTTTCGTTACCTTAGAATGAGGTGTTTATATCTAAATAGGGAGTAGGTCATCATCTACAGAGATAACCATGTCGCACCACTATGTTTCTACAGCAAACTACAGCAGATGTTTTTGTAGCTCTGTGAACGGAGCGCAGACGGAGCTTGCCCTGAGTTTCTTTTTCCATCCAGAGCAGTTTGAGGAGTTTTAGTCGCAAGACGGATAACTGATCTGTTGATCTGGTCAGAGGTGATCAGATAAAATCAATAGTTGAGAGGAGGAGAGTAGAGGCGAGTGAATGCAAACTTTTGGACTCAGCAAAATTAAGATAAAGTTTCACTTTCACTGCACTTGATGTTCTGCTGTTTGGTCTGTGCTCAGAGTGTGCTGTGTGCTCTGAGAGTGTGGTGTAAGCACATCCTAACAGTATATTCCAATAGTGCGCCTAATGAATGGTCCAGCTTGGAAATCAAAAAATCAACTTGTGAAGGCAGATGTTTTATTGTGGCGGCCAAAAATACGGGAATGTGTGGAAAACCCTGGTATGTTATATGTCACACTAGAAGCAGACACTGTTGTGCTAGTCATGCCCGTCTAGGGCTGGACCCGACTCAGGTTTATGTCAGTCGAATCAGATTCGGCCATTCAATGCGAATATTTGCTGGTTTGGGTTTTTTTCCATATAAAGTTTGAAAGTTTGAACTGGGCTCAGTGGGACGTTCAGTATGACAGCAGCATTTATGCAATATAGTAAACAATTTAACACTGCTAATGACAAATGGGCAGTATGCAACACTAGTTATAAAACAACAGCAGGAGACTGTGTCGTACTAATTTGCTGTGAGCTGTAAATTCACCACTTCTAAGAAGAGGAGAGAAGATAATGTTATCTCAGAGCCTTACAGTAAAGAGTGTCTTCCTCCTCTGTGCCGCAGCCTCTACCTAAGACTAACGTGACAGTCAAGAGCACTCACTCAAAATGTTCCCAGCACACTGACTAGAAGAAAAGCCAACAAACAAAAATAACTGCTCAGCTTGTAGCAATCTCAGCTGACTGAGGGGTTTCTAAATGATGACTAGAATCTCATACTCTCTTGCTTTCGCAATGCCAGCATGCAATCTAAAATCACACGCACTGGAGTGGCATGGTGATGCCATTGGTTTGTGCTGTGTAAAAATGCAAAGGCCGCATAAAGAAGGAACTTCGTACGAGGTGATCACTGTGTAAAATGGGCTAGTCAAATCTTGCTGAAGTTCTGGATCAAATATACGTTGAGCACACATTAAGTTATCAGAAAACCAGGTGAGCACATACGTATTACCAAGTGCTGGTCTAGTGGATCATCTGCTATGTGCCAAAAAGCATAGGAGAATCACTGATATGTAAAACTTTGTGAAACTACTTTATTCAGTGGTTTTACCAGTTTTAAACACCTGGTCCATTTGTTTTGGAGAGGAAGAGACCTCTGTCGATAATTTAGCTCCTGGTAAAAACCTTCTGAACAAGGAAGACTGAAGTGATTCTAACCAGGAGAAGTTTCAACTGGTTGCAATCTGCAATCCTCACCACATGGTGCCACGAAATCCCCCTAAATCTTACACACTGTTCCTTTAAGTTGTTCACATGAAAGATTTTGAAGATTGTGTGTCAGCTGCAGAGTTTGAAATAGGTCTTCTCATGCATTTTGTATGCGTGTGTGATGGTGTCGACTAAGGTGCTTGTGTATTACCTGTGTGTGGGTGCACTTGCTCACGTGTCTCACCATTGTCCCTTGCTGCGGCTGGCTCATCCAAGGCCATCTGTTCTGCCAGCTCCGACAGGGAGTCATCGACGGGCCGAGCACTGCGTAGAGACATGGACAGCCTCCGCTTGATTATCTTCATCCTGTCCATCTTCTCAACCGCACCACCGGGGCCCACGGGCCTACAAGGGGAGGGACAACCACCAACATCATCATTATCATCAGCAGATGCACCACCACCTGCATCCCCATCATCATAATCATGGTCATTGTTGTCATTATAACCATCAACAGCTAGATCCACTCTACCCCGTTAATCTTCATTGTACAGTGAAACTACTGCAGTGCAGCCTCGGCGCATTTTCTACAGTTCTTTGGGCTCCCAATGATTGTGTTTGCTCACGCAGCATGTGTTCTCATTGTTATGTATCCCAAGTGCAAACATTGCAGAATAAAAGACACAGAATGAGAGAGTAGACCCACAGAGACAGAGAGAAAGAGAGCGATAAACTTTTTTTTTTTTTTACAAAAAAACATGTACATGGCTGAGTATGCAGCTCCCCAGAGGTTTCAGACAGGAGAAGCTCTCCCTGATGAGCTGTGATTGACATGCATTTTACTAGCATTTACCTCCAACAACTATCCACGATAAAGTCAGGGTATTCAAACAGTTTCTACAGTATAACAATGCAAAATGGCAAGCAAAAGTATCATATGACCCAAGAATTAAGTTTTTACTCTGTATATGAACCATCTCAGGCTAATTCTACAATAGTCCAACCTAAGCTAGAGTTCACGTGACAACAAACAACTCTGATGGAAAGCTGTTCATGTGACAACAAACAACTCTGATGGAAAGCTGTTCATGTGACAACAAACAACTCTGATGGAAAGCTGTTTTCAAACACTGTATACACTGTGTGGTTACAGGAGAGAAGCATCTCATCCTTAAAATAAATGGGGGGAAAGAGTGTATTGTTTCTTCAACAAAGTGCTCTTCACATTCACTAGTGACTCGCCTATGTGTATACCTCTTAACGTCATTAAGCTTTCAAAGTTAGATATTGTTTAGAGTGCCCCTCAGCTGACTTTTAAATCTGGCTTATGTGTTTATGTACAGTAAATGTGTCTTTACACAAGCGTACTTGTGTGTGCTGGAGTTACTTTGTGCGCTATGTCTTCTACACTCTGCTTTACTGGCCCGGAGGTAGAGGCAGCTATGGCAGAGTATTTCTGTCTCCCTTCCACTTCCTGCTACTTCTATCTAACCCATAAGGGCTCCAGAGCTGACATGCTCAAGTACACACACGCGCACACACACACACACACACACACACACACACACACACACACACACACACACACACACACACACACAAACACGGCACCCACTGCCTTTCTCTTTGTGTCCAACCTTGGAGGCTTCAACAAAAGCCATTCATCCTTTCAGGCTCTCAGTCTTTCAGGCCTATTAGAGGCAGCCAGTGCTCTGAGGGAATTCAAACCCAGCCATCCTCACTCAGGACCACTGGCTTTCTTTTTTTTTACACAAGAAGATGCGCTTAAGCGAGTATCCATTGCTAACAGCATTGACTCTGCCAATTTACATGAGCCCAGTTGGATGCGGTTCGCACCTCAGCCGGAGGCATTTCTCCAAGATGGAGAAAAAAAAGTTAAAAAGGGGAACAAAAGGGGAGCAACTCACATTCATTTCATATCATCCGTCACCCATGGATTATCAGTATGGAACGAATCTCCCTCCCCCCCTCATTTGCATGTTTTTCCAGACTCCACTAGCGAAGAAGCTTGCTTGGACAAGGAGACCGGGTTCTCCTCATGCAACCTTGCAGCCGTCATCCACACATTTTCAGAAATAAATGACTCACGTTACGGGGGAACAGCCGATAATGTAATGCACTGCTTATTATCCAGATGAAAACATACCAGTGTTATCAATAACCCACACTTACACTTGCATCCAGGCATGCCCGCACACACATACAGACACACAATAATGACTAATTTCACAGTCTTCATCTTATCTCTGTTGAATTAGCACGAACAGTAATGCAGTGGGAATCTCATTACCCAGCCGCTCATAGAGGGAAACACTTCAGTCTACCACTGTATATTATATATGTAGCTGAGATTTCCAATTTTATTTATAATATGATGAAATATGGTACAGCTACACAAAACAAGCAAACAACATTATTTTGTGGGAATATTGAACTAATAACTTATTCCTGCATAGTCTGTAGACGTTTCCCATCTGCTTTTAAACTAAATCTTCTAAAATCTAAAAAAAGTGTTTCACCAATATAAATAGAGTCCTCAAATAAAACTAGGCTGTCTGTGCAGGAGAAAGACACAAACACTTTTAAAATAGGTGACAAAATATATGACCAGAGAAAAAAAAGAGAAAAAGGACTGTTAGCTTAGGTGTTAGCTTTTGCTCAAGAGATAGAAAACCTACAACTACCACGATACACTGCGCTGTACCAGACCAATAAACACTCCTGCTTATGGTTTGATGTATTGCGAATCTGTCCATTCGACACAATGGCGGCTGTCAAATAACAAACGATCTCATATTACAGTTAAATGGTAAGCAAAAGCATGTTTCTGGAAACATTAGAGGCAGCAAATATGCAACACAGAAACAGCATCTTGGTTTGTATTTGATCAGCACTGCCTAGTTTGACTGTTTGATCTCTGTTTTTTCTGCCTCCATTTTCCCTGTGCAGGAAGCAGTATGGCGCCCACTTCCTGTTCACAAGCTCTCACTATTACAGCTAAAGGGGGCTTTAAAATATGTGTCTGAAAACATTTGATGAGAAATATGCAGTGCAGTAACATAATCTGGATTTATATTAAATCAGCACAGACTAGTTTTACTGTTTGATCAACGTTAGACACGTTAGACAGTATTTTACGTCATCCAGCAGAGTTTATCTGGGGTGGAGGTGGAGGGGGGGGGGTGTATCTAAGCACTGGTTAAATGGAGGGAAGTGTACCAAAGTTCATCTACACATACTACTCACATTGTTTTGCTACAAAGATTGTTGAAAATCAGTGAAGTAGCCCTTTAAATACCAGACATACATGCCATCTTTTAGTTACATTGTGCTTTGGTTATATCTTCTCTTTTGGCTGTGTAAAATGGATATATCTATATAGAAACATGTCTTCCTGACATCTTAACCCTCTGAAATCTTGATCAACATCAGTTTTCTTGTGCTGCAATCAGATGCCTTTCACGAGCTATTTGACCCTCTGAACCCTGAACAAATTGGTTTGATTTCTTTTGAAAACATGGCAGAATAATGCAATGACCACTTTGGAGAGAACTGTCCCAGAAATTGCAAGACATTAGTAAAAGATGACAAAATGATTACCAAAATAAAAACATTTTTTTCCAGTTTCCTTGTGAAAAATAAATACATATTTTCAGTTAATTTTCATGTAACTTGTAACTTTTTTTTCCTTATTATTTTAGGACCATGTGTTGTCAAGTTGCTCATTGCCTTCTCATGTTTTCAAAAGAAAGAAAAATTACTCGGAATTCAGAGACTTTTATTTACTTTTCATCTTTTTATTACTTCTTGATGCTATAAGAATATTTCTGCATGTTAAAACTAGAGCTATGCTGCATTCATTAAGAGACACTCAAGGATAATGTAAGGTATTTCCCAGGGGATCATATATAAGTGTATCTGTGTTGGTCAAGATGTAAAGAATAAAGTTCAAGAAGAATGATGTGTTATGAATGTGCGTTGGATGTTGAGTCTCGTCTTGTGCAGATGGACGTGGCAGTGTGAAAAGCTTGGCGGAGGCACAACAGTGAGTGGGACGAGACATGTGGCTCCAGGCTGCAGCATGCGCAAGCCACACTCACCAGACACCCGGCAAACCACGAACAGCTCTGATACATCACTCCCACTAAATGGAGGGACAAACTCCAGATGACAGAGGCTGCTCTCACTCCTTCAAAGACACTAGAAGCACTTCTGCTGTTTTCATTTTGTTTGAAAGCAATACAGTACAGTGTTTATGAATTTGTGAGCCTAATAGCATAGCATTTGCAATGAAACAAATTGTTAAGGCTGATAGGGTAAGTGACACAAAGGAGTCAAGAAATAAAACCATCTCCAGCTTTGTAGCAAGTTATTTGTGTGTGCCTGTTAACAGCCTGCAAGCATCTGCACATGTGTTTCCACATGTGTGTGTGTGTGTGTGTGGTTGCATGGAGGTGAGGTGAACTGACACACCCCTGAGGAGGACAGAGGAAGAACACAGTCTGATTTATTCAAGACACACACCATTTGGGTTGCTAGGTTACAGGCCCAGGCTGGAACCGCAGTTTCTGTCTCTGAGGTGAAGAGAAGAAGAAAGGAGACAGAGAGAAGTGAAAAGCTGAGACTTCACATCGCTCTATCTTACTTCTCTCTCTCTATGCCCCTATGCAGAAACGCTCACGCATGTCAGCTATAAAAACGTCCAGCCCTCCAGTGCTTGGGATGCCACTCAGTGCTGCAGCATGTGATCCTTGCCAGCCTTGCACTGGGACTCCTCTGCAAAATATGCCTCTTTAGGAAGCAAAATAATAAATGGACTGGAGGACTTGCAGTGTACATGCACACTAGCTAGCTGCAAGTTTGAGACTTACATGTACAAACACACACACAGACAGAGATGACTTCTATCAGAGCAGAAGGGAAAATGTCTAAAGATTGACCAGTAGTCAGGACAGATATTGTCTTACCTCCTGTATCTCTCTGTCTTTCCTTTTTGTCACAAACAAACGAGCATTCTTTTGCAATTCAGTGGCACATGAATCATACGCATGCATGCACTTACATACAATGTGGCAGAGTGGAACGGCCACTCAGTGGCACTCCGAACACTGCTTGGCGATGCGGCCTGAGGATGCATGAGTAATGCACAAATCTGCCCAACTACAGAATCCTACACACATCCACGCAAACGCACACGTAAACCAATAAATAAAGCCAAAAAAGTTGCCTGTTCTACTTATAAGCCCACAAGCTCCTTGTGGGCTTCCAGCATCTCCTTTGTCACTTAACTTAAATCTCCCGAGTTAGATGAGGAGACGGACTTATGGGAAGGACATGAATAACCAGGCAGAGGCACAAGACTGCAAAAAGATATTAGGCAAAAGGTTTGAAATGCCATTTTCAACCACAACAGCCTCATCTAGGTTTTGGGGTCCTTTAAAACCTGAGCAGATTGGGTTGATTTCATTCAACAGTATGGGAAGATGGCAATGAGCAATGAAAGAAGGCATGTCCCAAAATTTATCAAAACAAATAGTAGAAAGAAGGGATGACATGAGGCAAAGGGCCGCAGCTCGTACTCGAACCTGCGGGCCTTTGCTGCATTTCTTCCCCTGTCTCTCCCTCTTTCACACTTAAGTTGTACTATACCTGATAAAGGCAAAAGCCAAAAATTATCTTTAAAAATAGTAAAAAGTACACGAAAATAAAAAAACAAAAAATAAACTTCAGTAAAACAGAAACAACCAGGAAAAGGTGCTTTAAAATTATAGTAATTTTGTAACATAATTTTAAAAATTGTAATTGTGATAATCATAAATATGTTTTTCCCTCGCTTATTTTCGAAATACTTGTGAAAGGCGTCTGAAAGCAGCACAAGAGAAGTGATGTCACTCCAGGTCTTAAAGGGTTAAAGGGGTCACTCAAAGATTGCTATAACTCACATAGGGCTGGATAATGTAGCTGAAATTTTTAAACTTAAAATTGTCCAGTGTAAATATGGCAAATGTTTGTAAAGATTACATTAAAAAATTGTCAAATTTCTGTTCAATGCAAAAACCTTTGCTCCATTGTTACTTCAAACAACGCTTTTCACACATGTAAATGTGTACATATACAATTAGCATTGAATAATTAATTTGGGGGACAGAATTTTGCAGAATGATCACATGATATGATCACATCATGATTCCAATGAAAGTTGACATATGATAACAACAAACTTCGGCAAAAATTTCTTATTTAGTATAATTACATGTCGTTATTATTATTACTGGCTAAAACACTCCTGAAAAAGAGGATTTTAATCTCAGTGAAGCCCTTTCCTGAATAAAATCATTATTATTTAAACAAAGACTAGCACACATCTGGGTGACATTCAAACCACAACGCACAGATACAGGTGCATCCTGTGCAACTGCACAGTAATTAGTTTCAGGACACTACACTACGAGAAAATAAGACCATGCAGGAAGCCCCACTTGGTCCTCCTCCTTGTATACAAAGCTCTAAACTGGCTCGGACCAAGCTGTCAACTATTTACCTTCACAAACACAGCGATCTTCTGCTACTGGTTTATTGGAAGTTCCCAGCAACAGCCGAAGGAAAATTGGGGAAGCAGCCTTTGTCAGTTACTATGGAACACATTACATATTGATATCAGAGAAGCCAGCTCACTAAATATTGTGAAAAGAAAGCTAAAGACTCATCTGTTCACTCTAGCCTTCAACTAGCTCTGACTTACTAAAACTCTTCTTTTAACACTTCAGAATGCTGCAATTATTTTAAAATGTACGTATCTGGATTGATTTAAGGATTTGTGGTTTTCTCTAATAATTTTAAGCACTTAATTTATATTTTGAACTGCCTTTAATGCTTAATTGCTTTGCTGGCCTGTTTCATGTTCACTCTGTCTTCATGTGGAGCACTCTGTGCTAATAATGTCCTTGTAAAGCACTTAGTGCTGCATTTCTTGTATGACATGTGCTATATGAACAAAAATTATCATCACCATAATTATTATTATTACAAAAGTGATACATTTCTGTGGTGTTTTTAAAGACTGCCAGGTACCAAAACGGCAGCCAACTGTCACGGCAATAAGACAGTTATACCATAGAATATATATACAATAATAACACCAAGCTGTTATTGCTCTGGGATAATTACTAAGATTTTTCTTTGGGGGTGCATCCAAAGGGCAAAAGCGAAGGAAAGCATTGACAAATGCGCATTATTTTCAATCCGGACATCCCACACTGAGATACACATGAATAATTTAGCGTTTAATGATATTCCCAACACGCTGCTGAGACATCATGTGTTCATAAAAATGCTTTTGCTATAAATGATCAACCTATGCTGGTGTCGGTGCCGTCGGCGAACATCCATGAGGTTATCGACAACAATGCAGGACCGCAGTACTGGACTGTCACATTAGCGAGAGTCCCGACAATATGCCATGTAACCAGATATGACTGCGGGCAGGGCGCACATAAGTGGGCAGCAAGCAGCCGTACGATAAATATCACGGGACTCAATCGAAAAACACGCAGTTGGTGTCGGGCCTGCCTGGCAGAGATTCCTCTACCTTCCAGGCCTTTTGCGTATTCGGTCAGTTCCTCTCTCCCCGTGTTTTCCTGACGCAAGTATCCGGGAGGAGGAGAGTCAGGCAGGGCAAAGAAAAGTTACACAGCCACCCGACCGGCTCAGAAACTCCATGTGAATGGGACTGAGTCATCCGATAGTGCCTTTACGTGTTTCAGGACCCCAAAACCAATACGTAGATGTTAAATAAATTGCTCTGGGGGGTATTTGACACTTTTAACCGCTATGGTGTCACATACATTTTCCCATGGTAAAGGGTTTTCACCATATTTTTTTACAGTGATATTTCAAGACACATCAGTTCCACAAAGACCTACACTTACGCAGAATAATCAAGTTAAAAATCCCTTGGTTTTTAAATCAAAAAGAACTCCACCTGCAATGTCAGGTGATAGCCTAGGACAATCGTGGTTATGGTTGCCCCAACATTGTCGCTTCATGATCGAAATGTGGAGCGAGGACAAGCTAAAACCAAACCAAACAAACCAAAATACCGCTGGCACTGACCTGCTAGTGTTTCTGCTGCAGGAGACTATTGTTCCACTTGTGTATGGTAATCCAGGCAGCACGCTGGGATGAATCCACTGCGACAAGTTCCTCCAACTAGTTTCCCCTAAAACACACCAGATTGCCTCTTTACCCGTCAGGTAACTCTTATCCCTGGGTTATATAGCGTGTCGCAATGTCTCGTTGCCTGAGCAAGTGCATCATGGACCTGTAATAACGCATTTTTTGCCTTTACTTTCGCTTATAAACAGCACCGTCCCGTCCGGTGATGATCAGCCATATCGCTGCTGCTGTGTGGATCCCAAGTGGAAGCGGTGGCGTGATCCCGGAAAACACCGCAAGGGGTGTGTGAGTGCATGCGTGTGTGTGTGTGTGTGCCCGTCTTAGAAATGTCCTAAAATCCAAGAAGAATCCTAGAATCCAGAAAAGGCTGCAGCGCGCCTGTCATTTTCCAAAAGTGGCCCCCACGCAAAGACTCAGACACAGACTCTCTAACCTCCACCCCACACCATCTCTTTATAAAAAGGGGGATCCGACAGACTAATATGGGGGGCAGTGTCATCTGGGAAATTAGCCTTCATTATACAAACTCCATTCCAATCCGAATATGATCCTCAGAGAAATTCCTTGTGAATAATGCATGGACTGGAAATTATGGAAATTCAACAGTATGATCCTCTACTGCTTAGTTGGCATCAACATGAGTGAAAATATCGACCAATAAAGAATTTGCCTGCCCTTTTGAAATACTTGCCCTTTGGTTCCAAAGTTGTTAGGTTTAAATACTGGACACAAATCAGACAAATTACTGGCCAGCATGTTAAATACACTATGAGTTGGGTCAACTCGGTTAGATTTAAGTGCAGCCAAAACGCATTTAACAAGCATGTAACAGCATATTCTCCATTTGATATCAAAAGCCTACTCTTTTGATTTATTTCTCTTTACCTATTTTATTTATGTTTTAGTTGTATAATTTCAATTTATTTGTGGTTTTAATTCTTTAATTGCTTTTGGGTTTATTTGGTCAATTTGTTTGTATTATTTTATATTGACCTTATCATAAGTTATTACTTCTAGTGACAACTGTGGAGACCCAATGACAACATTTTCACATGACATAAAATGTTTTTGTTTGTTAGTTTTCTTTTGTTTATTTTTTTTATAACATAGAAGCCATTAAAACTAAATTATTATTCTTTTTTTTCTGGGAAACACTTGCATCCACAACAATTACGTCAGAAATCACAGGTGACACAGCAAATGCAGCTCATGAGGAGAAGCCTGCCTGCCGGTCTGGTCTTTATCGCCACCTTGTGGTCAATTAAAATAACAGCAGCATGTTTCCATTCATGCGCCAAATTTATTCACTAAAGCAAATCCTAGAGGGAAAGCTACGGAACCACAGCCTAAAGCTTAAACCAACAGTAATGTAATACCAATAATATAACAACCAGATACTTGAAGGCATAATGTTTTCAATATTTTTGAGAGTTAGAAAGGTCCTCACTGTTCTTTAGGAATGCACAATGTTGGATTTTTTGCTAATATCCAATATGCCAATATACAAAAACTCATTTGGATGATAATCGATACCAATATTGATATATCTTCTTTTTTCCCCACCTAGTTTTAGTGATCATCAGGTCTGTTCTGCATTGGAATTAACATCATATTATGCATACTCTTATCATGATGGCACACCAGCAGATGGAAACATAAAATACAGTGCCTTTCTGATGTAATATTCATTTTTTGTGATAAAAAAAAAAGAAAAATACTTCAATTTAGGATGTTTTGTACGTGTTCACTTTGTCAATTAAAAAAAAAATCGGTTTATGATATCGGCAGAAAGCTGCACATGGGCCGATTCTGATACTTAAAGCCAATATCTGCTGATACTGATGGCGTGCTGACATTAGTACTATTTAGCTATATTTATTATTTTATTTTTAGCACTTTCTATTTCCCATTTTTGTTATTTCATTTCTTAATGTATTTATTTTGCTTATTTCAGTTAATTTTCTTTTAACTTTTTACAAATTTCTTGCCAGTTGTGGGTTATTTTTAAGTTGCTCATTGCCTGCTTCCCATGTTGTTGTTTTTTTTTGTTTTTTTTTAAAGCACTGAAACCCATTTGCTCAGGTTTCAAAGGGTTAATATCTATAAAGTTCCATGTCAGACTCTTGCCTTCTTCAAACTGGGGGTATGCTAACTGACATAACTGTCTATGAACAAGTACCCTGTACGACACCACCTGAAAAAAAACACCCTGAACTATCCCTTTCAGAACATTTTAAGGTACTTGTATTTAAATTTTGTTACTTTAAACTTGCGTTACACAACATTTCAGAGGCAAATATTGCACTTTCTACTTCATTTTTGACAAGCTAATAGCTACAGCAACAATCACTCTAATAAAGTTTTCCCTGCAGTGAAATATTACATTATTGTATAAGGTAATTTTACTTACATGAAGAACACAAGTAGCTGTTTATTCCATCTCTTCTGCGTGTTGAAGTCATTTTATGGTCCAGACTTTTTTCTTTTTCTTGTTTTTTCTCCGGTGTTGACCATTAGAGGCCGCTAACGGTTACCGTGGGACCGGAAGCAGTCGTTAGCTTGTCCGTGTTGTTGTTAGGCAGGTTGTCAGGGGCAGCGCAGCGCACCAGCCAGATAAACTAGCTAACACGGGATTAAGGGACTTTAGTTAATGATGACACAATTATTTATGAAAGAAAACGACTGTCGCCACACCTGCTTTTTCGCTCAGAGATCCACTGTTTCTCTGGGTAAAAACAGCAGAAAGGACAGCGTCGATTTTTATCGAAACAGACAAGAATTTGCAATGGGGTTTGCTTACTAGCTAGACTTGCTAACGTCAAGCAGCCGGCTAATGATCAAACCGCACCACCAAACAGACGTAAAGTGATAGACACCGGAAGTAACCTTACCTTGTAGGAAGATAAACTATCTCCAGATTTCCATTGCGATAGTTTGGTGCGAACATGGAAGGCGCTCTGGGAGATTTGATGGAGCAGGAAGGATATGACGGCAGCGACAAACCACCGTCGTCCCTCAAAGCCCCTTTCCGCTCCACTCGGCTTCACATCCAGAGAAGCAGTGTCTGCTCCCGGGCTTATTTTGTGGTGGTCATGGTCTTCTTTCATGTATATATCTTGAATGTTATCGGCCTGCTGCTGTACGTGCACTACAACAACGGCCCCGGAGACGGGGCCACCCCAGCATCAGTCAGCGAGGGCGGCCCCCCTCTGCCCCAGCCTGCCCCGGACTCCAGAGAGCTACATGTGGAGGACTACAGTCAGAGCTTCAGTCTGCCTCGTATTGAGGGGATACGGGTATGAAAACCGGCCTTATTTCAGTACAATGAAATAAGACATTTAAACACACAGGGATAACCCTGCAGAGCAGTCAGTGTTATCCGAGTAAAAATATGGTTAGGGACTGTTCGTTATTTATGAGGCGGGGAGTGGGTGTAAAAGTGGGGAGGCTTGTCATTTAATAATATAAGCACTGGTAGGGGGCTTGTGCTTTTTTAAAAATTATTATTTTGGCTCAGGGGAACGACTTACTGTTTTTTCAAATATCCTTAGAACCCCAAAAGGAAAGGCAAGTTTAAAATAAAGAACTGTTAAAATCACACTGGTCAATGGTTAATGATTTTATTTTTAAGGAGGATTTGCATTTGCTTAAGAAATCAGCTTTCATTTGCTGATAACTCTCAATCATCATATCTTAGACAGAAACTGTATAAACAGAAGTTGTCGTTGGATTTTCAGAGTTTCAACGGTCTTTGGACACATGAGTGATGAATGCTTCCATCAGGAAACAAACATAACTGAATCTAAGCTTAAAATAGTGATATTTAATTAAAATCAATACGTCGCATGTAAAATTTGGCCAAAAATGAACAGTTTGCACTAAGTGACCAGCATGCAGGACATGAGTGAACAACCAAGTCTCTTTTCATCTCCACAATTTCATCTTCATCTTTTCACTTTCAAACATCAAAGGGTAAGTTTTTAGAAATCAAGAACTAATTTATGGTGGAGGGAGTGTCATGCATTTTCCCCTGGTCACTTACTCAAGGGTAAATATTTTAAGCTTTGGGGGGGGTAAAAAAAAACAAAAAACAGAAATCATAGCCCAGCCACCCCATACTCTGATGAATATAGAACAGCCCCTTACTGATATTTCACATAAATGTACTTTAAGTTACCTTGTAAAATACTCTCAAGGCTTAAAAAAACACACTGTTACTTACAGCTGCAACAGTTAATGTATTAGTTTCCAACTATTAAATCAATCACCAACTAATCTGATTTGACTAATTTGAGTCAATTAGTTGGCTTGAGTCATATTTTAAGACAAAAAAAATCTGATTTTAACCTGTTAAATTTGTGATTTATTTAATTCTCTGTGGCATTAAACAATTTTTTTGTTTGTTGTTTTTGTTGACCAAGCAAGACATTTGATGAAATTATCTTGGGATTTGGGCAACACTGATCAACATTTCCATCTTTTCATGGCATGTAGAAAACAAACAATGAAAATCATCATTAGTTGCAGCAGAAGTTATTGCCTACTTCCAACCTGGGTAATAACGACAGGCATTCACTAATAGCTGTAAGGCCATTAAAGGATTTAATTTGGGATTTTGCTGCCTAAATTTATCAGAATTCTAAGTGACATAGAGCTGCTATAGCAATGTCCATTTATCTAAATCCTCATGTTGTGAGTGTGTTGATAATGCTTCCTGTCCTCCTGCAGGTGGGTCATGTTCAGCAGGTGTCCCTCGTGCCAGACAGGACACATGAGATGAGGACGATGAGCCTGAAACCTCTGCTTTTTGGTAAGTACGCTGTATTTGGGTGTGATATGAAGTTCATGAATAAATGGCATTTCATCAGAATTTAGAAGGCAACATTTAATTTTTTTCTCAAAGTCATACGAATATAGACCAGCGATATTTACTTAAAATTCACAAATATGTACATTCTCCATTAAACATCTTTTTTTTTCTTTGCCCTCCACTGCTGGAGAGACACTGTGTTGGTACTTCATGAGCTCCTTTGTGTCCAGCAGAGCTGACTGCATATTGTTATCTCTTCCATAACCACAGAAATTTGGAAATTCTTTCAAAAGACTAGACCAAGCATAATTCACAGTTGTAAGTATTTAGTCAAATTCTACATGCTATGTCTGGCCTTTCTCTATGCATAGCTGTTTAATGCTTGTTCCACATTTCAGTTCTTTTGAATTTTCTAACCTAGCACATAATCCTAGCTCCTGCATCTGTGATGTTTCCATTTTCGTGCAGCTGCCATCAGGTTCTTGTCTCGTCTTTGCCAGGCATAAGCCTTATTGACCACCAGGCGCTCCCCCTGCACTGTGCCTGTCACTAGGAAGGTCCCGCCTCGTGCGTGGTGCCTTGTCATGTTCCTTACACAGGTGGCATCCCTCTCCAGCCACAGCTCTATGCGGGAGCGGATCTGCCCACCTAACAGGGGTCCATGCTTTAGAACGTCCAATTTGGCAGCCAGCGAGAACTGAGACAGACTCACTGGGCTGTACTTCAGCCGTCTTAGACGCAGTTTCACAACTGGGAAGAAAGCAGACAAACACAAACCGTGATTGGTCTCAACTTTATAAGGAGCAGTGTTATGTTTGTTTCTATGAATTGTCCAGAATTAATTTAAAGCTTAGAAGAGATGAGTATTGATATTTACCAAAATCACTCCTACAAAAGGTTTCCAGTGTGTCTTTTGAAGAGGAGGCCTCCTCCAGCTCACAATCCCGACAGCTCGCCTGGGGCACTGAAATGGTCAAACCCCTAATTAAATTGCTCGTCGGATCAAGCATATTTATCTTTGTAGCCAGTCACTTACCTCTACGTCCCCCTGTGTGAACTGTGCTGTTGGTGATAGAGGAGATACACATGCGATGTTCTGCAGGATACTGGTCACAGCGCAGAATGTCTGGCCAGGGGTAACCATAACAACTCATGATTGGTGCACAGCTGTCCCGTACAGACTCACATAAACTCCTGCAGGGTGATATAAACCTGATAATGACAAGATGAAGAGGGGAGCATGGTCAGCATTGAGTAGATGAATGGTGTGAATCAATGGTGTGGTGGGTAATAGACAAGACTGGATTAAATCACATTTGGTTACTTGTTTTTCTTTTCTAAACTGAGAGGTGCTAATGTTACAAAATGGAGATTAAAGTGCTTTGATGGCCTGGTTTCTGTTTGAAACCAGGGCTTCTCCTCAGATATCAGCTCCAATTTGCATAGCTTTCAAAAGGTGTTAACCCTTGATGACATTGCTCCTATGTAACTTTGTCATCATCATTAATCTTAGCTATTTTATATTCATCACTGGTCATTTTCAGCCTATTGTAAGGGTGGTTATTTTGCTGAAACCCTGGCTACCACACTATAACAAAAGTAACCATTTCTAAACAAAAAGTTCCTCTCAACCTAACAGTTTCTACAAAAAGTCAAACAGGCTGCACATTATAGAAATCGCAAAATGGCCTAGTGCTATAACCAAATTGCAGGAGTTGAAATTTTTCAAAAAAGGTAAAATGTGTCACAGTATACTTTTACAAATAAAGCATTGTGGCACTACAGAGATGCCCCAGTCCACAAATAATTTTCCAGATTTAAGGGAAGACGCTTTTAATTGGTACAGACCCAAGCAAAAAGCACTTCAATCATCATTTTTCAATCTTTTTTTTCAGTTAAAATCAAATGCAAAAATTACAATCATCACTAAATGTGTGACTCATTTGCAATTAGGGTCCCTGCAAGTCCTTAAAGTCTTAAGTTTTAAAACTTAAAAAGTGTTTTGTTTTTTTAATAAATACATTCTGGGCCTTAAAAGTTATTTAATTTCAGGTCTTACTTTCCACAAACATTTTGTCAAATTTAATTTATTATCTTTTAATTTTTTTTGGCAAGGCATCAATTACTGCTTAACCTAATACAGTGTTTTTGCTTTATACGTGCACTTGCATGTTGGAAAAATGTAGATCAACCTAACTCACTCAAGTAAACATATTCCTCTATAAAACTTAATTCTGCACAGGACCACATATATACTATTTACCTTTTTACTCACCTGCAGTGCTTGAATACGAGTAAAATTACTTAAAAATCAGTCTTAAACTTGGTTAAAAGTTATCTTGAAAAGGCTGATACCTGAAGACAACCCTCTTTTCAATCGCATTACCTGTCAAAATCTTAATATGATTTTTTGGCATATTGTGCATTGCAAGTAGAAACTATGTGTTAATACTGAAAGTTTTTTTGTGTAAACTTACCTGTCGAGGCAGATGGGTGCAAAGAGTGAGCAGAGGAAGATGCGGGCATCAGGGTGGCACTCTCTAGCAAGTAGTGGCAGCCAGCTAGCACTCTGTTGCACAGCCTCAGCTGGAGACTCATGCCCCAGCAGGTTGGGCATCCTCATGGTGTCATATCCAATGTTTTGGCACAAAGCCATGCCTGATGGGATAGGGACACAGCGAGAGGAACTGCGGGGCTCCCACAGTCCACCTTCACCTATAGAAAGCATGGACCTGAAGCCATTACTAGTACCAGGATCCCCCCAAACCTCACCATCCTCTCCCACTGCAGCTCCTGGTCTAGAAACACGAGTATCTCTAAATCCAGTTTCAGTGTTGCCCTCAATACTAGCCCTGTCCCCGCCCTTGTCTTTTACTCCAGATCTAACCTTGCCCTCAGCCCTCGCTCGTCCGTCCAGCCCTGCCTTCACTCGATGAGGACCGAGCGCTGTCGTGCTGCTCGGCCCAGCGAGCAGAAGGAGAAATAGCAGGGATGCTAAATGGGAGGACTTTCTGATAAAATGAGGGCAGAGCACTGCAGTCATCATGGGACAGAAGTTTGGAAGGAGGAGAAATCCTGAAGTTTGTCTCTTGCGTGAATGGAGACCCCAGTGTGACAGTGTAGGAGAGAAAGGCAGAATAGGTGTATTTATAGTGGGTGGTGATCATATTTGCATAGGAAAGGGTAAGGGGAGGTGTAGAGGACAGCAGGGGAAAGGGGTGGGGCACACATTAATTTGTTATTAGAGATGTGGATGCACTTGCATTTATCAGCAGGTTTAAGTGTGTTTGACGGAACTCAAAGGTGCATGATTTGGCATCTGTTTCCACCCCGACTGCCTGAGTTGACTGGCCCTCATGTAGTGAAACTCCACTCCTTCCATCCCGCATTTTCTTCCAACCTACAGCAAACCACCCTGTCCCTCCCTGACCTCTTTGCTTCTGCGTGTCTTTTTTAAAATTCTCCTCTCCTGCAAAGAGGGAAAGTTGGATGTTTTTATGAATACTTACTGCTCATGAGAAACAGAAGATGCCCAAAATAGAAAGGAGACAATTACACTTCCCACAGTGAACTCACTGCAGAGCTGTAATCCTTCAAGAGAGGATAATAAACTTGCAGAAACTCTCTAAAAGTGAACTGCAGCGATAAGTTGGTCAACAACAAAAAAAAGTGTGCAACTATTTTGATAAATAAATACTTTAAAAATGTATTTTTGAGGGAAAACACCAACATTTTTACTAATTTAATTCTCTGCAAAGTGAGTCCTACATTATTCTAAACTTAACATTTTGGGTTTTTTTATTGTTAGTCATAAAAAAAACAAGACATTTGATGACATCACCTTAGGCACTTGGACATTGTGATTGGAATTTTCTACTATTGTCTGATGTTTTATTGGCCAGATGATAAATTGATTAATCTAGAAAATAATCAGCAAAATATATAATAATAAATATATATACTGAATATAATCAGTAGTTGCAGCTCTAGTGCGCACTGCTTGTGCGTAGGACACAAACAAAATTGGTGTTGTCCCACTGTGCAGCCATGGCCTGATTCCTGTTCAGACAAGCAGGTCACTTCATTTACAGGGGGGGCGGGTAAGAGACAGTGGTGGGAGGGAGAAGAGGAAGGCTCGGTCCCCCTTCATTCATATCAGTTATCCAGATTAATGAGGCTTGACTGTACAATAGGGATTAACCAAGTGGGGACAGTGTAAAAGACAAGGGTGACAAACAAGGTCTCTACTGTACAGGCAACCAACCTGCCGGAAGTCTTTTATTAAAAGGGAAAATGACCTACAGACATGGGTGGATTGCTGGAAGAGAACAGGAGGGAAGCATGAAAGAGTCATTTGTACTGTCACACTTACCTCTGAATAAGTTAAATAGATGTATCTAATACAATGCACAAATTGTTATGTGAATGTGATTTTTTCAAAGTGAAACAAATGTTCACTAGTGTAACTAAGATCCCTTTTACACAGAGATCTCACAGTAAGGCCGCTACGAACTCCCTTATACACACTGCCTTTGCATTTTTACACAGAACCAAACAACTGCAGCATCACGCTGCTCCAATGTGTGATTTTAGATAGCATGCTGGCATCGTGGAAGCAAAAGAGGCATGACGCACGTGTCTGATGATGAGCTAGTGTGCTTGAGACGTCACTATCTTGGTACATTTAATAATTTGGAATATTGGACCCCTGCAGGGTGTGAGCCGTCTTTTTCTTCATTTGCATGTAATATTTAACCCAATAGCTCCTGCCTCACAACATATGTGTTGGCAGGGCTTTATAAACCATAACAGTGGTATAACATGGCAATAACAATCATTTACCATCCCGGTTATATGGCAGCTGATCTCATCCCTAGCTCTGAGGGTGAGGAGCTCCCGAACTTAATTGTTTTTCCCAATTTGCAGACATTCATGGCTGCTGTTTTTCTTCTTTGAGTTAGCCACTAACTGCTATCTGCTGCTTTTTAAATCTACTGTCGTGGGGCCTAACACGCCATTAAAATGTCACACCCATCCTGCTCATAATCCCATCCTGCCGGCTCTTCCCTCTACATAGACCCTGTTTCTGCGCTGTTACTACCTCCCTTGCTCAAATGTGAGACAACTCTATCCTCTGCATTCTGCAGTTGTTCCCTTGATTTGGAACAGCAAGGCAGCATAACAATATGATATTCCTGCCTTTAACAGGCCATGTGAAAGAGGCTTCTTTTTTTCTTTGTCTTTTCTTTTTTAGAATAAAAATCCAATTTGAAATCCGTGCTGACCAAGCAAAAGAAATGTTTAGGGACACATCTCAAAAATAGAGAAAAGGGAAAATGTTTTGATAAGGGGTTGGCTTAGAACATTTCTAATAAGTGGGTATAAATGAGAATGATTAAACTAAATCTGATTCTTTTACTGCTTTGTACTCATTAATATTAACAATTATTGGCTCCCAGAAGCCAACGCACAGTTTCCACCCTCTGGGAGAAGTCCAGTGTCATCACTCATTAAACTTGCCCATGGGATATTCTACACTACAAATGGCACGCTGGGGAGTGGCAGAAGGGAATAGCTTATATTCATTATACACACAGTCTGTGTTTACATTCACTAAAGAGTTCCTGAACTTAAACAGCTACTAAAACATGCAAGACAGAAAGGTATAATTAATACTATAATTATTACAACACCATTTCTGTTTCTAAATCTCATTCTGATATCTAGCTCTTTTTCTTCCTGTAGTCTGTCTTATTTAAACATATGACTTAATTTAGCACAGATAAAATAAGAGGTGCTAAAACAATTGGCTTGTTATGAGTCTGTGTTTTACTAATGCACCGTGATAAGTAGTTTATGGGATTTGTCTTGCTTTTTGGGGCCTACACATCCTAATCATACTGCTATTAGCATACACTGATCAAACTATCTCACAATTGCCTCTTCACACTGAAAGGTTTTGTTTGGCAATCTGGATTAATCCATTTAGTCTGACAGATAAAGCCTGCACCGTCAACAGAGATCTTCTAATCCACTTAAATCACTCACTCCTCGTCTCAGGTGTGCAATAAAGTACCGTGTGTGTGTGCAGAGGCGAGTGGGAATTTTCAGACTTGAGAAATTTTTTAATGGATTTGAAGTGATGGCATAGACATCGAGAGCTATGTTATTGTTATGAATCTGCAGTTAAAAATAAATGGTTTGCATGCTTTTCGTCAAATAGTGGCTTCACTGCTGACTAATTGTGTGTAATTTCCACATGTGATCGGGTAAATCACTATGCAAGGCAGTTAAACTGTGAACAAACCCTGGATTTCAGCTAAACGCTGCATGTTTTTTTTTATTAGCATTGTATAATCTCCAAGGCACTCTTTTTAATACACTGTGTATCGTTGATCCTCGATCTAATCTTGGGTAGACAGAGAGCCTACTGGTATTATGATAATATAGGCCTTTCATTTCCTTAATTGTGTTTTTGGCTACATAGTGTGCCAGTTAATCTGTGCTTCCAAAAACAAGAATTAAAATAAGTTCACTGAGATTGTTCTCAGACTCTCTTTAGGAAAATATAGACCTCACAGACCCCATATAATTTAGAATGGAAAAACAAATTTGTTTCCATTTCAAATCAGGATCTTTGAACAGTATTGGCAGGATCTTACTACACGTCCAATGCTGCATTCAACACTGTTTTTTTCCCCTGATCCTGCCAGAGATCCCTGGCTTCCTGTCAGAGGAGGAGTGCCGTGTGGTGGTGCAGCTGGCTCAGCTCAAGGGTCTGATGGAGAGCCAGATGCAACGACCCAGCCAGGGACAAGAGGAGTCAAACCAGCCACTCCTTTCCCTCAGCACAGAGGAGGTCTTCAGTCTGTTGGACCTGAACCAGGATGGGCTGCTGCAGAAGCAGGAGGTGACAAGAGAGAAATATCTTATACATCACAGAGCTGCTGGAGGGAAATGGAATCTCAAAACAAATCTATTCTTAGTCATGAAAAAGTAAATGAACTCCCAGAATGCTTTTTGTTGAAATAAGAAAATATTCTGGTCTCTCCTTCAGATTGTGAGTCACTCACACTCTCAAGATGGAACTTGGTTGAATCCAGACAACTTGCGGGAGATACTTTCCAGTCTGGAAGCCTGCCCAACAGGTTAGTGTCCCGCTGGTTAGTGTGTGTTTGCCCGAGTGTCTTTCAGTACATTTGTGACTATTTTGATTGTAGACTGGGTATAAAGATGTTATAGACAGACAGATACTGGACTTTTCGGGTCGATGCCAATAATGGGGAGAAAAAAAATCCTGATATTGATATATTGGCTGAAATTCTGATTATCTATAGATATATATTTATATCTATAGAATATGAGGACACTGGGCCTTAGCCTAGGTCTTTGTGGGAAGGTCCAGGGGAACCTCCCTCAGGAAATTTTATTGATGAACAAGATTGTTATTGTTACAAGATTTTTATTGTAAGTACTTTAAATAAAAAAAAAACACATATGCTGATAGCAATGTGAGAGGCAAACCTGATAAATCGGTCAGGTTAAATTAAATCGGTTAAAATAATTTGGGGCACATATATGTAACAGCTTGGATGAATTTTTAACCATGACCTGAATTTGTAATTAAAGAACATTTTCTGATATAAGACTGAGGTTTTCATGACATCTGAAATCTGATTTCTGTGCTTTGAAAAGAAAACTTTATAGGGATTTTATTCAGTGTTTCTGCAGTGGTTGTGTACTGTTAGCAGTAAGTGGCTGACGGGTGGCTGTGATAGCGTGCAAGTCTTTGTGTGTGGCAAGGCCGGAAGAGGGGTGACACTGTTTTGACCTGATGCCATTGTGCCAGGCGTTACACATCCAAGTCCGGATGTGCCTCATCCTATCTCATTAAAAACTGATTATCCTCCAACCCCTTTTCTTAGTTTTCCCCCGGATCCCCTCCCTTCCTTCACTACTCTTTCGTCAGCTCACCCCCCTCCCTGGCCACCTCTTCTTTGTCACCCCGGAGCTATTGTTGCAGTCAGGGTGCGGTCTCCCTGGGGGACTGATGGTGGCCAGACATTCATTCAGCTGAGAAAAACATCATACATTAGGACAAAGAGATAAGGAATGGAGGAGAAGAGAGAAGGGAGGCTGTTATAGTTCACTACATTGTGCACAAATTCAATATTAAATGAAACTGAATTGGAATCGTGATACTGCATAACTGAAAGAGTGGTTTAATAATTTCACAGTGCTCCATTCACGTCTGTAGTTCTGAGGTTATTTTGTAACTGTACTTTTATGTCTCAGGCACTCTGCTACATGGAGGAATAAAAATAGTTTACTAAAGTATTGTGTGTGTGTGTGTGTGTGTGTGTGTGTGTGTGTTGGTGTTCCTGGCAGGGATGCTTACCTTGGAAGACTTTAGACGTGTTTATGATGTGTCCCAGCGCCCAGGACAACAGCGAAGCGGGAAGCTCAGGAGTCACTTCAAACAGAGAAACAAACATACGTGGCTTCACCAGGGCCCGGGATCCCACCATGTGCTGCAGACACTCAGGAAGAGGTAACTACTGTCACATACACACACTTTGTCATACTCTACGATAATAGCCCAAAACTCTTGCTTTAAAAAATACTTGTATTGTACCTAGGGATGCACCAATCAGTCAGCTGGTTAACATAATCAGCCAATTTTCAGCTCGATGGGATATGGCAGTTGGACACAATGGTTCACTTCGTACACACAGCAGCAACTCTCATTTCAACCGCTGCAACCTGTTCTCATTATCAGATACAGATGCTTTGTCACGCCCCCTCATTAACAATTTTGTAGACCCTCTTAGCAACTTTATTTCTAAAAAGCAATTACTGATAAATTTAATTATTCAGACCATCGTGGAAAAAGTTGTTATTTATTCCCACATATGCTGCTCAGAGTAATCTCAGTGATCAGCTGTTCAGCCAGCAGCGCGGGGCCTCTCCTCTCTTTCAGTGCTGTGCGCACATTGTGGAGCAGGCGGGGTGATGCTGGTCACCGCTGGAGTCGGACTTCATATATACTGTAAACATGCCTTTTTATTATTGCAAATAGATACTGAGTCATAAATAGTTTGGTTTAAGAAAGCACATTGTTTTAGATAGATGATAAATAGTTGACAGTATAGCAGAATATTTTCTCCGATTCTTCTTCTATGCTTTTTACATCATTTGTTTGAGCTTATATAAATTTGTTGCAACTATTTTCTTTTGATAAATTAAAGTAAAGTCGGTTATACTGCAATGTTAGTTTGTACGAAAGAGCTCCATCCAGTCCCCTGGAGCAGTTTTTTATTTTGACATTTGTTTGAGTTATCGATATTATATTGACACCATAATATAAGACTAGATGTCATGTTAGATTTTGAATATCATAATATCTAAACTGTTGTCTTTTCCTGACTTTAAAGGCTGCATTACAGTAAAGTGATGCAATTGTATGAACTTTACAGGCTGCTCTTGCTGTATTATTATTTGTCTCTACCCTCTCAGTCATTATACCCACATTACTGATTAACTAACATTATCATTGTGATATCAATATCAAGGTATTTGGTCAAAAAATATCATGAAATTTGATTTACTCCATATCGCCAGCCCTGTTTCTAGTTAGAGAAAGTCCTGTAACCTGGTGCAGTTTTGGACAAAATGATGAAGTTATTTTAAAGTCACATTTTTTTATTGTGAACATACAACTGAAATTTCATTACAGAAAGGTTATGTGCTTGCAATTATAGTTAAAGAAAGAAGAGCTGAAATCAGCAGTTCAGAGTTTAAAAAAAAAAAAAAACGGAAATCGAATTCAGTCAAGAAAATTGCAGTCGGTGTATCTCTAAATTTGCTCTCTCATGGCTTTTGTTCAGAGTAACCAGTCTGACCCGTCTGCCCTCTGCATTGGTTGAGCTGAGTGAGCCGCTGCAGGTGATTCGTTATGAGCATGGAGACTTCAGTAACGCCCACCATGATAGCAGTCCTTCTCATCCAGAGACTACCTGTGCACACACACGACTGGCCGGAAACAAGTCTGCCCTCACAGAAGTCTCATGCAGGTATGTATGATAAGTATTTTGTGGTTTATATTGAGGTATTTTGCAAGTTTATTTAACCTTTATTACCCCCTGATTATATTAGCTTTTCATTTGACTACCTTGACAGATACACACCCTTTATAATATATCATACTACAAATGTTGGCCACAAATATTGATTTATCAATACATATCAATTCTGAATATTTGAAATGGGTTTAATACTAATAATCCACAGTCTCAATACATTGCTGGCAGATGTGCCTTCTCACGTTCTCTTGTTGCTAATGCTTACTACAGGCATTCTGCTGCTCTCTGCTGCTAATTCAGAAAAGACAAGTACTAATTGTCACCTCATTTTCTTGTAATATTTATCTTTTAATTAAAAAAATAATAATTTTCTGCTGTAAATTTCAAATTTTCCCTGTGGTAGAATATATCATTATTTTTTAAGGTAATGTATCAAAGCTAGAAACTCAATACATGTGTATTTTCTTAATTTATGTCTTTGTAGATTTACACTGATTTTGGTGTATTGGTTAGATAAACCTGTGATCTTAAAAAAAAAAAATAGTGAGTAGATTCATGATCAGTTTTACGTGAGAAAACAAAAAAAAATTGTGCCTGTTTCGAAATGTTTACTTGATATAATTTGATTGCCAAACTTTTGTCGTTGCTCATCGATAGTTATTCATAGCGCCGGTGCTTGAGTATGGGGAGACGTTTTTTACCAAAATCTTTATTTGTTGATGTCTTCATCCCAGGTATCTTACCGTGTTATTCTACCTCAGCTCTGTAGAGGAAGGTGGTGAGACCACTTTTCCTGTGGCAGACAACCGTACCTATGAAGAGGAGGTGAGTTTGCTTTCACAGCTCACATTCAAAAACCAGCAGTGCCTCTTTTCTTTAGTGCCACTGTGAAATGATGAGAACTGAACATGACCTGAATGCTGCCGTTAACAGGCAGACAGTGCTGACCCATGACAAGGAATCTGACACCCAAGTGAACACAATGTGCCAAAATAAATGATTAGAAAAAAGCTGTTTACAGTTTCATGTGTCCTAGGCGCTGGTTCAGGATGGAGTTGATTTGACAGATACTCAGGAGACATGTGGAAGAGGGAACGTGAGAATAAAACCTACTGCTGGGACAGCTCTCCTCTGGTACAACCATCTCTCTGATGGCAGAGGTAAGAACAAATAGCTGCATTATTTGCACACACTTTGCAGAGGTGATAATTTATGATATTCTCTGTTGCAATCCCAAAATGTGTTGTCCACATTATTCACATTAACCTAGTGAGTAAATTACTTGTGGGAAAGCAGGATCTGTTTCAGAATTGAGTGACGGAAAGTTGCCATTGTCAGCTCAGATGATGGACTGGGAGCCTGTCGGGAACAAAGTATTATTAAGTGTAAAGCTTTTTACTTTTTTCTGCTCCCTCTTTTTCCATGTCTTCTGTACTTTGAATTTTCTTTTTCTCTCTCCACTCTTGGTTATTAATTTCTGCAGCTCATTTCATTCAATCTGTTCTGATATTGATAACTTCTTGGTCTGAAAGGATTATTCAATTGGATTCAGAGGGAGCAGGCCAACTTTATTGAAGACTAATACCCTTTTACCATCACTCCTTTTGGCAGCGCTGAGTAAAACCATGCCGCACCAATTTGTCTTTCTATTATCATTTGAGAAGCACCGAGCCGCATCAGAGATAGACTGTCTCCGGAGTACCTCCAAGCGGGTAGCAGTGACCTCTCGACAACTGCAGCCAACTCCTTTCTCCAAGCGCGTGCTGCAGGATTCCTCTCATGTCTTTTTGTGCAGGAGAGCAGACAGATAAACGTTTTTAAATGTCTGTGAAAAAAAAGGGGGAAAAAAGGGTATAAGTGACTCCTATGACCAGGGATAACCTATTCAGGCAGTCAGAATCCATCTTATTGTATTACTTTAGCTTAGAAAGTTTTTTTTGTCCTTTAATTATCCAGTGTTATCTCTGAAAGTTTCAATTATCCATAAATACTATTCATCTTCTCCCCTGTCTTTTCAAGGTTGGATGGGTGAGCTGGATGAGTATTCCCTCCACGGCGACTGCCCAGTCAGGCGTGGATTGAAGTGGATGGCCAACAGCTGGGTAAATGTGGACCCAGATTACCAGCAGCAGGCCCGCTACCAGAGACTAGTTGCTCAAAGGCATCGAGCTAAGTCGGGCATGGAGGAGCATTACCAACCGTTCTCACACAGCGACCTCCACCAGGATTTATAACCAGGCTTTTTTAATGACATGACAAATTGAACATAATTTTAAAACAGAGTCTGTTTTGTATCTGTGAAGCCAGTGAGGGCTGACAGATGTTTTCATAGTGTCAGATGCTGTAGTCGATATGGAAAGTGCACAAAACAGCATCTCAGATATCTCCTCCTTTTAGTACGGGTGTTTTCTCATATGGTCCTTTTTAGACAAACCAAACTGACGTTGTCTTAATATAGAACAAAAAGTGGACCAACAGAAAGGGGACCATGTTCTTTTTGGAGACATACGATCAGTTCATTTGAAAGACGTCATCAGCTCTGGTGGGGCATCAGTACTTTTTATGTTCACACTGTAGTTCCTCTGGAGCTTAGACATTTGCTGCTTTGGATATTTATATATATTTAATAATAAGAATAATTACATTGGCAGAGAAAGAGAGAGAGAGAGAGAGAGAGAGGTGGTAAATTTGGTTGTAAAGTACTTTATGCTTTTTTTTTTTTACTTTGATTCAGCACTGCATCATGCTCATGAAGCCCTTTGCTTTTATGCTGAAAGTTGAGGAAAACTCTAGATTTTCTGTGCATTGTAGACAGTCGCCAAAACTACTCCTCTTCTTCCTCCTTGCTGGCATTACCAGCGGACATGGTTAGCATCCCAGTGCAATAGCATGTCATTTAGAGGACTAAGATACAAAGGCAAAGCAAACCTAAAGCACTTTTTGTTCACAGTGCATAAGTTAAGTTATTGTGGTCTGTGTTCGTCTGAGTGTTCACATAGGCGCATGAAAATGCTGACTCACCACTCTAAGTCTGCCTGTAGGGTTAAAAGGGACCATGTATGAAAACACCCTAAATCTCTCTTTTATATTATGTGTCTCAAGCGAATGCTTGGATATCTATAATTACTTAATACATAAGTGTGTTTCATTTCAAATAGATTTTTATAAGTAATTGTGGTTGGCAGATACCAAGGTTTCATCACAATGTATTTATGATACATAAATAACAAATACACATGAATTACACAGAGTAACTGCCATCCTTTGTTTAATCGCATCTTAAATAAGATATAACTTATTGAGGATAACAGATATATATGGATGCCGTGATGTGAGCTTGAAAAAGATGCAGTCATGTCTAAGAGACAAGCCTGCTTACCTGCCTCCCAAATTAGTTTTACTAGGCAGCTGCCCCCATTCCAGGCCAGTGTTATTTATTGTTATAGAATTAAAGCCTTTGTTAAAAGCCATATACCAACATTAATGTGTGAATGTGTTCCCGAGGGAGATATTTGTGAGATTATTAATGTGTATGCTGTTCTTTAGTTTCCAGAGCTAATGAGCCTTTATCATGAAATGTTTATTTAATGAGGGTTTGCCGCATCTACTATAAGTGCAGGGCTGTTCTTGACTGGACAAATAATAGCTTGCCACACTGGCTGTGGGAGGCCAGGTTTTCAGGTGTAATTCTTTGATATTTTTGTCTTTCTTATCTTCATAACTCAAAAATATTTAATTGTTTCAGAGTATTTATTTAAGTGTTATTTATTACCACCATTTGGTGATTTAAGTTAAAGGAATGCATATTTATTACTGCTTGATGTTGCACTGAATCTGTTACTGTATCTCACTGTGTTTGTTCTGTTATTTAACATAAAAAGCAGTGTTTTACTATAGTGGTGTTGTGAGTGTGATCACTTATGCAAACCTGTTAGTATAAACAATGTCCACTAGATGTCACCCAACATCAAATACAGCACTTTCAGCCTCTGTGAGTTAAATATCATTTTTTTCATAAATGGTTTTAATTGTGGTCTATCTGGCAAGTGCTGCACTAGCACCCTGTTGGCACCAGTTCCTGTCGGTCTGTTCCAACTGTAGGCATATATACCAATGACATTAGTGGCTAATCCTTTCGTATGTCACCTGTATGTGAGCAATCAAAAAAAATGTGAAGGTACCTATGCATTCAGATGGACACTGACAATCCAAAGTTTAAACATGTTTTAGGTTTTTACTCCCCCAAAATCACAGTGCTAGTGGGTTAGAGTTGTGTTGAAGATTATAGTGACTAAGCGCAGAGAGGGCCCGAATGCTCTATTGGGATCTATTTGATACTATATGAGCACTGAAATTCCTGGCTACTCCTCTGTGAGAGCACAATTGTGCCATTGAAGGTGGGGAGAGAGGAGGAGAGAAGAGTTGGCAGATAAAAATCCTAGCATGTACCTATTCAAACACTCAAAAACTGCAGATCACAACTTTATTGTTGATAAAGTAACTGTCATTTTGATTTTTGCACTATATAGTATACTGTGACTTTTTTCATGATTTTTGACGACATACGACTTTTATATGATTATGGATGACTATGACTTTTATATGATTATGGATGACATTCAATACTGTGACTTATTTCATGATTTTGATGCACTATGATTGTTTTTCATGATTTTTAATGTCATACTATACTATGATTTTTTTTGCATGATTTTTGACTGCATATATGACTTTTTTCATAATTTTTGATGACACTGTATGACATTTTTGATTATTTTGAACAGCATACTATACTGTGACCTTTTCACGATTTTTGATGACATACTATAGTATTACTTTTTTCATGTGTTTTCAAATTTTTTATAATTGCCGCAACTGTCTACATTCACACAGCTCTAAATGAGATGAATAATCTAAGAAAAAAAATTCTTCTGCCTACTCTATTGACTTGTAATTCTTCTTCTTCTAATGGCCTTACTGCATGTGAACACAAACAATCAATCAGAGCTGAGGGGTCTCTAACGCAGCTGTCAATCACTGCAGTGTACTGCTTAGCTGTAAAATGAGAAAGTTGCCTCTGCCAGTGGGCTGTGCTTGGTAATTTAGTCAGCCATCCAACATGGCAGCCAGTTTACAACTCTTTTTTTTTTTTTTTTTACAGCTAAACAGTACATTAAAATATGTTCTTAAAATGTTTGAGATGAGAAATAGGTAATGAAGTAACAGAGTCTTCATTCATATTCGCTCAGTGCTGCTTAGTTCGACCTCTCTGCTGTGATTGGTTGTTTTTAATGCGCTGTGGTTGATTAGCGAATGCCATTACGAGGAGGTGGAGAGACTTTTTTTTTCTTTTTTACTGACTGTCTCATTCTTGTTTCAGACTATGGTGATGGTTTCAGCAAATATGACACAGAGGTGTTTTCCTAAGAGTTACCAACTGTAGTTTTTAAAGAGGGTTGGTCCTCAGAAGGAGGACAGACATATTATACAGCAATTATGTTCATAAATCATAATCAGGCCAAATCATTTTCCAGGCCCTGTAACAGATTTTGTCTTGGAGCCAGAAATAATTATTTATGGCAGGGGTCTTCAATGCTTTTAGGTCAAGGACACCTTTGCTGAATGAGAGACAGAAGTATGGTCCCCCTAAGACATATATTAAGTATAAAATTGAGTTGCACATTAAATTTGGCTGATGAAGGTTGTCAGGCAGATGGCCACAACAGCTTCCATCTTAACCTGTTTGCTTTTCAGGTAACCTATTTGCTTTTCAGGTAGGTGAAAAAGGAAACTTCACTTTTACAAAGATAAGTTGTTGCAAAATGCAAAATATGTTTGATTCATGTTAATGTTTATTTTCAGACATTTTAACCTGTTCATATCCCCTGTCCACTCTGGTGGACATTACTTTTCCAGGATGTAGATGTATGATTACTGTCATCTGACTCAACCTAAAAGCACAGTCCTCTTTGAAGAAATGTCTAAAAGCCAATCACAGTGTTCCACATCATCTAAAGTGGACTGCAGTAGAGCCGCGCCCTTCTTTGACAAGCATGGCTGACTGTGAGGATAGGAAGAAGAGCAAGGTATGTTTCAGTCTTTTAGTCATTCTGTTAAAATACATAATTTGCCTTTAAACAGTTTTTAAAGTTAACATGAGATGTTATATTACTTATACATGTAAAAAAAAAAATCACATGAAAGTTTTACAGTTTTTACACAGGATTTCTTCAAAAACAAATATCCATTGGAGTGGATGGTGGATCTGAATGTCTATATAATATACAGTTTAAATGTTGAAATACTGGTCTGATTTGATTTAATTTGATTAAATAAAATGCATAATAAAGCATCCTAATTTTAAAAATTTGCTAAAGTTTTACAAGTACATTTAAAGTAAAAATCCATCATTGCAATAAAATTGGTGTTTGGAACATAATTGGTTTCTGAACAAGTTCATTTTTGAAAAGAAAAAAATGGATGAAGGAGAGGCTAGCATGCAGGGTTATAATTTCTTTTTTTGCAAAGACCCCATTTAGGGACTGTTCTTAAGTTATCAGAGGAGGGGTTGGCTGGGGTGTGACTTTTACCTTTGATTTATTTTGACCCTCCCTGAAGCTACAAATATTTTTTCCTTGAGCCTCCTGAGTGTCTTGCAGATAATGCTTGACCTTCCCCCCACCATAATTGAATTGTTAGATTTTTAAAACTTAACCTTCATTGTTTGAAAAGTTGAAGATGAAATCCTGGAGTTAAAAAAGTAAGCCTTGATTTACATGTGTTTCGGCACACGGGGTCCACCTGGAGCCCCTGGATGTGCCTGGGGGCTCCCTGCGCCCAAAACTGGGCACTGTCCACTCAGTCCCTGGTGTCTTCAGATATACAGCAAATAGGCAGATCAAAACGCCAACAGACAGCGCTTGTAGGGCATTTGTCTGCAGTTATTTGCGTGCTTTCAGGTCAAGGACGTATGCAGCGTAATAAACCCATCCTTGTGACTCCTGTCATTTTGACTGAGCGGTGCTGCTGATGCTGTGCGCACCGCACTCTGCAGGCTTCAGCCAATCAGGTCAGCCGGCGGCGGGAGGGGGCGGGGGGAGCGGCCGTCACAGCTAACTGACCGCGGAGCCGATCACATTCTCCGTCCGTCGAGCCGCTGCATCATGTACAGGTTCATGGACTTCTGACTGGACTGCTTAAACCAACAAATCTTCACCCTAAGGCGCAGTATTATTTTCATCTAACCGTCATCCATGAGATTCTTCAGGCTTACCTTCAAGTGCTTCGTCGACTGCTTTTGAATCTCCTTTGTCAACGGCTGAACTGACCGCGGCGCTTTGTGACAAAATCTCCATCTCTTGGCTGAGCTGAGGGTTTCCAACGTGTTATAATTACAAAAAAAAAAACTGCGATTTTTTTTAATTTCAAGAAGGCGAGATAACAAACTCAGAAAATCAAAACGAGACAAGTGGAGCACTGCATACCAAGGCTACATCTCTCTGCCTGCCTCTGTGACTGAGCCCGCCGGGTGTTAGCCGGGCACATTAATCAAACTTCAGCAGCTTCCCCTGGCTAAAACCATCAGCCAGCTTGGCTTTTTTGAAAAATAAGATCTATTTTTTCGTGCCCAACAAAATGTCACCGGAGTTGGAAGAGAATAGCCAAGGTGAGTAGGCTAACAATGTGTGACCTCCGCTGCTCAATAGTGACTCAGTTTTTACCACATGATTCAACCACTAGCTAAAACATGACCACATGCTGATGAATTACAACGTGCCTGCCGCAGCTTTGACATTAATGTTGGTGGACCTGCGTAAAACCTGCCTCAGTCTATAATCTTTACCACAGTGTGCATACACTTACAGGTATCTCAATACACACTTAACACCAGAGCGAATTCAACTTCACACAGGTCATTTTCAAGCTAAATATGGTGCTGAACAGGTGCAAATACTGGTGAAAAGTTTTTTTTTGTTTGTTTTTTGTTAGTCATTTCTTTATGTTTTGCATTCGTTTTGATCCGTTTTTTTTTTTCGGTTTCAAAGATTTTCAACAGGGGTCGACAGATTATTGGCCTGGTCGATTATTGGGGCCAATATTTGGCATTTTGCAGATTGTCTGCATTGGCATTTTATTTTAATGGTTGCTGATAAAAAATTGAATCATTAGAAAGTGTCAGCATGGGAGGGACTTTTACTTTGTAAAACCTCAGGGAGCTATTTTTGTTAATTCATTTTTTATATAAATTTTAAATAGACTTATTTAAAAAAAAGTTGCAGGGAACATACAGTATATGATGTTGAACGTTTCATTTAATACATATTTAATACCAAATAACGGTTATTGATCTCACTGACTACTAATAGTTGGTATCGGTATAGGTCCTGAAAAACAATATCGGTCGACCCCTAATCTTTAACACAAAATTCAAAACACATAGAAGTGATATAAATCATTTATGGTTAATCCATAGACAGAAGCAGAGACAGAGATGCCAGGGGAGAGTACACGTATAAAACGCCAGAGGACAATATTCATTCATAAAAAACTGGTGAATGCAGATGATCTTCACTCATTGTCTGGTTTTTACGTCAGAACCAGGAGAGCATCATCATGTAGCAAAAAGGTGACTCCTGCAAGGAGAGGCGAGTATGCAAGGTTATATTTTTTTGCAAAGACCCCATGTAGGGACTGTTCTTTAGTTATCAGAAGAGGGGGGTGGCTGGGGTGTGACTTTAATTTTTAATTTATTTTGACTCCCCCCGAAGCTACAAATATTTTGCCTTAAGCCTCTGAGTGATTGGTGGATAATGCTTGACCTTCCCTACACCATAAATTAGTTGTTAGAGTTTTAAAACATACACTTTATTGTTTGAAAAGTAGAGGATGAAACCTTGTTTTTTTCCACTTGTGCTGTGCATGCTTATTAGTTAGTGCAAATTTTAAATGAGATATGTAGAATAAAGCAATTTTAATGAAATATCACTATTTTAACCTTAGATTTGGTTATGTTTTATTCTGACTAAAGTGTTCCTCCCAAATAATGTGTTCAAGGACAGTCAGAAAATATAAAAATCCAAAATAAATTTCTGTTTTTACAGTTTCCAGCAATGATAGATGGGGTCATTTTGGCAATTTCTTAAGGAACCATGCCTTGCAGATTTGGAAGGCAGGTTTTCTTTAAAAATCAGTGGTAAAATAAATACAAAATACAGCTATTTAAGTTGTATGCAACTCCCCTAAGCCAAAATAAAAACCATAAGTCCCTCCACAGTTCTTTGAGTTATTTGACATGCCTCCCTCTTTTTCACCCCCCTCTCCCTTCCCATAAATAATGAATAGCCCCTTACACTGAAGAACAATAGCTTTTTTTATTGTCTTAACCAAATGTTTCACACTGTGTGTAGTTATTCCTCAGACAAATAAACCACAGGTATCCTCCTGTGCAGCTGATGTATGGATGCTGACATCTCTTACCTTCCCCACTCTTTTCCCCTCCTCTGTTCACACACCCCCTCAAACTGCTCTGATCTGGATTCAGCTGCCTTGCTTTGCATCCAGCACAGAGCGGCTGACGCTGACACCGTGGAATGGCACTAATGAAGCGACACGTTGCTTTTATTTGTGTTTGAGTGCCTGCATATACAGTTGGTGGTGTGTGTGTGTGTGTGTGTGATAGAGAAAATGAAGGTTTTGCAAGTGACAGAGGAGATATACCATGCACCGGTTCTGTCTGTGTTGTACCGCAGCACACTAATCATTCTGTGAGACATGAACATCGGGGGAGGGTTCAGTGATGACAATACAAGTGCAACACGATTTTAGCCCAACTACTTATTGTATGAAGGCAGTTTGCAGCAAAAAAAACGTTGAGATGTATTTCAGCCCTGATACGGCTGAGTGGAGATATGTAATAATTTCCTAAAGTACTGTACTGGTAAAACGTGCTGTCTCCCGCTTCCATTCAGTGCAAGTCTGGCCCAAGAGACTGTAGTTTATCTGTCTCCAGCGCTGATGTGTGATGAGAAGTTGTGAATGTGTATATTTTAGATATGAGTGGTGTTAAAATATTGTCTGCAGTCCTGTGTGATAAGATATTGTATTAGTGTTACTCAGGCTTTCCATTTGTCCTTCTTTATTCTGCTATCTACTCCTCTTTTCATCTGACCCTTGTGCATCTTTTTCTTGTCCAGGTGAAATCAGTCTCCCCCAGCTAGAGGCAGGGACCCTGTCCGAGGAGGAGGGCGGGGGGTCAGCTCGCCCCCTGGTGCCTGTGCCTGGAGCGGGCCCGGGGTGTGGTGAAGGTGGAGGGGCTGGCCCGCCGCAGACCCAGGACGGGGCTGCAGCTGGGACTGGAAATGGGGTTGTAGCAGTACCAGTGGTGGAGAGAGAAACTTGGACCAGACAGATGGACTTCATCATGTCCTGCGTGGGTTTTGCTGTCGGCTTGGGCAACGTGTGGCGGTTTCCTTACCTCTGCTACAAGAATGGAGGAGGTGAGCTCCAAAAGCACTGTGCAGTTAGGCCTTTGAAAGCTGAGCAAATTCGTTTGATTTAATTAAAAAACCTGGGGAGAAGGCAGTGAGAAACATAACAAGATATGGCCTAAGAATTAGCAAGTTATTAGTAAAATGGAATACTTGAAAATAAGAGGAAAAAAATTAAAAACAAACAAGAAAAAGACCTTAAAAAAGTGCTGAAAATCAAAAAGTGTACTTTGTAGGTTTCCTGGCCCATTTTCTTGCAATTTGTTGGACAATTATTGCCAAGTTGGTCATTGCCTTTTCTCCATGTTTTTGAAACCAGTTTGCTCAGGTTTCAAAGGTTTAAATAGCTCATGAAAGGTGTCTGAAAGCAGAAGGAGGAAAGTGATGTTGCTCCAGGTTTCAAAGGGTTAATGTAGATCTCTGTGTTATACACACACAAATAACAAATCATACAAATCACACCGTCACAATGAACATATGAGATTCATTTTGAAACCTGTTCAGCCAATTTATTTGCTTATGAATGATTTATTCCAAAACTCCAGATGACTACAGATGAGAGTAAAGAGAGTACAAAGAGTACTTTGTGTTGAATTTTGAATCAATCTTGTTTTGCAATACTTTTGTGCATTAACTTATCAAAGTATTCATATGGTGCACCACCCTGCAAAGTCCATAACAACTCCTAAGTATAATCCATCAGCATTGCTTGCAATCTGATGGTGGTGTTATCTGCAAACTTATTTATTTGCTTTCAATGAAATGCGGTCATGGCTTTGCATGGTGAAAAAAAGGGGGCTGAGCAGAGAACCCTGAGGGACTCCTGGAGGAGGTGTTTCACATTGGAAGCTTGTCAATATCAACAAACAGACAGCCTCACCTTTTCCTTTGTCTTGTGCCAATCCCAGCTGTTTGGGGTCTGTTGGTGAGGCAGTCCACTGTCCACTAATAGCACTCTTCCACCAGATAAGCTCTGGTTCTTGAAATGGTTTTGTTCAGGATTATTGGAATGTTGGTTCATTCAAGCAAAAAAGCATTTGTCTACTACTTTTTAGCAAAACCATTATAAGCAAGGATGCATCAATAACTAAGGGTGTTGCACAATGCACAACAGAAATAAACAGTAGTAGCAAGATGACAGATTGCACTAATTACCTTTTGTTCTGTATGACAGATATTTCTATATATCCAGAAACATGGGCTTACTATTAATGATAAGAAAACATAGCAGACTATTACTTGCAAGTCTCTTTCTAACCAGAAGAATATGACTTTTTTTCCAGCTGCAAAACAACTTTTGGGGTTCCTAACATGTATGTTTTTGGTCAAAATACTCCAAACACCTTCAAATTAGGTGTGTGAACCAGAACAGAACCTGTTTCATGTTGGTGGGAAAGAGAGGGTAGGACTCAAAACACAAATGCTTAACTTGTCTGCCAGTTGTGTGGCAATAATTGTGATGAATACTAAGCTGAAGTCAACAAAAGTAATTCTTGTTCTTCAGCACTCCTGAAATATTATGAAATATAATTCATAGGTAAAATATTTAAAATGTTACAGAAAAAGGTATCCAGCTACTACAATACCATAAGCATTAAGGACAAGCAAAAAACTGGAAACATTTGACTCAAGTCACTTTGCAACAGTTCAGATGAACTCTGGACAGTTGGAAGGACAACAGTGAAAGTGAAATAAAAGTAACAGGCAGGAAGGTCTGCGTGGCTGTGAGCACGTAGCTGAAAAGCCATGCCCACCCACGTGGTTTCACATGATGAATTGCAGCCGTCAGTTGCTTAACAGGCGGACTTAGTACAAATTGCTTTACAGTCTTCCCGCTGCTCTCTCACTGGCATATAAGGTTATTTGTGTTGTTGTGTACCTTTCACCGCATCCTCTCCTTTTATATCTATGCCAGGTTGTCCAATGGTAACCTGCCCTGACTGCAGCTTTTGGCCTTGACTCCTCTTATCTCTGTCCTACCTACTTTTCTATTTTTTTATGGGGTGATTCGAAACTCAGTGTGCAGCTGTGTGTGTGTGTGTGTGTGTATTAGTCCAGCCCTCCCTTTCACTCTTGTGTGTGCGTCTTGTGACCCGTGGCTCTGATACCCACCTTCTGGTATCGTATAACAATGGCCTGTCTCACACAGTCAACCCCCTGTGCTTGTGCCCAGCACTCATGTAGCATACAAAGGTGCTCTCTCCCACTCTCCTACTGATAATGAGGCATATGGATATGTCACACAATAACTGTCCTGTGACCGCACCCGTCCTTTCTTCCGCTTAGCGTTAGCACAGCCACATTTGCTTTAGTACTTGGTTTACTAGAGCCTGGCGATCTGGAGAAAATCAAATACTAAAATATTTATGACCAAATACTTTGGGACAACATCGTAGGGTTGACTATTGGTGCTTTCACAAAATATTTACACAATGAGGATTTTAATTCATGATTATCAGTAATATGTCATTTATTTATTTAAGAAGGAACAACAACAACATAAATTGACATTTAAGCAAATGTAAATCCACCGAGTTAGCTGGGGAGCTAGTTTTCATTGGGAGTCCCTTGCCAAATGTTATTAGGCATCCTAAAATTTATAAACAATACAATATGAAGATACAGCATGTTCAAGACAAACAGCATTAAGATAAAAATGCATGCAATATAGTTACATATGTACAAGTTAATAATATACAACACCATTTGAAAATATGAGTGGCTAAAATCCAAATAGCAGATGATGCAGGTACAGTGTGAGAACAGTCATATTAAAATGGAGTAAAAATAGCCTAGCATCAGTGCTGACATTGTTGGTTCTCAATAAACCATTTTTTAACATTATACTTAAATGAGTGACATGATGGGGACTCCCTACTTGATCGTGGTACTGTGTTTCAGTGGGTAAAGGAAAATAACAGCAGCTAGAACAGTCTGTTAAGTTTAGAAAATTACATGATTTTACCATCATGCAGCCTTTCAGGAAAAGACAACACTTTAGATATTATGAAGATCTCAAGTCTCTTATCACGGTGTCGATATAAAACTGATATATTGCTCAACGCTACGTTTTACAGCTTTGACTCATCCAGGGTACACCTTGTAACACAACAACGCTATCAGATAAGTGCTGGGGCTTTTCATCAGAACTGCTTGTTACTGAAACAAGGACACACTCCACTGGAGACAGTGAACGTACTGTAAATGTGGTCTAATAATCTCATTCATTTATTAATTTATTTATCTCTAACTGAGCTGCTACTCCTGATGTGTGTGGTCCAGTTATGATTAGGAAGGATTTACTTAAGCTTATTAAGGATGCGGTTCCTCGATGATTTGGCCAATATGTTGGGGTATGTCAGCACAAGCATTTCCTCCAGTCATTCCATTCACGCTTTCTATTGGATCTCTCTGCCTCTCTCTCTCTCTTTCTTTCTCTCTGTGTGTATCTCTCTCGCTGTCCTACCCCTCTCTTAGACTCACACTCATGAATGTTTCCTTATATGGCTGCAGCCCTACTCTTAGAGAATGACATAAAGAATGATGGACTGAACGAAGCACAGATTGTCAATCAATAGCACTGTTGCACAGCCAGTCGATGCCTCGGTGTGTCATTTTTGTATTTGTTGAACCTCCTCTACCACAGCGCTGTCCCAGTTTTTCTGCCTCCCTGTCCTGTGATGTATCCATCTTTCCCTCCTTTCTTCTTAGCCTCTCTGTGCTCTGCGTCATAGCTGGTCATGTGACTCCCTCCCATCTGCGCACTGTGGTGGCGTCACCTAGATATATTATTATTCAAACCTAATCGTTGCGATTGGATTTGATGTGTTAACCGCCTTTTATCATATTTTCTACTGTGTATTCCTGATCACAGCAAGCTTTTGTTACAGTATGGGAATCCAAACAGATTATTTATAGAAAATGTTGAGCACAAGCCCGTTGCCCTGGGCCAGCTACTACTAATCAAATTGAAACAAGTCCTAGATGTCTATCAGGACTAATACTAACTCCCCTTGGAGTGTATTGTCTTTTTCCCGTCTCCATTTGATAGTTCTTATTCTGGCGTGCAGCTTTCAAGTTCAAGGACAGAACTTATCAAAACTGAAGCGGTTGTGGAATGGAAGACGATGCCGTTATCTCCCACATACACATCCTATGCTTCTCCTTTCTGTGGCCTTGTCTGTCCTCCACTCTGGCTTTCACACTTTTGTCCTTTATTGTTTCCTCCCCTTATCTACTTTTCCTTGTTGTGTTAAGTGCATGCCAGTGATTGTGCAGCTTGTGTTCTTAAAAACTTTAAGCATGACTTTTAACCCAGGTTTTCTATTGCCAAATGTACTAGTATAATTTGTCTTCGAAGAGCAGGACATACTTAATAACCCTGGTTCCAATAATTAAATAACAAATGAACATTTATTTTAATTGGAATAGCTAAATGCAATGTTAAGAGGTTAATTATCTCAAGTCTCGAAGGTGTTGATCATTATTACTGTGATTATTTCTCTCTTTAAATTTACAGACCTCTTCTTACTGCTGTCTGGGCCCTTCTCCTTTTATTTTCCACACATTAAATATGTAAAGTATTATCAACAAAATGGTGTGCATTACATCTAATCTGTCTCATCCCTTGGGCTAACCAGAATTCTTCGATTGTTGCCATAGTAATCATCATCCGATTCAGAATGTATTACTCCACATAACCCATAAATTAAGATATAATAATCCAAAAGTATTCATTTTACATCAACATTAATTATTAGTAGTTGTTCTTGCAACATAACGACATTTAAACTTATTGACAGTTTTATGATTTTAACTTTCCCTCATCTACCATCAGTCATCAGCAGTCCATCGCTGCTAATAATGAAAAAGACACTAAGCACCTTGAACAGTTTCGAAATTTGCAAAGACGACTTCCAAAAAGTCGAGTGCCAGATATGACAAAGGAAAGTGGCGTATCACAATTTGTACAACAAACTTACTTAATCACCTAAAAACTGTAAGTAACAGCTTAGCTGTCATGCAAAGTCTTTTTTTCTAGCAATTATGGCCAATGTTGCCGTGACCTGCGTGCTTATAAAGTGGCTAACTGCCATGTCATTTTAGGTGCATTGACTAAAGACAGATGTTTTCAAAAAGCCTGTCTTGTGTCTTCATCTCCTATTCCCATCCCCAGTCACTGAAACATCAATGCCCAAAAACTGGTATTCAGGACAGTCCTACTTTTTTTTTTTATAACCAATTCAGAGTTCATTCACACCATTAAACATAAATTCTGAAGGGTGTGATCCAAATTTAACATTATTGGGTTTTCTCGATACTAATTCTGGGACTTTAAAGCTTCATTGATAGTTACCTGCAAATATTCAGAGCTTCATCCATGCTGGTAGGACTTGCTGTTTGTGTGTGTGTGTGTGTGTGTGTGTGTGAGAGAGAGAGAGAGAGAGAGATAGAAAGGGGAGGAGATGGTGAAAGATGGATTATTGCAAAACATTGAGCATTTCTGTTAATTATTAATAAATCAACGCTGCAGGTTCAGGCCACATCACTACCACAATTTGCCTCACCTGTTCCATTTTCTTGCTTACAGCCAATTTAATTGCCTGAAGTGGGGGTCAATGACTTTATATTTGAATTCAAATAAAGATTTAGACATTTATTACCAGGGCAAAGATTGAAGCTTGGAAGCATGCAGGTCAGCCCTACTTCCAACTTCATCACCGAAGGCCGTGCAGCTCAGACGATGAGATCAGTGCGTTCTGCGCAAATATGCAAATTTCATAGGAAATCTGCTGTGTTTTCATCTCTACTTGCCAACTGTTTCTTGTGTTGAACAGAAGGCCGCATCTGTAGTTTGGTAAAGTTGGTTTTCATACTTGATGCAAATTGTATCAGAGTGCACAATGAACCATACCGAAGATCACCCTTTCAAGTGGACCAGGGCACAGATCAATGAGCCTGGGGTACGGTACACAGTGTTCACACTAATCAAACAAACTATGGGGTCAAGTGTACTGGGATCTGGTCCAGGGTCGCTGTTGTGAAAGGCTCTTTACTTCAGACGGATGTGATGAATGTGACCATGTGATAAATATGTGTGTTGCAGGGGTTTTCCTGATCCCCTACTTGCTGATTGTGTTTATCGGAGGAATCCCAGTCTTCTTCCTGGAAATCGCACTGGGACAGTTCATGAAGCAGGGAGGGGTCTCTGCCTGGAACATCGCACCCCTCTTCAAAGGTACCAATCTCTGTGCATGTTAGAGTGTCTGCCATACCAAGAGGGCATCGGTTTTTTTCTAAAGAAGGTTTTTAATTCAGTCCATCACCTTGGATTTGTAAATTGCATCCCAACATATCTCCTCTGGCTTCCTCTCACTTTCTTTCAGGCCTGGGCTTGGCCTCAATGGTGATAGTGTTCTTCTGTAACACCTACTACATCATGATTCTTGTGTGGGGCCTCTACTTTCTCTTCCACTCCTTCACCAACCAGCTGCCCTGGGCCACCTGCGGACACCCCTGGAACACCCCCAACTGTACACAGGACTTCCGCCGCGCCTGCCACAACCGCAGTGCCGCCCAGCCGGCTCTGCCATCATCTTCTGCCAACCTCCTCTCCTCCACTTCCCCGTTGAATCTGTCCTCAACCCAGCTCCTCCTCAACGGAAGCTGCATGGACGCTGAGGGCATGCGCTCCCCAGTCATCGAGTTCTGGGAGTATGTTTTTACCCCGTCTGCAGTGTCATGGAGGAGTTGTTTGTTTGATTATCTAATCTCAAAGCCATTAAAATTTAAATACTTATCTACTTAAAAAAATTTGAATTCACTTATCAATGTATTGTGTCGGGCACTAAGGACCAAAAAGTTTCAGTCATGCAAACATTTGTACTTATAAATGCAATGAGTTTTCCTGTGTATACATGATAATTTAGGTGGTAAAGGGTTATTGTTTGACAAAATGTAATTCAACCTTCAGTCTTTCTGTGGAAGTTACTTATTTACTTTGCCCGACACTGTTTTATATACATGTTGAAACTTTTTTTGTAAAGGGTCTAGTAGACTCACTTTTATGCCTTTGTGTTCTTTCTCCCAGGCGTAAAGTGCTCCGTCTGTCTGGTGGGCTGCACGAGCCTGGTGACATCAGCTATGAGATGGTGCTGTGTCTCATAGTCACCTGGGTCATTGTTTACTTCTGCATGTGGAAAGGAGTTAAATCTACTGGCAAGGTAAAGCAATTTCTGGCTGTATGATTAACGTTATATGTCACTGCTTGGGCTTATTGAGTGCAGATTAATATTAATGCCTCAATACGTTTACTGTATGTGAAACGTTACTTGTCACTGTCGGGTTATTGAGTGCAGACTCATATTTGCATGGCTTCATGCAAAGGTTTAAATAATCGCAGCATTCTGCCCTTTGACCCCAAATCAGCTTTGGTATAGTCAGAGGATCAGTGTCTAGACACTTTTTTTTCTGTTTTATCACGTGTATTTATGTAAATATGCAGTTTAATGTTTCAGTCAGGTTATAATCTTTTAATTACCCCTAGAACCCCTATTATGTTATACTCTGCATACCCATAGTTCAGAATGACCTTCATTTAGTATAAAAAGGTGCCCACTCTCCATTCTGTTAAAATGTCTGTGCTCTGATACATTGGAATAATGAATGCATTCTTATTTTGTAGCATATGGAGATGTCTGTGTTTGCATACTTGTGTCTCCAGAGTAGCCAAAGCTCATTGAGTGAGGGAAAAATAATGAAGGAGATTGAGCCAGCTAGCCAACGAGCTGTAAGCCGATTAGTAACTTTCCACCATGTAGTTGTTTGAGAGCTGGAAAGGGGCTTTTCTGCCCATGTTCACCCTAGATCAAGGCAAATATGTGCTTTCTCACTACTTTGCTCTTACCATAGTGATTTAGCTGGGATTTGATGCTTCTGCTAGGTCGCAGGGGGCGGCTTTCTCAGCATAACTTGACAAAGACTACCTTCTGAAAAGGTCTGCCAAAAACCCCTGCTATTGCAGGAGGTTTACAAATTGTCTGGCTTTCCATTTACAGGCTACCTTTTCTTCAAACTAACATGACAGGGCCCATTACACATCTACTACAGGAAGGACCTAATGGGCTTCTTCTTAAGACTTGAGTATTTGCAAAGAAGGTAATTGCTTAATCAAAGTGATAAAAACACACTTAGGTGCAGTTACATTGAAACATTTGACCATAGCTGATAAACCATGTTGATAAGCACTAAACTTTTCCTCCAAGCTTGTTAAATTCATCATATAACTGCATATTGTTATGTACTTACTTCATGTAATGTGAGGAGTTTAAATGTTTTAAGGGTTTACTGTGGAGTTTTCTACCATCATTTAATTCAAGTTTTAATGCATAGCACTCAAACTTCACCTCCCCACCCCAAGTATACTTAACAATTTGGTTCTATGTTATCTCAGGGTGTACTTCACTTCTCTCTTTGTCCATCTTCCTGTAGGTTGTTTACTTCACAGCTCTGTTCCCCTACCTGGTTCTGGTTGTTCTTTTGGCCCATGGAGTCACTCTACCTGGAGCTTTGGATGGGATTGTTTACTACCTGAAACCAGACTGGTCCAAACTTGGAGAAGCACAGGTATGCATAAGCTTGCATTTTGGCGTTGTTGTAACAAGAAAATATTGTATCAAGTCAACAGAACAGTCACACTGTTTCATTTGTTATAGGTGTGGATCGATGCAGGCACTCAGATTTTCTTCTCTTATGCCATCGGACTGGGCGCTCTGACTGCGCTGGGCAGCTACAACCGCTTCCATAACAACTGTTACCAGTGAGTTTATCCACAACATAAAATCAGACACCACTGTCATTGGAAGGAGGCCAGCATCAACACAACACAACACAGCATCAGGCAGACTCATGCACACTGCTGCATGTGACTTCAGATTTGTGTTCTAGTATCAAACAAACAAAAACAGTGTTTTCACCAGGTGTATTTCACTACAGACACTCTGACAGAGAGAGAGCAACTTCATTCCATCCATACTAACAAGTACCAATAGACCAGTACCAATGCCAGTTCATGTTCTTCTACTTATAATGTTGACTGTCAAATTCTAAATCAACACTTGAAGTTGTAAAATTATTTCCCCCCCTGATCAAAATAAAAGCAAAGAGGTTGCCAGGAAGAATCACAGCAGTGTCTTGAAACTCTGAATAAGAATAAGAAACAAGCTTTGTCTTATTTTATTTTGATTTTTGAAAGGCTGTAGAAATGAACTGCTACAATAAAGGGTCAGTTGTGTTTTTAATGAAGATTAGAGTGTTTCACCAGAGTTACATTGTCATTTTTTATCAACAGCCAGCCTCACTATTGCTGGTTTTTGTTGGCTGGTAGATGGACTTACATATAGTATTTACCCTGCACAATGAGATATGTAAACATAGTAAGAAGTTGATAGCTCCATAGCAGTAACAGGGGTATATTTTTTGTAAATCATCCCTTGCTTGTATATTTGGAATCCCCATAGTAGGAGGAGCCTGATGAGTATCCTGCCATCAGACTTTTTCCCTGCCTTGACCTTAATTGGAAGTTGAAAGATGAGTTTAGATACTGAGGTATGTCAGCTCAGCTCTGTTTCTCTCTCTCACACACACACACACACACACACACACACACACACACACACACACACACACACACACACACACACACACACACACACACACACACACACACACACACACTTGGAGGAGCCCAGAAATAGCTAGGGGGATGTGTAAATAAACTGCCTGCAGATGCTGATGTATAGTAGATTTAGGGCCTGGCTCCGGACTACTTTTTTTCTTGTTTATCTCTTCCGAACTACACAGCTCGACTTTGTTTTTAGCCATGCGAGCAGTGGAGCTGCTGCATGAATCACACTGTCACTCTGTCAATCTGGTGGTCCAAATTTTTAATCCAGAGTATGACACCATGTTAATTTTACATGCCAGAATTTTAAATGTTGCATGCCAAACATCAGAACAATAACATCCTATAGCTATTGGCATGCACAGTTGGTAATATTTAGATGATAAAGCACACTAGTGTTTGCACTACACCTTAAGGGGCCACAGTACTCCGTGAGAAGCATAGACTGTATGTAACTATGACCGTAGACACAGTGACTTCATCCACTGTTTTGTTGACTCCCGTTTTGAAACCTCAAGTTCGGCTTTTTGGCCATTGCATCTTGGATATAAGGAGCCAGAAGTGCCTGTATTTGGATGAAAGGGTGGAGTTAATCCTTATGCTACCTGCTAGTTTGGTAAGCACAGTGCAGCTATGATTAACTGTGACAATGCTAATGCTAATTTTGCTAGGAAGAAAAGAATCTTAAAATCTTAAGAATCTTTTTTAGGCAAGCAAAATGTTACTTTTAACTTTCTTGAACTGTAAACAATGACAGCTGCAGCTACGCTTATACGCACCATGTATCTGATGTCACGGCATGGTTATGTTACATTACTAACATTGTCCCTGTGGTAGTGACTTTTCAACGGATGGCACCCACCTGTCCCTTCAATTATGCATATTAAGCCTGAATAACTTTTAAACTGTTAAGTTATAGAAAAAGTCACCCCCTATAACAGTTGTCATGAATGTTAAAATCAGCTACGTGGACCAAAACAATTTTTTGTACCAGGCTGTAAACATGTTTATTTCTGCTGTTAAGTTGGGCATTTTAACATGAGGGTCTATGGGGACTGACTCACTCTTGGAGCCAGCCTCAAGTGACCAGAGGTGGCCACTTGGACAGATTGCTTCGGAAACCCACTTCTCACACATCTTTCAACGTCAGATTAGGGGTATCTGTGCATTTTTGTGGTTTTTCTTTAACTGTAATCCAACATTCACAGCTGTACAAAATGACTTCTCTTTCTAGCTCTATTTTTATTACTTTTGTTAATTTTTGTCACATTTATTTCTGTCACTTTTTATATGAATAACAAAGTACAACTCTATGAATGCCTTTCAGGAGAGACTGTCTAAAAAAGCGTACTGTTAATCCCATACATAAACAATATTGCGTCCCAGTGTTGGCCCACTTTTCATTTCAACTTTGAGTGTGGCTGTGAGCGTTTAAATCAGGTATCAACACTTTCTAATGTCAGACAGCATATCCTACTATGAACTACTTATTTTTCTGTTATAACCTGACCTTTAGACTGAGGGAAGCTGAGCCAGGTTCAGCAGTGTAGAGTTGAGCCTGACAAGCTGAGTCTGGAATGTCCTAATATCCCCCTCTACCATAGATAAACTCTTTTGATTTATGTTAAATCCTCACAACCCTCAGGCAATATGTAACATTTTTGCACCATTCTTGGTAAGGTTGAATGTTGTGTTAAGTTAAAAGTTGCATTACAGCCTCACAGGGCTACTTGTGTGGCAGTTGACTTTTAGTGTTGTTTAATGCTTGTGGTCTTGATATGGACAGCTTTTTTAACCCAAACATTCTCGTGTGTTTTGATTCCTCACATTCATGAGCATTCTTCTGAGTTTTAGATTGATATTGACGGTTAACTGAGTGGAAGTTGCTACTTAACACAGCTGCTACAGAGTCATAATAACCATCATGGTGCAACTGTTGTTTATAAATTCTTCTTATCAGAAAAGATTCTTAGCCACTGTTGCCAGCTTAACTCCACTTGTCAGGATAAACACAAGGTCATTCCTTGCTATGTAGACCAGATAACGGATGTTGTTGACTTCATATTAGAGTTAAATCTCCAACAAAATTTGATTAAACATGCAAGCATTACTATAATGTTAGATATATTTTACATAGCTCAAAGTCTGTAGAGGCTTTCCTTTCTCTTTTTCCATTCTCAGACCTTGAGACAAACTTGGCTGTCTGCTCTCTACCTGCCGAGTACACAGACAGCAGCAGCTTTTAGAGAAATTGCTATTGATCCCCATTCACCATCTAGGCCTGAGTGTTTGTCTTGAATATCTTAGCCCCATGTCAAAGCATATTATAATGCATCTTTTTTTCACAATTTCATGCCCCCCCCCCCTCCTCCTTCTCTCTTTCTTGTTTCCTCTTTCTTGCTCTCTGCAGGGATGCATTCTTGCTGGCCATCATTAATAGTGGAACCAGTTTCTTTGCGGGCTTCGTGGTGTTTTCTGTGCTGGGCTTTATGGCTGCAGAGCAAGGCGTGGACATCAGTAAGGTGGCTGAGAGTGGTAAGAATATAGATTTCCCATGAATCAGCTGCCTAAAACCCAGTACACTGAGCTGAGTACTGACAGTAAGAAATATATGCACTTTATAGGTTATGCCTCTGACCCTGTCTCTTATTGTGCAGGTCCAGGCCTGGCCTTCATAGCCTATCCCAAGGCTGTGACTCTGATGCCTCTGGCACCGCTCTGGGCAGCACTTTTCTTCTTTATGTTGCTCATACTGGGTCTGGACAGCCAGGTAATCCTAATTTCTGACGCATTTGAGTTTGTTTATATACACTTGGATTAAGCTTGGGCAGTATGTAATATTTCATACCTCTACCTCACACAGTATATGATGGTATAAGTGTGTGTATTAACTGCCCCCTCAGTAGAAACCCACAAAATGTAGAGAAAAGTAATATTCTCAAAACTATTTTCCTTATACAACAGAGAAATACAAGTGTACACCTTTTGAATTCAAGTTTCTCTCAGTCTCGACTGAAAAGATGCAGATTTAAACCTTTTAAATCTGCATGGACATCAGTTTTTCTTGTGCTGCATTCAAATGCCTTTCACAAGTATTAAAACCATTGCAACCTGAGCAAAAAGTTGAATTCTCTTCAAAAACATGGGAAAAGGCAATGAGCAAGTTGCAAGAAATGGGTATAAGATCATAAGAAAATAATCTGAAAATTAACATTACAAAAAGGGTTAGGGTTAGGGTTAGAGAGAAAGAGAGACAAATATTCGAAAATTTATTTTTTTAATCTGTCAACCTTTTATAGATCACTTTAAGTATTATATATATATATAGAGAGAGAGAGAGAGCCAAAGAGATAGATAGATAGATAGATAGATAGATAGATAGATAGATATTCAAATTATGAAACAGAATATATAATATATATCTTTTTATTTTTTTTGCATTTTTGGGGTCATCTTGTTTTATTTTTACTTTCCTTTTTTTATGGTTGTCAGGTAATTTCTTGTTTCTTGTTTCTAGGTCATTTCTTCTCACGTTGGTCATTGCCTTCTTCCCTTGTTTTTGAAAGAAATCAAACCAGTTTCCCCAGGTTTCAAAGGGCCTTTGCCTCGTTAACTCATCATAAAACACATTGTATTCAAACTCATCAGAAAGAAAGTAAAACCCACCCAAAACGTGGTGATGTCTTTCAGCTCAGCTTCCTGCTCCACCAGTAGAGATCGGAGAATGAGCTCTGGTGGTGCGTGCTGTGCACTCCAGACAAATGAGCTGAATAGAAAGAGGAGTACCTGTATTTATGACGGTACTGAAAAATATATACCTTCTGGATTTCTTTATACCCTCGTATACCAGGATACTGCCCAATCCTAAATTGTATTGCATGTAGCTCAGAGGAACTTTAAGGTATGACTTGCCTCTATATTTTGCCGTCTTTTTGGTTCTGTAGCACTTTTTGTAGACTAGATAGCTAGTCTACTTTTCTTTCTCACACAAGTGCGACACAGTCTACCCCCGTCATGTCCAGTTTTAGCATTGCATTTCTTAGCAGCCTGTTTGTTGTTTGTCTGTTTGAGCCAGTGCCTACATCCATTGTTTTACAGCCCAGGGATTTGTCAATGAGCTTCTGTCTGATTCACACAGAGAGCGTCTGTCTACCCTCCCATCCATTCATTTACTCTTACTTTCCATTCTCTCCCTCATTTCTTCAACATGCATCTCTCTCTTATTCCTGCTACATTAGCCATTCACATGTTGACGTTTCCAGTAAAATAATGTAAAAATAGCCGCACAGCTGTTTTCCTCTCAGCTGGAGGCTGAAATATGCTTCTGCAAAGACACATGTAAACACTCTTGCATAGGGAGACTGAGGAGGGATGTCTGGGTCTGAGCCGATATGCTCACCTGAATATTTTTGTAGGGTGACGTGCCCATATTACAGAACTGTGCAGAAGTCTTAGGCCACCTTTAGCTTTCGGATTTTAGCAAGGTTTTAATAATCATAAATATTTATATATCAGTGGTCTCTTTACCAAAATACAACCGGAACATACAGGAAATATGTATACAGTATTATAAATGTAAATCTTTCAGGAACAAAACAACTTCAACATGCTAATGTTGCAAGTATTTTCACTTAGCATGTTTTGAACTTTCTTTAGCAGAAAATATGATATTTACTAATTTTCTGGTATTCCAGAAGAATATTTAAGAGAACTGCAAGATAGCTTGCCCAACAGAGTTCAAGAGGTGCTACGTGTAAAGTGAGGTTACACTAAATACTGACTTCAGTTTGAAGAAACAAATTTTGTTCAGACCTCTTCTGTGTTTTAATGGATTGTACTTGTTCTCTGTATTCTTTGATGGTATCTTAATAAAGAGACTGAGAAAAAAATATCCTCATTGCAACCTTGCTAAAGCAACAAATTTATGGTAGCCTTAATCTTTAGCACAGTACTGTACAATAGAAGATAACAACTGGATGTCTCTGTGCACAACACAGAGTCTTGCTCACAGAGTTAGAAGTATATTTTGTAGCAAATTAAACTTCACTTCCCTACCTTTGTGTCCCTCTGTCTCTTGCTCTCCCACTCACTTTTGTTCTCTCTCATTCACTCTGCACTCTCTCTTCCAGTTTGTAGGGGTAGAGGGTTTGATAACGGGAATCATGGACATGCTGCCGCCTAAATCTGCCCTGGGCTCCCTGCGGCGAGAGGTGGTAGCAGCCATCTGCTGCGTCATCTGCTTTCTGATCGACATGTCTATGGTCACAGAGGTACAGTGAGGATTCCCTTAAGTTTTTAGACCTCATTTGGTTTTATTCTGAGGCTGAGAGATTAGAACACAACAAACTGTTATGATCCTATTCAGAAATAATATGAAAGTCTTTCACGTGAGGGTTCCTACAGTCATGGAGCGTGGACAAGTCATGAAATTTAACAATCACTTTTTCCAGGCCTGGAAAAGACATGGAACTAGTAAAAATCATTGTAAGTTTTCGATTTTGAAAGAAAACATGCCTTTTTTCTTCTTTTTTAAAATTGGGACATCTGCTTATCATAGCCACAAACTGTAAAAACAGAAATTATTGTTGGGTTTCCACATTTCCAACAGTCCTTGAACACATTATTAAAGACACTGAAATTATGTTTGTTATATATTTGATGTGTAGGAACCCTGTCGTCTGAACTTGAGATTGTTTTCCTCTGTAGCAGAAAATTATTTTAATGTTTCTTTAAAATGCATGACTTGTATAACAAATTCTTAATTAGGCACAAGACAACATTTCCAGGAAAGAACTGGGATGCAAGCCTAAACAGTAGAGGCAAGGCTGGAAATAGGTCACACATAAAGTATTAACAGGATGGTCTTGATGCAGACTGCTCTCTCTGTGTTCCTGTCAGGGAGGGATGTATGTCTTCCAGCTGTTTGACTACTACTCTGCCAGTGGCATCACTCTGCTGTGGCAGGCTTTCTGGGAGTGTGTGGTGATTGCATGGGTCTATGGTGAGGCAGTACCAATCATTTACAATACAAACAACACAAACCACACAATTTGACACATTATCACAACATCCTTATGTCATTTCTATCAGGCGCAGACCGTTTCATGGATGACGTGGCTCGTATGATTGGCTATCAGCCCCTACCCTACATGAAGTGGTGCTGGTCCTACATCACACCTTTTGTCTGTGTGGTAAGTAACGGTGGAAAACAATCCCTGTCACTTAAGGATTGATTATACAGTATTTTTGAATGTTTGAAGCAATATAATTCAAATGCCGCTTTTATTGTTGTAATCAATAAGTAACCTCCTTTTCAAGAATAGACTGTATACAAAGATGGATAACACGTCATCGCTTACTCCCACTGTACAAAAAGTTGGCAAGATATCCCGGATACGGCAGCTGCCATCTCGTTCTGGTGATGTCTTATTTCCAATTGAAGGCAATTTAGGCGTGTTATGCGAGTGATAAAGGAAAGGCAAGTCCCTTATATGTGGGAGTGTCAAAATTGACACGTTTCTATTAGGTTTATTTTATATTCACAATTTCAGTTTACGCAATTTGAGGGTTGATGGAAACATATATACTATTGTCTGTATCCACATTTCTTTAGACTTTCGGGAAGACCGGTCCCGTGTATAACACTCATTTAAGTTGCCGTCATTAGTAAGTCTGTTTTCAGTTGGTCAGACTATTATTGAGAAGACTGTTTTCTTGTTTTGTGGTTGCAGTTTACTGCGTCTTCCCCTCTTGTGTTCCTGTGCTGCCTTTTTCCTTGTTTTCACATCTACACACATGCCCTGCATCAGCCTCATTAGTCCTTCCCTGCTCCTCAGTTTCTCCCAGCCCATCAGCTCCAGGTCTCCCAGTTCCTCTGCCTCATCACCTTATTCCCCTCACCTGAGTTTCTCTGCTCCTTTCCTCCACCTGCACTTCATCCCCTCATCAGGCTAGTTTGTATTTAAGTGTTGGTTTTCAGATAGGTTAAGGTGACACAGGAACACAGGAGGGAAAAACACAGTAACTGAAATCCAAAAACCCAGAAAGTACATTCATCTTGCTAATATGACCAAGCAAAAACAAAGGCAAACTTCCTAATAAAGGCAACTCCATGACACTCCACCAATTCTCCGCGCAGTCTTCCCAAAAGTCTAAAGAAATCAGGACACAGACTTTGACAAAGTAGAGGGACCTCTAATTCTTGTCTCATTTGTTGACTGATAAACAGAGAAAGAATTGTTAGGTTGAGCAAATCAATGCACTGCGTAAAGCTCTACAATGAAACAAGACTTCACCCATTGTAAATACTAAAAAAGATGGAAACTCAATATGTGGCAGTCAGTGTAGATATTGTAGCAGCCGTCAAACACTCCACGGACAGCTAAATGTTGCAGTTTATATTTCAAAATGTTTGTGTGTTTTTTTTTATTCATTCTACATTTATTTACCACGTTTGTTGCCGTAAACAATGCTGCTTAACTCTTTGTAACCTGGATCATCATTAGTTTTCTTGTGCTGCGTTCAGACACCTTTCACAAGCTGTTTGCCTCTTTGAAACCTGGCAAAAAGGCAATGGCCAACTTGGTGCGAAATGTCCCACAAATTGCAAGTTATTAGTAAAAGGTAACAAGAAAATTACCAATAAATTAGTTTAAAAAAGAATAGAGGACTAGTAGAAAATAATCCAAAATAGGAGAAAATTTCCAGAAAAAGATATTTCTGATTATGTTAATTTTGTATTTAAAATCATGTTACAGAAGAAAATATAAATATATATTTAAAAATACATTTTTTCAGTACATTTTTTAGTTAGTTTTATTTATTATTTATATATTTATTTATTTATTTATTTATTCATTCATAATTTTTTGGGCCAAATCTTTAGTTGCTCGTTGCCTTCACCCTGCGTTTTTTTTTTTTGTTTTTTTGTTTTTTTTGTTAAAGAAATCAAACCAATTTTCTCAGGTTTCAAATGGTAAAATACAGTCAGAAAGACTGATTGACGTGATTTGCATTGTTTTTGGAATATGTCACATGATACACAGTCTCTAGAACTGTATGATTTAACTTTTGTTTTTTTGGGGTTTTTTTACATGGTCTAGTGTTTAAAAAAGTAAACACATCTGCACCAGAGTGTTGTGATACAACTGAATCAGGAGATAAGTCCATTGTCCTAGCCATGAAAAGTGCTTCTCAGTATGTTTTTCTGTAAGTTTTACTTTACAGTTTAAAACTCCTGGACTTTTTTTGTGCACATAGGCAGTGTTCCTGTTCCATGTGGTGAACTACAAGCCCCTGACTTACAACACAGTGTACACTTACCCGATGTGGGGCGAAGCACTTGGCTGGGCATTGGCCCTATCCTCCATGCTCTGTATCCCTCTCACTGTTATCTACAAACTGCTGCGCTGCAAAGGATCTTTGCGGGAGGTCAGTATGCCTGGGGGCAGGCGTGCATGGTCGCACACAGTCTTTTGTACAAGTGTTTCTGTTTTTCATCAGCAGAAATGTGTCTCCTTGGATACTGCACTCACTCTCCTGCCGTTATTTGGTTTGCTGATTTCATCATAACTCATTAGAGAGGGTTCATTAGAGAGGGCCGAAGCATCTGTCCAATAAACAGCTCATCATCCATATGCCCTTGTGTTTCTCCATGTAGCGGTGGCAGCACCTAACCACCCCAGTGTGGGGTCGACATCACCTGGAGTACCTGGCCCCAGAGAGCGAGGCCAAGCTGCTGCCCCCTGCAGGAACCAAGAGCACGCTTCTCTTTGAAAGTGTCATCTGATGAGCTGCACCCCACAGAACACAGAGCCAAGGTCACCTTGACATCAGCAGAAACATACACACACACACACTACACAAAACACATGCACACTACACAGGCCTGGTAAGAGAGAAGCGCAGATTGGTTACACACCCCAGTTTTATATCTACGGAAAAGCCCTGGACAAATGGACCAAAGATTAGATGGGAGAGGAACTGAAACGCACCCGCACAGTCATCACATGCTGATACGCCCTCTGCTCTGCTTTCTGACTCTACCTCGCTGACTCTCCCTTCTCTTTCCACTCCCCGCCTTTGTGCTGTCCCGTCCCGTCTCGTTCTGTGAGTGTGACGTGTAGTTGCGATATCTTCCCTTTCTGTGCCTGTTTGTCGGGCTTTTAACAGCCTCATTCGTCTTATCACGTCATGTCATTTTGTGCTAAATGAGCAAAATTAAAAGATTCTAATGAAACTCTAAAAATGAAAGACCTCAGATCTGCTGCTGATAATGCCATGGTGTGAATGTGTGTATGGATGCATGTATGCCTGCACCTGTGTATCTGTACGTGTGTGTGTGTGCATGTGTTTGTAAGAGGAGGCGTGTGTTGGACCGTGGCAGCGATGTCTTCATTTACATGTGACATTGTCTTTGGCCGACTGTATTCTCTCACTTACCTGTACAAAAACAACTTCCATTTGTTAAAAAAGTCAAAAAGAGACAATGCATCGCCACTTCCAGCTGTGTGTTTTGAACTAACTTAAGTATCCAGTGTATTGTAGGGTCTGTGAATCAGTGTTAACAATATTTGGAGGGGATGATGATCAGTATTTCCACCTCAAGAGAAGGAGAGAAACGTAAGACAGAATTGTGCAAATAGAAGGAGAAGTGGGATTTGTGGGAGGGGAAAGAGACTTGATGCTATTTCTGGGAAGAAGCAATAAATGATCAGATAAAGATGGATGTAGTGTGTTTTTTTATGACTTTTTATTTACAGTCTCATTCATACTTTGTTCATCAAACATACTATATGGACAAAAACTCTTCTGGTTTAATCACAGTAAAAATATAAAAAAAATAAACTCATTAGATAGTCAAACATTTCATGGATAACTGGACGTGTGATCAGTCAGGTAGAGAGTGCAATAAGTGCTCTCAGGGAAATATGTGTGCTCTTTTGCAACACTGGACTTTGTTTACATTGCAGAGGTTGATTCAAGGAACCAATATTTGAGGATCTGTGACACATATCAGTTAAGGTGATTAGTAAAGTAACTTTTCCACAGGGTTCCCATAGTCATAACATTTCCAGAAATGGTTTGAAATTAAAATAATGTTTTGGAAAAGTTTTGAATACACATTGTTTTGGCCATTGTTTAAAATATGTCAATTAAAATCCTCAAACATGTCTAATTTAACGCAAAATATGTTCCTAGCATTGCAAATTTACAGTTGAAACTTCACTATTTTGACTTCATGAGAAATGTTTCACAAATTGCAAGAAAGTATAGTATTTCTATTTCTAATTATCCTAATTACATTTTTAACATTATGTTAATTATTTTTGTATGCACTTGTTAAACTTTCTTTTTCTTTTGTTTGTTTTATTTTATTTGTTCCTAACTAATTTACAGGTAAGTTTTGTGTACTTACTAATTTTTTGCTAGTTTTGGGGTAATTCTTTCTTGTGTTGCTCATTACCTTCTTTCCATATTTTTGAAAGACATCAAGGCAATTTACTGAGGTTTCAAAAGGCTAAAATATTTAAATAAAGTCATGGAAATTGTGTGGACAAATTCAAGGATAGAAAATGTGTAGGAACTATTTCCAGTTTAAACACTGGTTCTTATAACTGGACCTTACTTGCAGAGCTTTTAAGCACAAGAATATATTTCTCACATACATTTTTGAAAGTAATTTTAACATATTATAACAATTTTAAAAAAGTATGGATGAGAGCAAATATTTTTTGGTGGTTCACATAATAGACTATATTACAACACAGTGTTTATCCTCAGATAGTCATGATAGCAGCTGATAACACTGGACACTGGGTCCCAAAAATAGAGCGAAGCTCAACATGTCAGAGGAGTCAGACCTGTGAATACTGACTATTTATACACCAACGTTGTGTTTAAAAGCTGCTGCTCATTTTAATGCAACTTATCTGCAATTTAGCTCAATCTTGAATGCTTTTGGAGCCAATGAGTGGTAATGTAAGGGCAAAACTCTCCAAGGGGGAATAGTCCGGACATCTCAATAACAAATATTTACATTTTATTGATTTTTTGTGGAAGGCACGCATTGGTGCATAATATAGAATGACGGACATGCGCGCAACAACACTTGCATCTGAGCTTCCCCTTACAGTCAACCTTTCACTCCCTCTCTATTCTCTCACACAGGCTATAAATACAGACTCCTATTAGTCCAGTGTTACATTCTCCCACTCAGCCCCCGCCCATTCTCCGTCTCTCACAGCCAGAGAGCTGCAATGACGTATTGCTGGCTATCTCATTAGACGATATCATAAAAAGCCTGTTGCCACAGCAACCGCTCCCTGTATTTCTATGGCAACCAACCGCCATGTCAAGGTGGTGCATTCTCCCCCACTGAAAGGGGAGGAGACAATGATGAGCAATGGAGAAGCCTATAAAGAGGAGGAGGAGGAAGATGGCGAGAGTTGGAACCATCTGACCCCTGCTGGTCACATCTGAGTGCTGCAGGACACATCCTGAAGACGATAAAAAATAGGAATATTTCAAGCATATATTACAGCAATGACAAGTAATAAGTGAGGCTGAGAGAGCGTAGAAGTGAAATTAATATTCAGAGTGATAAACTCACAAGTACAACGTCAGTCTGTCCCTGTTTCCTGAGAATATGAAGCACTGTGTCGTGAACTGTGACAAACAGCCGGCTCTTTGGGATGGACTCTGAGAAGAAACCTGCAGTTTCCAGCTGCTCCACGACACATGCTAATATTTGATCACACAGAAAAGCATGCATGACAATGAGTGACCTTGTGAATGCATAAGACAGAAAGCATTTTGTAATTATAGAAATAAATATTTGAAACGTTTGACTGATGTGTGTGACAGGGAACAATATGGTCGCCTGGTGAGACTTTCCCAATGACATGAGCTCAACCTTCCATTTCGCTTGCTCTATCAGTCTGGACCGACTTGCTGCCACTGCTAACACTTTCCAGATATTAAAATTCAGCCAGGGAATCACACCGTAGTTGACGCTGTACGCAGCCAATCAGGGACTGTGTTGTAGTTGATGATGTAAAATGCAGTCTTGAGGAACAGTAATAAAGTGCCCCAGTAATGAATCCTTAAACCCCCATTAGTATTTCAGTGCCTCCAGTTCCCTTGTCTCAAAGTCAATGGGTTCTTTTAATGTGTTATTGGTTAGAAAAGTTAAATAACATATGGGGTTAACACAAGCTGAAGAAACTTAAATGTTTTGCTCCAAGACATAAAGTATGTCAGTAACTGAACTTTGAAGCTTTTATGTGCTTTAAAAAAGGTGGGAGCTAACAAGTGGCTAAATGAGACTACAGCGCATCATCACGCCAAATCACCTCACTGTGGTGGCGATGTTAAATCATGTGTCTGTAGTGTAGCTCTTTTATAGCTTTTTACTCTAGGCTTCAAAAATCACTAAAATGGCATTCATTTGTGGAGATTATCTTGCTGAACAAATCGTGTAAATATCACAAATGTTTGCTCAACATGGGACTGTTTTTGCAATAATCCAAAATCCAATGGAAAAATCCCTTTTTGGAGAGGGAACCAGGGCGAAGCTAGCAACATCCCTGGGGCACTCTCTGATGGCTCCTGAAGCAACAAGAGCTAACTGGTAACCTTAGCAGAGTAAACACAGCAATAAGTAAAGTTATTGCAGAAATAGAGTCAATAACAACCATTAAACAAGATCAAGAGGATGCACTTGCTAAGTTTCTTGGAGAAGACATTTTTGCCATTCTTTCGACTCGAAATGACAAAAGCTTGATTCATCAACTGGCTCCAATGGTGATAAAGATGTTCCCCGGTACAAATACAATGTTTGTTGTTGCCTCTGATTGCACTAGTGAAGGAAAAGTACAGAGGAACTGCAAAGTTGGAGATTACGACCATGAAGTTCGGTGTTCACAATGTTTCAGACATATAAAAAAGAGGCTGCCAGCTGGGGTTCGGCAGTCAAGAGGCCTGGTGACTGAATGGGAAACGGCGAAATATGCTGGCAGCGCCTGCGTATTGTAAAAACCTCATAGGGATTGTTGTCAATAAGGTACAATGTCACATAAAAATGGTTACTATAAATAAATTGTACTTTCTTAGATATACTGTTACTGTCTAATGTAACATGTCTTTGTATTAGAGGTTAGTGCTAATGACAATATTGGATGAAGATATTTGTCTGTGGAACAGAGTGAAACACTGTTGAGCCCACGTCATCAATGAGGTCTCACTAGGCTAACAATGTGGCGCCACTGAGGCTGAGACCTTGAACATTCATTATCTAAAGCCTCAGTGCTTTGACTGAGGACATTAAATCTGTCTGTGTTTCGTCTGGTGTGCCACTCACCTTGGCAGCCTGCTAGATAGATGTCCAAATCAATCTCTCCAAAGTCCCTGAATATCTGGTAGAAAAGGACATATCACTTTATGTCTTTTTTTTTGTCTGCTATTCATTCTTTAAAAAAATAATGTCGACAAAGTTGTCATCTCTGGTCACTTATTTAACCCTTTGAAACCTGGATCAACATCAGTTTTCTCGTTGACAAGCATTTCAACTTTTTTAAACATGAGCAAATTGGTTTGATTTCTATCAAAACATGGGAAAGAGAGCAAATCATTAGAGAATTATCACATAACTAGGAAAAAATATAAAGAAAACAATATTTATGATTTCGATGTTATACATTTAAAATTAGGTTGCATATATATATATATTGTTATTTTTTCTTTCTTTCTTTTTCCTTTTTTATTGCTAACTTAAAGGTAATTTTCTTGTAACTTTTGTTTACCAGTTTCTTGCTATTTTTGCAGTCATTTCTTGTTTTTGAAAGAAATCAAGCCAATTTGCTCAGGTTTCAAAGGGTTAAACACCTGATGGTTAAATTATTAAGATCCTGGGAGACACATACATTTTTCAAGGTCTTTACAGTGACTGTGTCCACAAAGCTGGTCGTTGAAATGTCCAAGATGATGCTGTGTGTTCCTGATCCGCAGGCCCTTCCTTTTTCGTCATCACTGTGGTGCGACACCTGGGTGATGCTGTCATCACCATGGCAACCCGTGTCTGAATCAGAGTCTGACATGGTTGTGTCATGCTGGTAAGCCCAGTTTACTTGTCCTTTACTGAGACCATTCGCAGTGGTTTCTTTTAGGCTTAAGGCTAGAACGTTTCCCTTACTCTGACCATTCAGTCCTGTAGAGACTTTCCTCTCCTTCATCTCTGAGATTGTGCCATTGGACACATGGGTGACTGCTTTTATCTGCCAGAGGGTTGAAAAATTTATAAGGACTATTACTGAGTTTATATCTATAATTTGTGTAATTTTAAGTATCTTTGAATGTGTCATTTAGAGTATCATACTTGTTTCTTCGCTTCCTTTTGAGCTTTCTTTTTCTCTTTCTCTTGTTTACGCTTCAGCTTTGCATCTCGCTTCTTCTTCGCCGTCAGCAGCTTCCCGATTTCAATTCCACTCTGCACAAAAAAGCCAAGCATGACATTAAAGAGTGAAAAGGGAAAGTGAGACGAGGGAGAGAGATAATGAAAGCAATTATGGGTGCTGTAGACAGTGTACAGGGATTACATCTTGTAATAAAAGACAAGCCTGCACCTAAACAGACATTCACCGACACACACCTTCTCCTGCAGGGCCTCCAAGTACATCTCAGCATTTGTGTAGTAGATAGTTGTAGATGAACGGAAGATTTTAATTCCTGGAATCTCTTTAGCCTGCAGGGACACATCATGAAGCAGAAGAGTTCAGAAACTCACACCCTGTTCCGCTCTCATTTGCACTTTGTTTCTCCCCCAAGTATTGTTTGACTAAATGGACTTCTTCAAACACTTAAAGGCTGAAAGTTGGACTAACTATCCACATAGTGTTCTTGTAGAGGATTTTTTTCTTATTCTTTTAATAATTCAGGTGGACTACCCATTTAACTTTCTGTGGATGAATAAGCACCTAAGCATCTATCACTTAAGACTCATATACTCTTACCTCCTTGTAGGTCTCAGTGTCCAGATACAGGCCAGTGCCTGACACGTGGCCCAGGATAGAGTAGCGGGGCCTTAAAGGTGTTAAAATGACATTGTTACTGTAGCTCTGTGAAAGTCCCATTACAAACTCTTATTGTCAGTAATCATTAGTGGTGTGTAGTTACATTTGTGTCCTGAAGATGACAGTGAGCATGTTAAAACCGATGGAGACAGCCAGACCCAGGTCCAGGTTGAGCAGGATGGTGCTTATGAATGTTACCAGCCACACCAGCTAGATGGCAGCATGAACACTGAAGGTCAGCAGGGTCAAAGTGCAATGCAGGGTTTACATGATATTTAAAGGTGCATCTGAAAAAGTATTTAATCATACCAGATCAACTTTGTTGGTCCTCCACAGCATCGGCACATCCATGAACTGCTTAAACATTCCTTTCAGATTCACAAACACGATGGTGGATAGGACAGCCTGATGAACACAAACACACAGAGAGGTATTCACATATAGCCAAAGACTTGTTGGTTATTAAAACTAGAATTACTGCCTCGTGGTTGTATGCCTCTATGAATCAGTCATGTGACAGTTACAGTTAACATCCATGACTGTGAAAATGAGGACACCTCACACAAATCTTCCCTCTGGCTGCACAGAATCAGTTTCATGATTAGTGTCACCGATTTAGTACTTGACTAAATGTCTCTCCTTCTGTTTCTGAGATGCGATGTTGAGTAGTGGCCGGAAAAGTGTGTTATTAATATTATTGGATCCTATCAAACATTTGTGGGAAATTGTGTCATAATCAGCGAATAAATTCTTGAGGTATAGCCAAAAACATGTTTTGTGAGTTCACAGTGACCTTGACCTTTGAACAGCAAAATATAATCAGTTCATTCTTGACTTCAAGTGGACGTTTGTGCCAAATTTGAAGAAATTCTCTCAAGCTGTTCTGGAGTTGACACATTTACAAATGTGAGACAGAAACAAGGTCACAGCAACTTTGAACAAGAAAATGTAATCAGTTCATTCTAAAGTTCAAGTGGATGTAGGTGCTAAGTTTGAAGAAATTTTCTCAAGGTGTTCTTAAATATTGTATTCACAAGAATGGGACAGAGAGCCAACCTTAAAACATAAAGCCTCTGGCCTCAGATATTGCCAGCGCTGAGGCATAAAAATGTCTGCACAGAGATACAGATCATTAAAGAGAAATGTTACTGCAGAGAGAGTTTTACCTTGGGGAGATCTGAAAAGAGAGAGCCTATTTTCAAAACTGTGATCAGCACAATGATGGATGAAATCACTCCTGCAACCTGACAAAACACACACACACACACTTATTGTACAATTAATGGTGTCACATTGATACGAATGTAATCAGGGTATTTGGTCTGTTTGTGCATACTTGTGTCTTGCCCCCTGTGCTCTCCTGGACAAGGCTGCGAGACAAAGAGGAAGTCACAGAGTAACACTGAAAAAAGCCGCCAACAGTGTTACAAAGACCCAAAGCAACCAGCTCCTGGAAAAAGAGAAACAGCAGGACAGACACAACATTTCATTTTGAAGTCAAAACCCACATTCAGACTGAGATGACCTTTGATTTTGATAATGGGATTTAATGCTATTTATTTTGCGGACTTTTGTGCAATACTGTATGTCTGTAACCTTCGGGTCTAAAACATAGTGTGCTATTCATTAAATACAGCCATATCAATACATCACTGCCAGGCTGAGGGCAGTGCCAAGCATATTTAAGACACACTTGATTGCATAAAGCTTGTTGAGCATTAATGATTCAGCAGGCCAGCTCTTAGAGGCTGTGAGTGTTCCCAGCCTGTCTCTCTCTCTTGAGCAAGATGATCGCAGTCACATGCCTCCGCAAGTGTGTATGTGTGAATAAGTCTGTGTAAGACAGACAAGAATACAGGATTTAAAAAACCCTATATGTCTCCACTTGCAGAATTGTGGAGAACGCACAGTTCGTAGAGGTTCTTCCTTTGTGTGTATCTATTTCCAGGGGAACATTCATCAATTTTTTCAAATTAAATTATTACATGACCTAAAGGCTCTAGCGAAAGGAAGAGAGTGCTGTTCAATCTCAGGTCATGGTTTTGCATAAAAAATTAATTATATGAGGAGAATGAATAAGCAAGAGAACATCTCCATGACAGAGAGGGAAATATATACTTTTCTGTAGTGCCTTTAGACATGCTTGTTTTATGCAACATATATCTACATATCATAATGACATCCACGTCCCCTTAACTTTTGCCAGATGCACAACGAGTAATGACAGGCAAAACTTAACTGCTATCTTGTGCAAAAACAAATGTACGAATGTACAAATATAACAAATGTATGTAAATCTACGCATGTCCATATGTGCACTGTTAGACGTTTAATGTATTATGAACAATTAGATGTGGCCTTGTATAATTACTGGCTGAAATGCATCTTTGGCCTTAAGAGGTTTTGGCGATCAAATTTCAGTGGGTCATTACAATTAGGATATAATTAAGAAATTGATGCTGCATAAAATGACCTGTAGATGAGGACTGTGAAGAAACAAGAGAAACATCTTTTAGCAAAGTGAACAAATGCGCCCCCAGGTATTTTTCATAAGCGTGTCCAAAGAGGCCACTGAATATTTTGGGGTGGCACACCAAAACCAAAACCAGTAACTGAATTTTGGAAAATCTGTTATGCTGCTTTAGTATAAAGGCCAGTTAAAACTATGTTAATATTAAAGTTAAAGGTCCGGTGTGCAAGATTTAGGAGGATTTATTGGCATTTAGCCTTGAGGACATAGAAATCTGAATAACGCAGTTTCACACTCCAAATCATTGTTTATCCAACATTTGTCAAGGAAGGGCTGCTAACTCCAGTGGCTGACGCAAAAACGCTAATGGCCATATATAGAGCCAGTGTTTAGTTGTATAAACATGGTGCACATGACAGGCTCCATGGACAAAAATCCGCTCCCTATGTAGATATAAACAGCTTATTCTAAGGTAACAAAAGCACAACAATTCTTATTTTAACATGATTATACACGAAGGAAAACACATTTATTGTATTTTATTCCATTTCTTCCAATATATGCCATGATCCTGGGTATTCTTTTATAGTTTGGATTTTGTTTTGGGGTTTTCTGTTTGTGTTTTCCTTGTTTCATGTTATTCATGTTTGCTTTCCTGTTTTATTTTGTAGTATCACTCCACATGTGTCATGTCTGATTTTACTTCCTGTCTTTGTGTGTTTTCTCTTCTTAGCGTTTCTCTGATTAGTTTCACCTGCCCCTCATTGGTTGTACAGTCCTCACCTGTGTGTCCTTAGTTCTTCCTGTCTTTGTATTTTTCCCTCCTATTTTCTTTTGCATCTGTCTTTATCAGTCACGTTTGTCCACCCCTGAGTTCATAGTCTTTCCTTTACCCCTGTTCTGTTTTAGTCTTGTTTTCTTCACCCTTGTGTTCCCTGCCACACCTTCGATTGTAAGCCAATCCCTATGTTTCCCTCCTTCTACCTGTGTCCACCTACCCCAGCTGTATCTCATTCTTGTGATTGGTTCCCTGTGTATAATTACCCATGTGTTTCCCTTTTTTTTCCCTTGTCAGTTTGTCTGTGATCCACTGTTTTTGCTGCTGTCCTTATCCCTGAGTTTGTTTGTGATTCATGTTACAATTGTACTTTGTGTTTTAGTTACCTGCTTGTTTTTTTTGGACATTTCCATTGGCAAATTAAGGTCACTTTTCATTTGTACACCTGTCTGCCCTTTTTGTTCTGCATTTGGGTCATCATCTGAACTCATACCTGACAATATATTCCTCTAAATCCTACACACCGGATCTTTAAGGGGTCACATACTGCTGTACTTTGGATTCTTATTTTACAGGTACACAGTCTTGTTTTATTGTGTTAAGTATGTGTATACTGTACTGTGTACTCATCAAATAGATATCTGTTCTTTATAGTTTTAGAAAAAAATGCTTTTTATCAGAGGACTTTTATTTTGTCAAAGTTAAAGACATTTACACCATTGATTGATGCAGATTTAATTGATTGATTTTTGTATTAATGTGATTCAGTTGCCATTCTGGGACACAAGATAAAATTTAAGAATTATTTCTGATAATACAGTGAAATCAAAAAGAAAAGACACATATTGGTGCATGAAAATAATCAGGAACAAGTGTTTAACCCCAGCCCCTCATTGACAAAAAAAAAAAGAAAAATGTTGTTGCAGCTGTCAGACTGTCACGGCTGCAATCTGAATCTGAGATTAAAGAATATAGTGCTTTTGTAATTCATACCCAATAAAATACCCCCTTTTTAATGAACCGAGCACCTGAGTGGATATGTACTAAACAAAACAAAACAAAATAAAAAACATCCACATAGTTCTGAGAAGTTATTCACAGCCAAATCTATGTGAATATCTTCCTCCTGGACTAGCTGAATCATTTTTCCACTGATGTGACAGTCATGCTCGATTGTGAGCGAGCAGAGAGTGAAGTCTAATTTTAGACCAAAGTTTGACTCTTCCCTGTTAGTAGCGAGTCAGACAGGAACAGGGACTCCAATTATAGCTCTCACAGCTGTGTGTGAGTACCACAGTCTGCGTGTTTTCATCCCTTTGAAAATTCAAATATGTGCATGAGCGCGTGTACTCCTCACCTGGTTGCTATCCACCTTGTAGCCATGTTTGAGGGCAAATGTTTTGCCCAGAGAAATGTTGATGGCGTAGCCCACAATGGCCACTGCAAAAGCATCGCCTATCACCTTTGAGAACAATGTGGCATCTGGAGCACGAGGGGCCGTGAGCCTGGAGCAGGAGTTAGAGATGAATGTTTCAGGTTTTAATCCCTTTTATCTCACAGAGTCCTGACACAGGCAGCTCCACAAACAGCTACAGATGTTAGAACAGCTCACAATATCCCAGAGGTTGTTAAAGACTCAACATTCAAAGCAATGTAACTTGTGACTAATGAAGTAAATGCAGAGGTGAATGTCTGAAAGGGACAGTTCACCCCAAAACTTAAAAATACACATTTTTCCTCTTACTTTTAGAGCTATTTATCAATCTAGACTGTTTTGGTGTGAGTTGTTGAGTGTTTAAGATATCAGTGTCTACCTTCTCTCCAATCTCTGCAGCCAATATCTCTAACACTCAACAACTCACACCAAAAATGATTTTGAATTTGAGGTGAACTGTCCCTTTAAACTCCAGCTGCATGTATGACCTTCATACAGGCGTTAATCCTGTTGTTATTTAACATACTTTGAAATACATCTTTCTCACTTTTTCAATACTAACCATACCTGGCCTTGATTTTTTACCAAAAATGGCCAAAATCCCATGAAAATCAAAAGCTAATGTCAAAAACAATAAAGTCTTAGAGTAGCTTGTGCACAAATTACAATAATCTTCTCTTATATCCAATGTTTACACACTGCTGTATGCTGTTTGGGTAACCTCTGCTCACTTAAAGACATTTCCACTGGAAACTTGCACAAACACACACTGTGACCTGTTTCTTTGCAGGATGTGTTACTTGTCTTATCAACAGCTACACATTGTATCTCCACAAACATGAAATGTGGTACTTTGTGTATCTTGTGAACAGTCATGCACCAACAGCTGCCTTGAATCTCACCTCTCCTATTCCCCTCTCTCTTTCATACACACACACACACACACACACACACACACACACACACACACACACACACACACACACAAGATAAACTTACCCACTGGGAATCTCTCCAACCACATCAATGCTGTATTTACTCGGAAGTTCACAGAAGTGGACAATAATCGTTGCTGCTATGATCTGTTAAAAAAAAAAAAGGCACAAGGGATGTTGGTTTTGTAAGCTGGTTGGTTGGTTTTAGTACTTTCAGCCCAAGCAAGCCCTCTTTTTGGCATGCCTAAAAGAAGGTCATCAGTGCCACAGTCCAGCATGATCACTGAGGTCAAGATGCCCCCTGCTGGACTGTTAAATGAACACACCTGCTGAAAGAGTGAAAAAGGAAAGACAGGCAAAGCGGTGGACTTACCACTATGATTTCTATCGGGATGGGCAGTGGCAGCTTCTGTCTGTAGCAGGCATTGACTTCTTTGACAACAATTAGAACAGCCAGCGCAACCAGGCTGACCACCAGCTCTGGCACTTTGGTCTCAGGCAGCAGCCGGCAAATATCCACCAGAGTCTGTGAGAAAAAGAGTGGAGCAGAGACAGGCAGAACAGAGGGAGGAAGTTGGAAATTAAATCTATCTATAGTTTAGAAAGCAACCAAGAGTGCACAGGTTTAGTGATGCCTGCTGGCTTTGCCACCTTGCTCCCCCTAAGAGGAGGGTGTGCACAAAATTGTATAAACTACTGGTATGGAGTTAATATTCTGCCAAAACGTAACAAGTAAAACATGTTTAACAGGTACCCTATGATTTCCCAACAAACACAATGTAGTTTGCTAATGACAATGTTGTTTCGCAAATACAAAATGAACCTGTCAGACAGATACACAACATATTTCTACTACACAATGCTTCAGAAACAAACACGTCATACAAGTACAAGAAAATATATTCTTTTAATGACAAAAAAAATAAAAAAATCATGTGATTTTTGACCTAATTTTTCCACCGTAAATGATATTGGGATTTTCTCACAAATGTCCCAAGTAGTTCTCCCTCCACAACAGCAGCTGATGCTACATGAGCCAATTTAAACAATACACGAGGGAGCCACTGAGGATTACACCCAGTGTTGCCAACTTAGTGACCTTCTTGTTGGATTCCCCCTACTACTGCCTCATAAATATATGGTCTGTACACAAATTGTGGTGCATTGCTTATATGGCTACAAACAGTGCATGAGAACAGTGGAGTATTGTAATGGATGACATACTCACATAAATAAGGGAGAGCGGACCAGTGAAACGTTGCGGCTTGACTCCAAACAGGTACTTGAGCTGGGAGACACATACATGGCACGCTGATCCTGTGGTGTAGCCTCGAACCAGTGGCTCAGAAAGATAGGTGACCACGAACCCAAACCTCACCATACCTAACATGATCTAAAAATAGGAGAAAAAAACAACACAAAAACAACAGAGGTAGTGAAATATGACTTAACCTGGTTGTTCAGTAACCTGATACAGTCACTAAAAGTTTTTATTTTGGTCAAAACTGACGCAAAGACACACCTGAAAGATTCCAGTCAAGACAGTGAGGGCACATGCTATCTGTACTCTGTATGCATCCAGTGCATCGTTGTCCATACTTTCTGTCCCATTAGTGCCATTTACAGAAGTGTTATTGTCTGGTGCCAGCCTCTCCGTCACACTCCCAATCATGATGCTGATCACAGCAAAAGTACCTGAACATGAAAAACACAGGCTTGTTCATTCATGCTCTTTCAGTCATTTTAAGTCACACACACTATCTCACTCACCTATGGAGATGTGTCTGGATGTACCAAAGATGAAGTAGACCAGCACCGGGTAAAGGGAGGTGTAAAGACCAAACACTGGGCGTAAAGAAGCCAGAAGGGCATACGCCATGCCTGGTAAAAAGAAAGAAGAAACAAAGTGCAATTATAGTTACAGTCCAACATTTTGGGAAATATACTCACTTGCTTTCTGTCTTGTTAGAGAGAAGACTGACTCTCACATCCATATTTTTTAAGGATGATGCCGGGAGACAGTTAGCTTAGGTATGCATAAATGCGTAATAAAGTCTTCCTGTCGGAACCTCTAATCTCACTAATTAACATGTTGTTTAGGTGTAAAAACAAAAACTTGTGTTGTGTTTTTTTTTCTGGCAATTTATTTCATGGTCTCGTGCAGTACTGGAATCTTGCAAGGAAACACTAAAAGAAGGAAAGGTCATGACGATGATGACAGTGTTCAGATTTTGCATTGGTGCTAGACTTTGGTGTTTTATTGGAGTCAATAGTGTCCCAGTGATGAGCCTGAAATCCCATGAGACGTTCTGTAGTCTCATTGAGAGACTGCTTGATACAACCTTTGAAAGACACCTAGAAGTTCTAGGATTCACGAGTGGGGTATTTTATGTCATATAACAAAATATGGAAGTCTCTTCAGCTTGTGTTAGCCATAGACTTCATTACAGTCATTTTACCCCCCAAAAAACAGGACTCATACCTGCAGCACTTTAATCCTTTAAAATGACCAGTTTGCTAAGTTTGTGAGGTGTGATGATGATAACCTCTCAGCTTTCTCCACTGTACACATCCAAACATACAAACCCTGCGGCAGATGCATGATGCCCACACTGCAGCCAGAGATCAGGTCCCCGATGGCATTTTCTCTGATGGAGTAATGAGGCAGCCAGCTGAGAACAGGGACCCAGCTCAGCACTGTGTGCTTCAGCCTGGCCACCGAACACCTGCAACAGTCATCCCAGATATTCAGTACACCAAACATACACTGGGCGTACAATTTCACTGTAGACTGCTTCACCGGAGAGCATTGCCTGAAAAGTCACCTAAAATATGTAGGTTGTTAGTTCTAATCTTCTGGTTCATTTTGATGTAATGACATTCATGCAATATTTGCTGAAGAGTAATTAATTCTCATAAACCAAAGCCTATTAATACATTTTGAAATTTTTGATATTTACTATTTTTATTCTAAAAAAAGGGAATGGATATTATAATCAAATTTCAGGTCCAATGTTAAGAATTTAAGTAGAATTGAATGGAGTGTAATATAATACATATAATTTCTTTAGTCCAAAATCACCTGAAAATAAGAATCATCATGGATGTTGTTGTTGTTTTATTGTTGTTTTTTTTTTTTTACTTTAAAATGAGCCATATATATCTACATAGGGAGCAGGGCTTCATCCATAGAGATCACCATGTTGCATTGCAATATTTCTACAGTATGCCAGAACGCACAGCAAACACTGGCTCACAGACAATTGCATTTAGGCGTCAAAAATCCTAAACGTGCTGTTCATTTGTGAAGATTATCTTTCTGAACAAAAGATGCAAGTATCTAAACTTTTGTTTGCCACAGATATTGTTTTCCGCATTACCAAAATGTAATGGAAAAATCGCATTGGCTTTTTAACAAGGGAACCAGGGCAAAGCTAACTTCCACTTTAGCCTGCAGAAAAACTTCACTCCATTTGCCTGGATCTTAAGTTATCAGGGAAAAAAGTGATTTTTTTACACAAAGGACCTTCAAAATATCATGAAATGAAACTTGTGAATTTTAGCACCTGCTACACTTTTTATCAGCTGGCCTTGTGAAACAGTGACACAGTGGATAAGACAGCATATCTATGTGCTACTATTCACTTCTTGTAACACACAGAGTGAAGTAAAAAAATGTAAACGGCTGTCTAAACAAATATTAGATCTTTTAGTTTAGCAAATCAACTGAAATGTCACTGCTTGTGACTGCTTAATATTTGTTTGAAGAGCCTTATATGATGTGTCACAGGTTATCATAAACACCTCTGCCAAAATAAAACTGTGTACTTTGCTCTTTCATTGTCATTCAGCATCTCAGATTAATTGATTGGTCAGCTTTTTTGATCAACACTATCAACACCATTCACATAAATTTGCATTCACCTGCAACAAGCTCATTCATGACTCATTCACTCATTCATGAGTCACTTTTTATGGGTTGAGTGAACAGTAAGACATGCAGTAAAGCCACACACACAATTGCAAGCATGCAAAAACACATTTGCTTCGACAGTGTTGAGGAGTAATTGGTTGAATGCAATAGATTTATGAATTAAATTACAGAATCAATGTTACTATAATCAGTTACAGAGATAAATGTTGGCGATCACATCTAAAGATATTTGTTTTCTTTAATGAATTTGTATGTAGAGTATAACAATGATTCTACTGATTTGCATCTTTTTGTTGTACATGAACAGGCCTTTCTTATGAAAGATATTCTGACTTGTCATAATCGGAAAAGCACAGGTGTTCCTAATAAAATTCACAGCAACAGTAAGCAGAAAATCCTATTACTAGGAACCTTTTTGGGAGAAGCAACGAAATGGAATGCAGCATCATGCATTTCCTTATTCCCATCAGTGCTTTTCTTACTACAACAAATCAAAAGCGCTTCCGTGAAAAAGGTATATGCCTTCTTTAAGCATATTTGCAGACAATTTGAACAAGCAAAGCTTTTAAAATGAATTTAAAGGCAACATCAAATGAGGGATCTATTCTGGAGTGCTGCTTTTGATTGGTCTGCTTGCTTGAATTTGCACTGCCTCCCGTCTGCCAATCAAATCGAAGTGCATTGTTCTTAACAGCCAGAGTCTGTCATCCCTGCAACCATAGATTAAAGGCACAGAATAGTGTCCTTAAATATGGACAACTTTAGGCCTTAATAAAATGTGAACTGGCGAGTTTGGGATTTGCTCTGTTTTGGAGCACACCTCAAGTGGCCATTCAGTGAGCTGCAGTTTTTGGCACTTTGCATTGGCTTCATTTTTCAGCCTTAGAGATTTCAGTTTGGTTGTAACCAATCAACCAGGCCAAGACAGTAGCCATGTCGCAGGACATTAATGACTTTCAGTGCCGGAAATATAATACTGTTTTCCTGCCAAATCAGAAAAGGACTCCAAAATTACTGTACAATATAAACATGAAACATCAACATCAAAATACTTGTGTCAAACCTTTCTGCAGGTTTTAAAATAATTTTAAAAAGTAATGAAATGTGATAAGTTACATTACTTTGATGAAGTGATTGAAATGTCTTTCTACATTTTCAACAAGGTAACTAGTAACCTGTAACCTAATACATTTCAAAAGTTACGTTCCCAGCACTGTCCGCAAACACACACACGCACAAATGCATCCTTTTTGCCAGTTTGTCTCTTTATTTATCTCATTTTTTCCCATTTTTTTAATTTGCATGTCACCCTGCATCTTCTCTGTCTTGTCTTTACCTTAGAGACTCTCTCACCCGTTCACCCAGGGTCGGCTCAGTGGACCATGTCCCCTTTTGTGCCACTTCATCAAGACATAACTCATCTAGGACCTTCCTCTGCACAAAATACTCCCCAGCTGAGCAGTCCCTCTCCTCCATATCCATGTCTGTTGGACCAAAGTCAGCCGACCTCCTTAAAGCCAGGGTCCTCCTTTTCTGCCTGAGGGTCTTCTTAAACAGGAAACACAGCACTTAAACTGTTGTTACAACAAAAGCCAGACAGTAGTGAGCAGTAGTGCAGTGAGAGTGAAGCCTCGTCGTGTTTCGATACTGATTGACAGTGCTTGTTTTTGGACTGTGGGAGTGACTGTTCCTTTCCAGTCCTTATAAGTGAACAACCACCACCCCACATGTCCCTGTCTACATACACACACCTGAAGTAATGTGTGTGTAACCCTATAGTCATTAACTTGGTGAAAACTACAGCTGAAAGGCTGAACTTTGGTAAACACTCCAAACTGTAAAAACTGGTAAAACACTGAGAGTCACATGGAAACACTGGAACTGAGTTGCGTTGTATAATATGTATAAACATTGTTTTTACAGATCTATACTTGAGATTAGAGTTTGTTTTGTAGTCTTTGCCTCTATAAAGCAGGCAGCTCACTGAACAGTGGAACAAACAGTGTTTGTGTGTAAGCGCCAGATTGACTAAAACATCTTATCTTTATAGTTGCCTAACTTTCCTCATTAAGGAGATAAAGTCACAATTTTTTTATTGTCAGCAGGACTGTTGTGACACATTGTGGCATTGCCCAATATGCTTTATGGAATCTGGCAATCGAAAAAAAAAAAGATTTCCCAAAGATTAACTTTATGACGGACAGGAGACTAGCAAACATGTTTGAAGTCGTGATAGCTACCAAGTTCTTAAATTTGATTTATTAAAAACCCCTTTTTCCATCACTAAATCAAACAATTCACTTTCTCTCGTGCTGTGTCTTGCTGTTTTCTGTTAATAACCGCCCTGAGACCATCGGTCGTCGGTCTATGTCAGCCTGGTGGTGAACATCTGTTGCCCTAGTTTTTGCGATGTTGTCAGCCTTTGTCGGCTGTTTTTCAGACATTTAAGCAAGTTGTAATTGGCATCAGAGACAGTGGATCCCATCAGTGAATAAAATCAATCTGAATGACAGTTCAGTTCAGTGCATGAGAAAAGAAAAGGAAGTGAGGAAAACACACAAAGAGCACAATTCAAGAGGGCCTGAGATTGAGACAAACTTGTTGTATTTGGTAAGTTTTGTTTTTTTAGCAACTGAGCTAAAAAGCTGAAACAGTTCATAATTGTTTGGCTTATTTTTCACTAGCACATGGTATATATCATGTTCTTTTAACATCAAGTTGTGTTGTTAATATGCGGACTGGCTAACGTAGGTCAAAATGGTCTTGGTTTCTCTTCTGGTTTCTCTGCCTGCTGGGACAAAGAGTTATTTCCTCTCAGAGTTGCAGTGAGCCATCAGCTGTAGTCTTGGTGAGGAGACATTAGTGACACAGCAGTCGGCCTTTGTTGCCACTAGTTCTTTGATGTTGGTTTAGTTTGTCTGGGCCATCAGGAGACCACTCAACATTTAGTGCAATCCTCTCCTACCATAAGGGGTCAACAGAAGTATAATGTACAATTTTTTCAGATCAGGGGACACGTCAGGGCTGTAATCATTAATGTGGGGAGATGGGGGCGTTTCAGTCAACAGCTTCTGCAACTCAGTCCTCAAGGAGGGTCTGGGGGGGATTTTTAGAGCATGTTGAAACTAGGGTCAGACACTTTAGGTAGTCTGAATGTGACATTTTTTTGTGACAAACAAACACTTTGCAACACCCATAAAAGTGGAAATACCTACTTAAAACTCATTAAATTCTAGTTTTCCACTTTTTAATATTTTTGTTTTGATAATAGGCTATTTAATATTTGAAAGTAATGAAATAGAGAGACAGTGTCTGGCATTGACTGTACTCACAGCAGCTGAGCAGCAGCCTCTGCTGAGGTAGAGCAACACTACTTGCACAAATGATGGCGGTTTGTGGTTGCCTGCCGTGACATAGCATTTTTTTTCTTTATAGTTTTTATTAATATACTGAAAATTCGGGGAATGTATCCACCCCAGGTTAAATTATTATTGCTGCCTATATAACATGTACAGTCACTTTCTCCCACACCAACCATGTTAAGTGTCATTACTAAATAAAATCAAGGACCATATTTTATTATAAAGAGGTGAAACCAGCTGTTCAGCACTTTCTCATGAACAAACTCAAACCATACAAATAGAGATTCATACACAATATGTTTATATGTCTTTCATCATATGTTCTATATTCAAAAAGTGCCCAATATATCACGGGCTTCAACACTTGTTAAATAAAAGCCAATTTACCTGTGAACCAGGTGACCCTATAATGCAAATTCATCAGTCACACTCCTCACAGCACTTGTTCAAATAATCTATTTGATGTTTATGTAGTGCTGGTTAACGTTTAATCGGGTCTTTGTCAAAATTACTCTCAGTATTGATTTTGAGGTTTATCTTGTTATTCAGTCTGTGTGAAAAGGAGCAGCACATACACTCAAATGAGGACACAGAGGTGATGAACATTTGAGACAAGCAGGATAAACTAATGCTGCCATGTGGGAGCAAACTGTTGGTTCTTAATAAAAGTCTTTCTACTACATTTCTAACATTAAAATTGATGTTGTAGATTTTTCTTCCATTTTCTTGCATACCTGTTTTCATATAATGCCAGAGATGAAATTTAGTCATTTTTTTGAAAATCACAAGTAAGTCTCAAATCTTTGCACTCAAGTCTCAAGTAGTTAAGTTTGAGATTCAAGTCCTAAACAGGTCATGATGACTGACATCACCAACTGTAATGCCATTTCCCACAACAGCATTATAATATGATCAATTAAAAAAAAAATAATAATTACATTTTGTAATGTCTGTTATAAAATAACTTTGCTTTTTAAGCTCAGGGATGGATGACTGAACAGGCCTACTAGGCACAGTCTCAGGGGCCCAAGTGTAACAGGGCCCTCTGGGCCAGTGAGTAATGCCAGTCTGTCCTAACATGCACTGACCGGGCAGAGACATAAAATTACCATTAAGAGATGCAAAGGAATTACAACAAGACATTAAAGACTACAAATTGACACAAAACAAGGTAAAACAAAATTACCACAGAGACACTAAACCACAGAATGATGCATAATAACTACAAAAGCATGCAAGACAATAACAAAAAAGTGGCAAAACCACCACCAAGTCTGTGTGCCTTGTTCCTGTATTGGACAGGTGTTGGAACATTGTGCATGTCTGTGCCCAGGGGCCCATTGTCTCACTGCCTTTGGGTGAGATAACATAGGCTTGTTAACTATGTTAATATTGGCCTTGACTTACTGTTTTTGTTCAACTTCAAATGTCAAACCAAATCTGCAGGTTCTCCCTTCACATTCATTGTCTTTTGCCTTGATCACCAGTAATACGGAGGCTGACTTTTACACTGATCTGTAGCCTTAAGGCTTAGCCTTTAGCTTACATTTATATCTGTATCTTTTTAACCTGCTTTCGCTGCCAAATGAGTTTGACATCCTGGATCCCTAAAATGCTTATTGTAGACCCTTCTGTCTGATTCTCTCTGAAATCACCTTTGTCATTTTGCCAAAATTTTGAGAATATTTCCTCAAGGTGTGCAGTTAGTTACATTTTGGGCTCCATCACAAAGAGGCAGGGCTTAGCGCAGGGTCACCTGACTCAGGCAGTTATGGAAAATGAATTGAATTGTGACATACTTTTTAAGGATCATAATTTTTTTATTTGGTCACATAGAGTCTCAACTCATCAAATTTGTGTCTTCACACCTCTGTAGATTACACCCTGCACTTGGCACAGTGGTTAAGTACCTGGCAGGACACATCTTTGGGATATCATTAATGTTTTACATGTAACATGTTGTCCTCAGTGTTTTATGTTTCATTTATGCTTTTACTGGCGAGGTGTGGTTGAAGTTGAAACAAATTGTCCATGTCAGACACTGGGAGATAAAGCTGTGTAGTTGTATTTTGTTTTATTATAGCCTTGGATGAAGTAGAGCAGCTGGTGATTTATACCGTTTTCATTAGTTGTAAATAATATTACAAAAGCCAGAATTAGAAGTGATTCACTCCTGCAGCAACACTGTGCACAATTTCTTTTTTGTTCTTTAATTACTATATGTTAATGAAGTTATTTTCCCAGTATTAATGTTTCATTGAATGACCACTTTCAAAATGCACATTTAAATAAAGGAACAAATGGCTCACAGGAGAAGCTCTCCCTGTTGTAACAAAAATGACTAACAGTCATGGAAGAGTGCTGGACATATCAGGAAGCGTTCTTGCACATATTAACCCCGGCTCCCTGTAATGCCTATGTAGAAGTGTGCTGTCTAAACTCAGGAACATCTTGATGACGAAGCATAGCTGACAGGATAACTAGCATGAATTGCGAGAACATCCTCCAACCTCACTCTCATGTCAGATCATTTACAGATTATACAAAATAAGATCATACGTGTTTAATTTTTAATTAAAGATGGAACAAGTTTTAGTGAAATCCGTCAAACTATTGAAAAGAGCTGACAGGGTTAGGTTTCACCAAGACTATAAATGTTTAAACAGAAATATGTGTATTTACTGGATTTCACCCCCGCAAGGGCATAGCTTTCTTTTCAGTATTGGCAAATACACATGGATGGAAATTTTCATCATCATTGTTTAATTTCCTGCATTGTGGTACATTTTTATGCCCCAATTTGTGCCTTTTTTGTTTCAGTTTAGTTTAGTTTAGTAATATATATATATATATATATATATATATATATATATATATATATATATATATATATATATATATATATATATATATATATATATATATATATATACAGTTTTCTTTTTCTTCTTCTATTTTCATATGTTTTTTTGGAGGGACATATGCTCATAATGTAAATATTGAGGGGGACATGTGCCCTGTGTCGCCCCCTGAAATCTGCACTGATGCATTTTGTGGCAATTGTAATTACTCACTGGAGCACCAAATGTGTCTTAAGCCGCCACTGAAAATTGTCTCCATTAAATGCACTATTCAATCTTCTATGAGAAGCACATCTGTATAAGAGAATTACTTTGCTTTTCTTTCATCTTTGGAAACAACTGGAGGGCTTAGGGCTGAATAGCACAGACAGAAAGTAGTGTGACCAACCCAAAACAAACATTAGCTTTTTTGAAGTAGAAAGAGATAACAACACTAAAGGGGAAAGAGAGGCCACAGTGTGAAACTCATAATTATCTTTCAGGGTAGAGCAGAGAGTCCAGGTCTCACTACAGGTTTATTATTGTTTTGATAACACCTACGTAAGCTAGAAAGCACAAAAATATAATGAAGGAAGCCTACATGACAGAATAGGTGATCTGAACAAAGAGAAATATGTATAAAAAAATAAAGTCACTGTTATCTTGTAATTGCTGAACCAAAAAGTATTGTGTTGACCACTTTTTGTGTAAGTAAATCATTTAACTGCTGGGATTAGGAGGTGAGGTGTTTGTTAACCTGGTGAAGGTTAGAGATTTCTTGGTCGCCAGAAAAACAAAGTTAGTTTTTTTCCCTTAAGATATATTCTGAATGTTACTTTAATTTGTGCATATTTACATCCCCAATCACCCCCAAAATTTGGAGGCTGGGTAAAATGTAAATAAAAACAGAGTACAATGATCTGCAGATATCCTTCAACATATATTCAATTGAATACAGCCAAAAGACCAGATATTTAATGTCTGAACTGATAAATGTTATTGTTTTTTATAAAATTTAATAAGAGTAAATATACTCTCATATACTCTCATTCTGAATTTGACACAACATTTTCCAAAAAAAAGTTGACATGTTTACCACTTTGTTACATCACCTTTTCTTAAACTCCAGTAAAATTCACCTAAATTCACCCAAAACACCTATCCAGACTTACCTAAAGTACACTGACTGCAGTCCTTATCCCCTTTTTACTACACGTACATGCATGGGCTTATTTGAAAGATAAAACGGAAGTTTTTCCACCAAACAGTCAGAATCACTGTAAATGCTTCTGTCATTGAGTTATATCAGCTTAAACACACTGTAACACAATAATTTTTCACGTTCACTTTAAGATTTTCTTCTTCTTCTCCAAAAGAAAAAAGATACTTCAGGAGAGAAGAACTGGGAGGTATTAGCTGGAAAAAACAATGGGGCCATATGAAGCGTCACAGAGTCCAAATTCACAGTAGATAACAATACCACAGAAAATAAACCTTTTTTTCCATGCTTGTTAAAGTTATTTCCAGATGCATCCAAAAAAAGAACAAAAAGAAGGTGAAACAATTTAAGAATGTGTGAATATGGGAGAAAAACAATCAATACAGACATAAATGTCTATTTAGAATCTTTCTGTATATAAAATCACTTCCGCAAAACCTCAGTTTATATCTGTTTTTCCCTTAAAACAACCCGGGAGCCATTGTTTATCATTTCTTTACATGTTTACATGTCAAGACTGGCAAAATAGACAAAAGAGCATACATTTAGTGCAAATTTGGAAGAGTTTACAGAGAGGTGGCTGGAAGAGTCCGCACCTGTGTCAGCTGAGGCTGGTCATGTATACTGCAAGTGTGTGGTCATAAACTCATGTATTGGATAATGATAATAATAATAGTAATAATAATAATAAGAAGAAGAACAAGAAGAACAAGAACAAGAACAAGAAAAAGGATAAGAAAAGTCACAGCATCCTCAAAGTTATCACAAATCATTCTGAGGGGAACATGAATGTTTGTACAAACTTTAGTAGTAATTCATTCAATAGTTATGAAGATAATTTTAAACCACAAATATCAACTTCATGATGGTGTTAGAGATAAAAGTCTGGGGACCAACAAAGCCAGCAGGATTCATCTTCTGGGTATCATGAGTTATTTTTTAAATATTCCAGCCTGGACAAAAGTGGTGTTGACCAACAGAGCAACAGTCTTAGAACTACACTGACCTGGCAAATTATGCTCATAACATAAAAAATAAAATATATAAAATTGAGAAAAAGCTAAAGAAAGAACAGATACTTTGATACTTGGAGTGTTAAAATCCCTATAAAATTTAAAGTTGAATCAGAGATGTAGCCATTTTTCACTTCATCAGTGAAAGCAGAATACTGTACACTGAGGCCTCCCTGCACGAGGCCAAAGGTCATGATGAAGAGGTGGGATCAGAGCCTGCAGCGTGACAACACTGTCCCTGAAACATGTGAGCAAGCACGTTTTACATGTTGAGGCGAGTTCTCATACACACATCCTGATCAAGCGTCACTGATTAATCTGCACTGACTGTAACAACCATGTTGTTTTACTCATGCTGTTATGTCATATAGTATGCTCAACTGTGCATGGAAAAAAAGCAATTATCCTGAAATGACACTGTAGAGACATTAATGTGTCCTCCAATAAGGAAGCAGACATATCACCTATCACCTGCAGGCTATTAGACCTGCCACACAGTCTATAAAATGACATGTCACGTTCAGTACTGTGTAATCATAAAATCTGCTTTCAAGCATGTTGTAATTTCAGGTGTGTTTGAAACATGAACAGTAAAAAAAATGTTTTTGGACTCCTGTTTTGAAAACAAATGTATAAAGAGAATTGGATACAGCGTTGTACAGTCCATTCGCTTTCCCAACTTGTCGAATATCAACGCTAAAATAAATATGGAGCTGGAAAGTCCCTATAGGACAGGCAAGAGCACTGGTGGTTGTGTCCAACAAATCTCAGTAACCTGGTGTTTGCTTCCTGTTTGAATACTGAACCAAACCATAATGTTTTTCTTAAAAATGCGCTTTTGTTGCACAAGGAAGAAAAAAAGTATGAGGTGTTTTACAGACGTAAGGTTATTTTGAAAAAGACTGGAACAGTCTTTTAATATAAACTTGCATAAATATTTATAGTTCCTTTGTTTTTCTTTTGTATATATTGTATTGAATTTTTGTACATAGACAATAATCTGTTTTTATGTAGTACTCTATGGACCTTTCTCTGTCTTTAATGAGAATAATAATAATAATAATAATAATAATAATAATAATAATAATAATAATAATAATAATAATAATTAGGACCCTGTTATGATTTAATTAAAATTTAAAAGAGTGCAACACAGTTGTCAAGAATGGCAAAATCAACTACAGAGATCAAAATGGGCTGTATAAGTTTATGTTTTATTATTTTCCCAACACATATCAACAACCTGTAAATGTTATGCCTCTGATACTTGCAGTTTCTAGGTGAAATCCACACTTAAAAAGTACAGAGGACTTGCAGAGTATTTGCCCAGCCACTTCTACAAGTAGAAACCTGAACAGCACCAGTAGCATTCACTGGTCTATTTTAAACCTTTTTACCAGTGAGCATGCTATTGGCCTTACTCACAGCCAGCAGCTAGCACAGAACACAAGACAGACCTACCAGCAAACAAAAACACAGTCTGTGTAGAGTAGTTTAAAATATCAAAGCTGCTGTTATCTCAGTTCAGATACATCTGAATTCTGGCGCTGGGTAGCCTCGGGGACACCACTGGTACGATCGCTCTTTTCTGCATATCAGTCATGCTAACATGCTACTGCTCATACTCTGAACTGACTGTGCATGTCTGCGTGGTGTGTGGTGTGTATGTTTAGCACACACACTGTCGGTGTCATTATGGCCTCTGTAAGTGTGTGAGTTTGTTGGCTAGCTGCTGGTGGAACCAGTTAAAGATACTGGTCAACATGGAGAAGAAAGGCCTCTACAAGCTGTTCAGTACCTTTCCAGTCAAACGCCATCTGAGAGGCCCCCATCTGATGTTTGTGCTGAGTAGGAACGACCAAGTGTCCCTATAATGTTTTATGCCTTTATTGTTTTGACAATAAAATGAACATCAGTAGCAGTAAATGTATAAAAGCAAAACACCCTGCAGTTACAACATAGATCCACTTTGCTGTTAAGTAAATTCAGCCTCCTAACTTCACTTTGGAAAATGTTTTTCTCTTTATGTAGAATTTCAATCAAGCCAGTTGATTCCCTTTTTTTAAATTTGAAATTGCAGCTATTGTTTGAGCTCAAGTTACAAACCACACAAAGATTACAAAGCAGTTTTCAAATGGAGACCTGGTGTTTGCAGTGAAAATTGTCGTAGAGGTGGCCAAACAGGGCCACTGAAAATCTTGGGGTGGGACACAAAATAAATAAATAAAAAGATCAGGAATTCATTTTTGCTCCTGTAGACTAGTTGAAAACTATGCCAATATAAATGTCAATCACATAATTTGGTTTGTTGTTGTGTCAGTTAATATAAGATAGAAGAGGAAAACCTACTTCATTAATTTCTGAGGAGCGATTCAATTCATTTTTGCTCTGTTGTTATTACATGTACTAGGGATACCGAAGCAATCAGTCGGGGGTTTTGTGCTGTGCTCAAGGGCAAACTGACAGCTAGCCAGCAGCCAGTCCACATTGCATACTTGGTTTATACTGGGACTTGAACCAAAGACCCTTCTGTTCCCAAACTAAGTCCCTATGGACTGAACTACTGCCAGCCCACCAGTCATCTGATGTGCATGGACTTATACAAGTTCAGTTAACTCTTTGCATTTCATAACAATCCTATTTTAATGTGATATGATTCGATTTGTACATGTGTTTGGCGATTCATTGTTCTTCAGATTTCATTTGAACACACTGATTGGAGAAATAAAACATTTACTGCGAACAAGCCAACTCAATTTTAAAAACAAAACAAGAGGCGATGAATTACACTGAACAAAACTTTAAAAGCAGCACTTTTGTTCTTTTCCCATTTTTCACAGGTTTATGTTCTTTATGCACTCAAAAGACACATTTCTCTCAAAATTTCAGTTGCAAATTTGTTAAAATCTGTGTTAGTCAGCATCCATGGTAAGCCCATCCTCCTGACAGGTGTGGCATATCAGGATGTTGATTAAACAGCATCATTACTACACAGGTGTGGCTTGGGATGGTCACAAACAAAGTAAGATGTTGAGTATAAATCAAACTCCCTTTTAACTTTCTCTATTTTTTTCTGGCACCAGGTCTGTCTTTCTATGTGGACAAAAGTGGGACAGACATCCAGAGCAAGAGTTTATGGATGATCCAGTGCTGGACTCTGCTCAGGCAGAGCATGGTTCACTTCTGCTCAGGCAGCTGCAGAGGATGAGAGCAGCTGAGGAGCTCACTGATGTGGTGCTGTTGGCAGACGGGATTCCCTTTGCTTGCCACAAGGTGGTGCTGTCTGCGTTCAGCCCATACTTCCAGGTCAAGATGCCATTCACAGTTATTGAAAATTATTGTGCTGTTACAGAAAAATACAAAATAATGCAATAAGTGGTTTGCAGAACTGTTTTAATTGTATGATGAGACTTTAATTCTTAATCACTGTGTCCAGGCCATGTTTACATGTGGTCTAAAGGAGACCCGGGGAGGAGAGGTGCCTCTGAGAGACACACCTGCTCAGAGCCTGGAGCTGCTACTGAACTACATGTACCGAGCTGAACTCCCTCTCTCCAACGACAACATCCAGGGAGTGGCTGCTGCAGCCTTCCTGCTCCATGTAGACGGAGCCTTCAGGTGGGAAAACACACTGGGAAGTCATTAAACCCAATAAACTAACATATTCAGCTATATTCAACTTTTAAAGTCCCCCTAAGAAAAAAACAATTCTTTGCATATCTTATACCCTTGGGGCTATAATTATAAACTTTTTTTTTTCAATAGACCCCATCGTTTTTTGAATATAGGCCTCTGCCAAACATTTGAGATGCCCAAAAAAGAGGAAGGAAAATTTATTTACTGTTATAATGCTTGTAATATGTTTTCCAAAATATAACAATTTGTGACCAGGTGATTAGTGGTATAACTTTACTAATATTATCTGACTTTTATGTTCTATTAACACTGCTTTGAAAATTTCAAACCTGTATGAAAAAACATTTAAAAAATGTGGTATTAATAACAGTAAATATTTATCATTCTATATTTCAGGGGGAAAAAGTAAATTTATGATCTTTACATTGCTATTGTCATCATAAAGGGAAACTCAACCATTTGGTAAAACATGGCTTTAGACTTTAGAAATACGATACTTAAGAAATTATTTCACCATATGTATACTGCTTAACATTAGATGTACTATTTGAAATCAAAAAATAATCTGAAGTTCATTTCTATCTTAGCAAACAGTAATTTTTTATTTCATTAGTTTATCTTCACCACCATTACCATAAAAAACATATCAACCATTTGGTAAAGCATTTTTTTATTAATTACTAGTATTTTACTCCTACCCTACTTTTATTTTTTTGTATAAAGTCACACATATATGTTCAAAACTCTCAAACTATAACAAGCTGAATTAATATGCCTACCTTTGAATATTCTATCACACAAAACCCTCATGTCTTGTGTGGATCTTTTTTTGTTCCTGTAGAGGGCGAACTGAAAAGGCAGACTTTTAAAATACACAGTGACATCCAGTGGACTTTTTTAGCATCACATATCTAAACCAAATAGTAGCAATGGTTTAATCAGGTTGAGTAAGGTTCAACACATTTTTCATTAAGATAAAGTGACTCAGAGTGAGATCTACCAAAGCGGGACGTGAAGCAGGATGTTAAAGCATCAAAGAACATAAGGGGGCATCAAGGTAATTTTAAAAACAAAGTACATAATGAAGTACAATAGTAAGATGATTTAATAGCAAAGAGAATTGTGACATAAGTATGTGTGAACTATTTTGTTCTTACTGTTATTGCTTCAGGTTATGTCAGAGCCACATGGAGGCTCGGATGGACCCTTCCAACTGTGTGGGTCTGTACCACTGGGCCAGAAACCTCGGGGCCACTGGTCTGGCCGACTGTGCCTTGAGATACCTCTGCCAACACTTTGCACAGGTAGGACATTCATTTTAAGTACTTCGTATTAACTCTTGATGAGAACCATAAGTAATTATTCCTTGCACCAAGATCTGAGTAACTGCAAAGAAAAGTTTTTGACCTGGCTGCAAAGTTGGAAACACTCTAGCCAAAAAGAAGGACCAGCTAGATCAAACTTTCTCATTTGGCAGCTAAACAGTGCACTCAAAGGTGAGGTGAGAAAAGAGCAATGCAGTAACAGTTTGACCACAGTTCACAAGCAGTGACTAACATGATTGACAGCTGCGTCACACTCCTTGGCTCACATGCAGTAAGGGGAGGATTTTTTCTTTTTTAATTTCACAGATTATCCATCTCATTCAGTGCTGTGTGCAATTATAAAACGTTCTTAAAAATATCAGCAGCTACAGCTTACAAGGCTCAGCATAGGTGATCTGTTGCTCCACTAAACTTTTGGGTGGTGTTTTTTGTCACAAAAAACCTGCAAAACATTTACTTTCTTCTCACACTCTCACTTGTTTTTCAGCTTTATAATGATGTTGATAGGTGGCAGAAATCACCTGCCCTTTGTTGCACAGGGGTTGACATGTTTTGGGAATATATTGCTTTGGTAGCTTTTAACTTTCTTTGCCATTGTTCACTCCCCTTTGGTTTCTGTGCTTTTTCTAGGTTTGCGAGGAAGAGGAAGTGCTGGAGCTGGATGCCAAAAGTCTTGGGGATCTGCTGGGTTCGGATGACCTCAACATATCGCAGGAGGAGGTTGTGCTGGAGCTGGTGCTGCGTTGGGTGGAGAGGCGAAGGGGGGACTCGAGGAGTGAAGCCCAGGCTGCGGAGTTACTCAGACGAGTCCGGCTGGAACTTGTGGACCCTGGATTCCTCCGTAAAGCCAGGCGGAGAAACCCGGTGAGAGTGGAAAAGGACAAGACTTCTTATACAGATTTATAAAAAGGATTGTTGGGTTGTCAGACTCCCATGCCAAAACATTACTCTTGCAGGTTTTGCTGAGGGATGCTGAGTGCTTTGGGATGATAGATGCTGCTCTGCAGACCTCTGGTCTCTGTCAGACGTCAGCTCCACCTCGGCCGGCTCTTCGTTACGGCATGGAGACCGCTGACCTGCTGCTCTGCTTGGGTGGGGTGAACAAGGAGGGAGTTCCTGCCCGCCGTGGAGGACGTGCTGACCTCAGTTTTTGTTTTGCCCCCCATGGTAGAAAGACTTACTACATCCCTTCTCCACTAAGGGGCTGTGGAGGTATGGGCCAGATCACAGCTGGGGCAGTGACACGAGACAACAACATCGTGGTAGCCGTGGAGGCAGAAGACCAACACAGGATGAAGAGGATGGATATCTACAGGTGAGTGTGTGATCACTTATGAGCAGCGGTGGAATGTAATTATGTACATTTAATCCAATTTGAGGTACTTGTGTTTAACTTGAGTATTTTCTCTTTTTATGTCACTCTTTACTTTTTCTCCACCACATTTCAGAGGGAAATATTGTACTTTTTACTTCACTACATTTATCTGAAAGTTTTAGTTACTTTACAGATTAACACTTGCTTAACAAGCATCAGAGGAATTTGTAAAATATGATGTTTTGTTATAAATCAGATTACCAAACAGTTTTTTAAACAGTTTAATTAATCAATCAATCAGTTAATTCACAGAAAATGAATTTCCAATTATTTGATAAACATTTAAGAATTTTTCTATGTAGAAGTTTTTTTTTTTATATAATTTTGATTTTTGGGGTGTTTTATTCTAGTTTTCTATTTTGGACTTTTCTGTGTTTTTTTATTTTATTTTTTTTCTACTTTTTTGGATATATTCTCCTTTTAAGTAGAATGGAAAAAATAATTTTGAGTTGTTGGATGCCGGCATTTTTTTGTTGCTGTTTTTTTTCCTTCATTGGGTACTGAAAGTGAATATACTGAAAGTACATTTTCCTAATTATACCTACATACTTTTACTTAAGTAAAATTTTCAATGCAGGACTTTTACTTGTAACAGAGTATTTTCACAGGGATGGGATTAGTACTTTTACTTACACAAAGGATCTGAATACTTCATCCAACACTGCTTATGAGGAATCCTTTCATCTGAAATATCACTGTGCTGAAAAACATATCTAAAATGCCTGTTTATGTTCCAGGTATGATAATTCGGAGGAGAACAGTTGGGTGGAGCTGTGCTCCGCAGCACATAGGGACATGTATGCTTTAGGGCTGCTGGGTGATTCCTTGTATATGATAGGAGGACAGATGAAAGTGCGTAATCACTACATCATCACAGACAGCGTGGAGAGATGGTCGCTGAAGAGAGGAGGCAGCTGGCTCAGCTTCGCGCCTCTGCCTCTCCCCTTAGCGTGCCACTGCACCGTCAGCCTGAAAGAGCATCTCTATGTGCTGGGGGGCTGGACACCACAGGTACACAAACATGTCAATACTTTGCATGTCAGTACAACCTAAAAACAGACTTTCCTCATGGGTAATAATAAGGCTTAATCATTTAAAGGCCTTAAACCTTTTTTTCACCCGCTTACTAAAATTGATGGCGTCCAACAGTAACTCCTTTTTCTCTGGTCATGTAGCACCAATTTCAAACGTATTTCAGCAAAATTTCTGCTCATGTTTCAAATTTTCGGTGCATTCAAAACATATTTGTAGTCTCTCATAAGTCACGGATGCAGTTAAAATATTTTCACGAAAATGTTGCAATATTCAGAGAATTTTATGTTTTTATTGGAGGAGACAAATACATGTTCTAATAATGAGGGGAGAATTGTGCTGTGTCCTTCCTCAAAATCAACAGCTATATATGTCAGCAACTTCTCTTTTAGTTTAATTGCTAAATACAAAACCAGTTTAAACAACATACAAAATCAAAATTTATGATCAAACAAAGCAGTCAAAATAGAACAGTACTCCAATTATAGCGTTTTTATTATTGCCACACCAGTGAACGCATTATATTGATTTTTATCAAACAAAAAATCTTGCATACAGATGCTTTAAACGGTCTCAGTGATTTAAGTTAGATGGTGAAAGATTTTAACTTTTGCCCTCTCAGTCCTTCACTGTTTCTCCTCTGCTGCAACTTATCTCTCACCTCATTTTCTCATCTTTTTCTCTCTCCTCCTGTCCATCTCTTTCTTCTCCTCCCTCAGCACCTGCCAGATGATGAGCCTGACAAACTGAGTAACCGCGTGTTTCAGTTTGACCCTGGCAAGGACAGGTGGACTGAGCGTGCCAGAATGAAGTACTCCAGGTACCGTTGTGGCACGGCTGTACTCAATGGAGAAATCTACATACTAGGTCAGACTATGAGACAGACTGCAACTGTATTCCTATTGTTCTATATGAGAAAGAATTGTGCCAAATAATGTATTTGTGTGTTTTTCAGGTGGTATAGGATGTGATGGAGAGGACTGTGGACAATCACGTCGCTGTCTGAGCTCTGTGGAGATCTATAACCCAGACACAGACACCTGGAGGGCGGGGCCGACCCTGCCCACTTCTTTACTCAGCCTCCGAACCAACGCCTCCAATGTAGGAGCAGTGGAGGGCAAGCTCTACCTCTGTGGATACTACAAGGGGGCTGGTCAGTTAGTGAATGCCTGTCGTGTTATTTTGCATGTTTAGCATGGTCTCTTACAAAATTTTCCCCTAACAATTTGAACCTTTTGAAACCTGCAAATTGGTTTGATTTCATTCAAAAACATAGGCGGAAGGCACCAAGCGATTTAATAAAACATGGCCAAAACAATAGCAAAAAATATGTCATATTTTTTCTGTAATATAATTTAAAATACAAAATTGTTATAATTGTAAATATACCTTTCTGGACATTTTTCACACACACACACACACACACATATATACACAAAAATAAGACACACTTTGGGTCTGCATCAGAGTTAGGGAATGCCAGCTAACTGATGAGGCAGTATCTGTGGGGAAATTAGATTTTGGTCAGCCATAACTTGCATACTTTATCTCATGACTGCAGGCCGTCATGAGATCATCACCAAGGAGATTTTGGAAATGGACCCTGCAGACAATGTGTGGACGGTGGTGGAAAGACATGCAGCCGTGCATGACAGCTATGACGTCTGTCTGGTGGCTAACCTCAATCCTCGTGACCTCTTCACACCCTAATTCATCTCCTCCTGACTCTGAAAAACAATGCTTGGAGCCAGGATGGGTGGGAAATGAGCTTCTATCCTTTTAATTTCATACAGGTTTATTACACCAGGCTTGTTTCTTGGACTTCACACGTATCAACAGCAAGGTCAATATATGTCTGAAATGACTGAGTGTTAATCTAGGTGAGTGATACTGAATTTATGGCCCCAACCACTTTCTAATTCACAATAAAAATAAAGTGATTCACACTGGGAATTGTTTTTGTACTTTTAGTATGCATCCCCTAATAGAGGTCCTAACTAAGGCCCTATTGTCCTTAAATCCTAGAAATAACCTGAAATCCTGTAAACATCTCAAAATCCACCAAATGTCCTAAAATCCGGGAAATGTCCTAAAATCCGGCTTCTCTGATGCCATCTGCAGAGCTCTCATTTGATAATGGACCAATTTTAAAAGTAGTTTTCCATTACTCATCTAGTCAAAAAAACACAGGAAAATAGGATTGAGGCTGAAAATACCAATATTATCCTTCGACCTTTTAAACTCAGGTGTAAAGTATCTGCAAAGAGATTTGCCATTTTCAATTCATAATGTATCTAAAATGTAACTATCAATAAATCTTCACACCTAAACAGGAAATTTAGTTTATCTGAAAATGACTCATATAAGATCACACAAATGTTTTCTCATCTACCGTAGCTATGGCTAAGGTTTGGTATAGTGAAGGCCATTTCAACGACTCGAATATGAGTAGGGAAGGACTGTGGTCATGGTTGAAAGAAATAAGGGTTAAATAAATAAAACAGCAAGGCAGCATAGGCATGAGATTCCTGCCTTGAACAGGCATGTGTAAATGATTGATTAGTTTATTTAAGTGTCATGAACTTACTTGTGCCCAGCCCACACAGGCTTATAAGACACTGATGATAACATATACAATATACAATACAAAAAAAAAAAAATACAAAGCCTTTTCTAATACGTCCACAGAACAAAATATATATTATACAAGGAGCATTTTATAATATACAAACCAATAATAGACAATTATACCGAATACAGTCTTTTTTGACGTGATGTCTATGCATTTTTCAATGAATCGGGCTAAGGCAGAAGAGCAAGAAGAGGTGATGGGGCTTTTTTCATATCTATGCCCAGGAGCCTATTGTTTTATAATCTGCCCATGCCTGAATCCCATGATCACTTTTTCCATGGTCTTTATAATATGGGGGTAATAAATTGACATCAGTTGAGTCTTTCCTAGATAACCAGCTTTTTATCTTTATCATGTGGATTTTAAATAAAATAAATGACTTTAATCGTGCAGTCTCACCAACCACCATTACTCTTTGTTTCTGACTTCAAAGTCTCCTCGTCCTCCTAATTTCCTCAAAGTCTCAAGGATTTATTTTCTCAGAGCTCACCGCATGGCAAAGCATCAACAAACATGTCCGAGTGAAGTGGTGGATTTAGGGTGAGCGTCTGACCCGCATGACATTCCATACATGCCTTCTCCCCCCCTCTCCTGCTGCTCAGCCGGTCAAATAAGAGCCCTCAGAAAACCCAAAATGATCCCAAATGAGTGTGACTGGCCAGGATGTTGCTATGAGAGCCGGTTTAGGAATGAGGAGGCTCCACCCATCGCTCTGGACCATGTGGTTCCCATCGCTCCTGTTGCTGTGTTTTAGAGGGGAGGGTGAAGGAGGAGTGCACAGCTGCTGCCCAAATGGATCGGGTGTTTTCTGAATTTGCTCGTGATTAAGACTAGTTTTGGGCTTTGATAACGCTCTTTATGGGCAACTGCTTGATCAACAAGCGCGAGTTCAAAGTAATTCGGGGATCCAGTCCCAGCTGCTCCTGACAGGTGCGCACAGTGCGCAGGGAGGATGGGCAGACGCGAGGCGGACAGCAGAGGCGCAATGAACACAAGCGACCGCTCCGAGCTCGGCTGTCTGCGGGACGCGGCATCCAGCGGCCACCGCGCCGCCGAGGAGTCTCCGAGGCTGGGCAGCTGCCGTCCGTGCAGCGCCGACGAGCTGCAGAGAAACGCAGACATGGAGGCGGTGGTCCCGGCACCGGTTGCCTCGGCGCCGGTGGAAGTGAAGAAGCACCAGCACAAACACAACTTGAAGCACCGCTATGAGGTGATGGAGACTCTGGGGAAAGGCACCTACGGCAAAGTGAAGAAGGCGGTGGAGAAAGCAAGCCTGAGGACGGTGAGTGTTGGTGAACATGGTGCAAAACATCACTCATGTGCCTGTGAGACGCTTCCTCTACCAGCTTAGATACTTAACATGCAGAATGTAATTTAGTTAGGGACTGTTCTGTATTTATCGGAGGGAGGTGGCTGCGGTGAGACTTAATTTTTGTTTTTTTCCCCCTCCTCACCGAGGCTACAGATAGTTTTCCTCGAGTTTCCCTGAGTGACTTGAGGAAAATGCGTGACTCTCTTTCTACCATGACTTAGTTGTTAGATTTTAAAAACGTACCCCTTAATGTTTGTTACAAATTGAAGATGAAATCCTGGACTCGAATAAAGCTTTGTGTGTGCAAACGGGTTAATATTGGCCAATTAGAATAAAATGATTGTGATGAACTATCATAATTTTAAGTAGGGATGCACAATATTGTTCTTTTTTTGTTTGTTTGTTTGTTTGTTTGTTTTGTTGATATCCGATATGCCAATATATATGACTCATTTAGCTGATAAATGATTCTGATATCAATATATATCTACTTTTTCCCAACTTAACATATGTGATCATCAAGGCTCTTCTTATGTGGAATTAAAATCATAAAATGCATACTCTTACCCTGATGTCCCACCAGCAGACGGAAAAATAAAATGCAATCCTTTTCAAAGTATGTAATATTCTTTTAGTGTGCAAAATAAGAGAAATACTTCAACTTAGGGTTGATGTTTTGTACATGTTGACTTTGTCAATAATATTAAAAAAAAGTATATATTGGTTTGTCGAACTGGCAGAAATCAGTATGTTGGCGAATCCGACATTTCATTTCAAACTGTAGTTTGTTCTTTCATTGCACAAAATCTGCTCAAGGACCATCAGAAATTTGAAAAATGATCATTTTTGTTTTTATAGATTCTGGCTATGATAAATGATGTAATTTTGGCACTTAAAAAACCCCAATCTTTTCTTTGAAAGTGTGCAGTAAAATAAGTTGCAGCTACTTAGAGCCAAAAAATAAAAACTAGACTAAAAAATATTTGACATGCCTCCGCCTTTTTGCACCCCTTCCTCCACTCTCATAAATCACGAACAGTCCCTTACTGATGATGGGTTAATGTGATGAGCCTGTTTCTGAAAACCTTGACCTCTTAACCTCCAACCAAAAGCCTTATAGAGATAATGAGAAATGCTGCTAATGTTTTTGTCTTCCTGGGAGGTATTCGGCAGTGTGTGTGTGTGTGTGTGTGTGTGTGTGTGTGTGTGTGTGCGCGTGTGTGTATGTGTGCGCACCAAGATTTGTTGCTGCTTCAAGAATGTTGCCCATTGCTTATTAAATATTCATTTGGAGGTGGAGTTAAGTTCCTGGGTGGCTGTGTGTCTATGTATCTGCATGTGTGTGTGTGTGGGTGTGTGTGTGTTTGTGGGTGAGCTCACAAGCTGACGCTGAACTCAGTTCTTGCTTCCTGTGCTGCCAGGCTGAGATGCCTTTGGTCTGACTCACTCAGCACTTGAACAAGGGGATAAAATTACTACAATAGGTCTCCTCCAATAGGACTCTGACCCCCTTTACCAGAACACAACACCACACATCCACACACTCAGACAGACATAATAATATAATATGTTTCTGTTCAGCTTTGCATTCTGAATATCCAGGTTAAAAACACAACGTGGAGCCAGATTACTTTGAATAATTGTGGATTTATGTCTTTAATCCATCACTCTGCTGTGATCTGAGCACAAAGAGACAGATACCCCGTCAGCCTGAAATTCCCCTTCTGTTATTTTAGTAAACAAACACACTGTAATAGGGATAATCTTTTTTGCAATTAGATTGTGGGAGTGAGACTGGCATAATTCCTTTTGCTGCTTTCACTTTAACGCTGAGACCTACATCCATGAGAGAGGGAGTGAAAGACAGAGGACAGGTAGGAGACTGATGGAAGAATATACAGGGAGAGGGGCAAACAGAGAAATAGCCATGTAGTGTTTTTGTGTGTGTGTGTGTGTGTGTGTGTGTGTGTGTGTGTGTGTGTTTGTGTGTGTGTGTGTGTGTGTGTGTGGATTTGGTAGGACAAGGGGAAAACGTTGAATTCTTTGAGCCAGTAGCCAGCACATACCAAGGATTCTTTGAAACAAAACGGACATTATTTTTGGAAACAAGACCAGGGGGCTGTTGTTTGAGGAGGCAGAGGAGGAGACTGTTTTAGAGCAAGAAGGGGGAAGAAGAGGATGAGTAGGTTTGAGATTACAGGAAAGATCTGACTTGTTGACATAGACATTTAAAATGCCCTGTTCCTGTTCTGAGTAGCTGCAGGAGGTGACGAATGTGCAGGAAGACATGGAAGGAAAGGATGATGAATACAGGGTCTTGGGGATTCAGGGCCACTAATCTGTTATGTAGGTCACTGGTTCCCAACCTGGGGTTCTGACACCCACTAGGGTCACCAAAGCTTAATTAAGGGTCTTAAGGTGTTTTTGATCATGAAGGGTGTAAGAAAACTTAAAGAAAATATACATTTCAGCACTTTTCATTTATTTCTGTACAGAAAACTAAAAGAAAATGTTGTTTGTAAAGTTTAGATTATAATTTGAGATATAAAGTTATGATGCAGAACACCCACCGCTCTACCCAGCTTAAGTCTTGGCAACGTGCTGGAAACATTGAATAGTCCGAATTTGTAGAGTAGATTTCTTCATAACTACATCTACGCAGTGTTTCACTTTATTCTGAGCTTACAGGCTGTCAGACCTTCATCTGAGCATATATTATGTCTGCTGAACATAGATGAAAGTCTGCAGAAATCCTTTCCAAAATATATAAATTTACAAAAATATCTCACAGAATAAGGGCACTGTGAAGACCTGATCAAATGGTTCATTTACAGAGCCTTCACTCTCCACTAAACAGCCTCCTCCTGCATTAGAAAACTATGCAGATGAAACAACCAAAGAGCTGAACTGCCAGGAAGATGAAAATGCTAAATTGGTCAAAAAAGAAGCCCAAGTATGGATAATTGTTTAAAAAAAATTGAAATGCACAATATAGACAGGGAATTGTATAAAAAGTTACAAAAAATATCAGTAAACTTATATCTGATACAATATTCACAGGAATTAGTCTGCTCAGAAGTCATTAAAATCCCTTGTTTTTCACAAACATCCTGCAGATATTGCAGTCAGTATCTTGGTTGATTGTATGGTTAATCAGTTGTCGTGTTTTGTTGTTTTTATACATTAAATATAATATGAATCATCCATAAAGCATGTCACTTTGTGAGTTTATTTTATGATAGAAAATAGGTTTCTTTAAGGATAAAGGTTGGGAACCACTGTATTAGTGTGTGTGAGTCCCTGTGTCCCTCTATGCTGCACTCATACAGCAGTTTACGCTGATAACGCTGCTCCGACCTACAGTGGCGAAATGGCGTAGTCGCGCTCCTCTTAAGAGTGGTCATGAAAAAGTGAAATATGCTGGCCGAAATAGACACTTCATTCTTTGATCCCACTTGCCCCCTATTTGCTTTTAGTTTGTGTATTTAATTTGTCCATTTCCATCTCCCGTCATCAATACACAGCACAGTACTGTAGTTCCTAATCCTGGCAAGCGGTTGTGTGTGTGTGTGTGTGTGTGTGTGTGTGTGTGTGTGTGTGTGTGTGTGTGTGTGTGTGTGCGTGTGTTTGTGTGCGTGCATGCGTGCGTGTGTTTGTTTGTGTATCTGGACTGTTAGGTCAAGGGTCTATTTGGCAAGGAGCCTGTATAATCCTGCTGTTGAATCTTTCACAGATGCAGCAGGAATCTTTACTGATGCTCGGGCTCTTGGGATGTGTGTGTGTGTTTGTGTGTGTGTGTGTGTGTGTGTGTGTGTGTGTGTGTGTGTAACCCTGCATTCTTGTAATGTTGGAATAATCAGAAAAATTAATTCCACTCTGTGAAACTTCACACGAACACCGCCTTAAGTCAGGACGACAACCCGGAAAGTTGGTGATAATATTGGTACACGAGCTGCTGAGTTGACATCATATTATGCAGAAGAAACTTTTTTTTTTTTAATTCACGCATCATGACTTCAGACGAACAAAACAACTGTAGTAAGTCAGATTTGTGCAATGAGGAAACAATGCTGTCCAGACACAACCACTGGAGCCAGTAAATGTAAAGGAAAAGAAGAGGAGGAGAGGAAAATAAGTGTTCCACGTTGTCTGGTTTAAGTTAAGTGTTATACAGCTGAACAGAACATCATGTATCTCTCTTGTGCATCTGTATTGACTGTACCAACATGTACGCTATGTTCCTCTACTGCACACATACTCTAACAATGCAAAAGAATATCTGGTTACATCTGCATGACTCCCACACATGGCTACTTATGTTTCCTTACATGCATCCTGTTACAGTTTGGCATTTTTGGCCAAGATCTCACACACAGCACATTATTTAGATGAACAATGAGACATTGTTAGTTGGACGGATACTTTAGAGGTCATACTTAGACATGACGCATACGCAGCACATTTGCATGCACAAGGATGAGATCATACAAACCCACACGTGCACCTTAAAAAATGTTCCTAGAGCCCTGAGAGTTGAACAATGCCCAGTGTGTGTCCCTCTTTTCTGTGCTCTGCTGATCAGGCCTTAATGCCCAGTGCAGGTGGTCAGTCAGAGCTTAGATGAACAGTAAAATGCAAGCTTTTTTTGCCCACATACTTTGGTGTACTTTATCCATTCCTCCCTCCTCAATCCTGCAGCTTTTTCATAGTCCCCCTTCCCCTCCTGATGTTTTTTTCCCAGCCAGCAGGTATTTGGGTCAAAAAACATTCACAAGCATGCACATTTTGATAGCTTCCCTATCACTTGCCAAATCTCTGACCCAGCATCCAGTATGTCTGGAGAGATGCTGCATCAGTGTGGAGAGTCTGGTGATCTGAGAAAAATCCTTAGATTTCAGCACAGGTTTATAGAAAAAAATACAAACCTAAAAACATGAATATCCTCCTTTGCTTGATAGCGTCACATCAGTTATAGAAGGTCAAGTTAGTCCCAAGATTTCCCTGGAGTGTGTTTGTGTTGCATAATCATTGTGGTTGGTGGAGCGTGTGAATTATGTCTTCCAGTGTCCCATGGATGTTTTTTTCCAGCAGCTGAGAATGTTGGAGTTGTGACCCAGAGTAGAGGCCTGCTCACCCATAGGGACATTGCAGGGGCTGACAGAATTGTATGATCAGTGCTATGTTAGGATGTCATCCTCACAAAGTGGTCCTGTCGCCGCTTCTGCACATCATACCGCAGCTTGTTGTCCTTGTTGTCAGAATCATGTGGTGCGGATGCTTTCACTCTGTCAGCTCTGCTAAACTTGAGCTAAATGTAGGCTAAACTACAGCTCTTATGTCTACTTTGCAGGTTTGGTGGGGCTTTTTGTGATTGTTGTTGGATGGTGGTGGCACGTGGCTGCAGGTCGTCATTAAGATGAGAAAATCCAGCCCGTACACGTTCCAAAGTTGTCAAAATCTGCTGCTTTTGCAGTTTTTTTTGGCATAACATCCCGACACCACCTTTCATGTCCACATGATACGCTGCTGGATAGTGTCAGCTGAGAACACAAGTGTACGCTGTCAGAAGGCCAGACGGCACCTGTTGCGACAGCATGATACACAGACAGGCGGCATCAGTTGATAACGACTTAATATAAGGATCACAAAGGTCCCTATATGGGGGTGGGAGGGGCTGCGGATACAAAAAAAAAACAAAAAACAGACTATCATTCAGGAGTCCATGGTTTACTTCCCGTCTGTATGTGATGTTTTTCTTCTCCACCTTACCATGTTCTTTTTGCGGAAACCTAACCATCTGTGCCCTTGTTGCCTAATCCAAACCTTTGTTGATGTCCTGACATTGCCAATGTGCTTTTGTTGTCTAAACATAACCATGTGCAGTGTAATCCCACCATATTCTTTCGGTGACATTATGGTAACGGCATCCTGGAACATCAGCAGCAGACACAGAAGGATACCTTGAGTGTAATATGTAGATGCTGATGTCCTCTGCAAAGTGGCCATATGTGATGACTTGGGATGAAAACGTGTTGGATGACCTCTATGTCGCATCAGTTTCCCACAGGATATCAGGAACTATAATATCCTTATATTCACCATCAGTTTGTTAAATCCTGTTAAGCGCCATTCAACTGGATGACTCTTTTACTATCTGCTGATTCGACGGAGCAGAGGACTATGGCTAGAGAAGTAGAGGAGGAGTGTTTTAACAGTGAATAAGGATTAGTGTGTTGATGGGAATGTGAGGTACAAAGCGGAGTTGCTGCTCATGTTCGGGTGAAGCAATAATCCAGACATCAAGATTGGGATGTGTGGAAAGTTAACTCATTCCACAACCCGAAACCATGGATTACCAGAACCATCCAGAAATATGGGCAATCATAAAGCAGCAACCAACAATGTAAGAAGACACAAAAAGTACTAAGTTACAGTGCACAAATTAAAGGAGTTTTACTTTTTATAATTTACATGTGACAAATAAATGATTGATTTATTTTATTTTTTTATCTTCTGGTATTTCCAAATAATGTTTGTCTATATCTACTGTTTCATTCATCTGCCTTGGTCTTGTCCTTATATGGTGCCTTTTTCAGTGACTATCCACAGAGGTTTAGGGGCTCATATTGTGTCAGTCATGTGCGTGTTTGGTGGTTGGGGGTTACATTGGGGTGCAGTGAGTGTCTGGGATTAATGAGGCAGAGTGTGAACAGTGCAGCTGTCAACCTTCTGCCTCTGAGTGTGCTCAGATCACAGGAGAGCTGCTTTCACACATCCAGCCCTTAAAACCCACATAATCACCTTTAATGCCCACAGATTTTATTTGTGTATGTGTGTGTGCTCAGTTGTATCTACAGTGTATATACATGTATACACTACATGTATGTCTTTGTTTCTATGCATTTATATTTATATAATTTATACATGAACAATTTATCAGTGACTATGTTTGCATGCATTCTTATGTTCCACTATTTTACCCAAACAAGACAATATTTTAAATTTGATATGGGTCATGTAAACAGCATATTCTGTTGGATATTCCAAATTAGGCATTTTTCCATATAAGCATTATAAGAAATGTGGGATGTGCAGACCTTATTCTGATGTTTAATAGAACTATTTGGACATGTATAAAGTGTATTCGGAAAATGCATCTCCACGGCATCTTGCATGTTTATGTTCAGCTCTCTGTGTTGTCATTTTACACAAACCAACTTATCAATTGTTTGCAAGGATGCAGGAGTTGAGATGCATGCCGAAAAGAAAAGATCACATTTCTGGTTGGAAGAAGAATCACACTTACTTTGACAAATTGTGCAGGCCTAAGACTTAAATAATAACAGGTTTTTAAATATGCCCAAATATTGCATGGCCAACCTTCTCTGGAAGGACAGCGAGGGTTGTACAAGTGTCTTGCTGTAAAAGACAAGATCTAGAGCTCTGTTGTCAACCACCAGTGATGACAATGAGAGACGTGCACAGTCTCAGTAGCGTGTATTATTTTTTCAGGTGGCGATAAAGTCGATCCGCAAGGAGCGCATCACCGATGATCTGGACAGAATTCACATCCAGAGAGAGATAGAGATCACCGCCTCGCTTAGGCACTCCAATATTGTACGCTTCCACGAGGGTAAGTCTGCAAACACAACATGCACACATCACACAGGTACAAGTCCCTAATATCATAGTGAATTATTAGTTATCATCAGTTATTACTTAGTATAGTTATTGGAATGTTATTTGACAATGCCCTACAAAGATAAAGCTTTGAGTTTTCTAAATTCTCTGATGATCAGTATCTCCTTCTTGAAGACCAGAATTGACCTTATTAACAAGTATTCCCATAGACTGTATAAAATAATGGACATAGCCATCGTGATGCCACCCATTGGTATGTGGACTTGTTTTGAAACTTTATGTCAGCATTTCTGCCATCAAAATCTGTCACATAAAGCAGCCATGGTCTTCATTATGTGTACACTTAAATAGAAATTCACCCACAGTGCAGTTGTAATGAATGTTGAAATGAGCAATTGAGACCAAAACTGTTATTTGTACCAGGTTGTAAAGTTAAGTTGGGCATTTTAACGTGGGGTTCTGTGGGATTTGACTGGCATCTTGGAGCCATCCTCAAGTGGGCATTAGAGGAACTTCATAATGCAAATCTGTAAATGTGGCCTGTGTCCTTTGCAGTGTTTGAGAGCCGGGACAAGATTGTGATAGTGATGGAGTACGCCAGTAGAGGAGAGCTGTATGATTACATCCAGGAGAGGAGGAGACTGCCTGAAACAGAAGCCAGAGGCATCTTCAGACAAATCACATCTGCTGTCCACTACTGCCACAAGGTTTGCACACATATACACACTTACACACAAACACGCATACACACTTACAGTCGAGACACACATACTTTATGCAAATGCTCCACTAGAATTCAGTATAAATTGGGGATGTCGGCACGTGCTGAGTGCACACTGCAGTATACAACTGTGCACAGGCAACTACAGTACCGCTAAATCCACTAAATCCTAATCCTAATACTGCAGGAAAACTTGACTTGCGTTTTCAGATCTCTCTGGGTTAAGAGCGCATTAAAGCCTTGATTGTTTTTTACAGTCACACACTGACACATTTAACAAACACGTTGCCTTACTTCCTCCCTCCACATTATTGTAAGCCCTGGCAAAGAAACAAACTCCTCTTTGTTTCTTTGGTTTTATTCAATGATTTGTTTGTTTGATTTGTATTTGTGTACATAAAATCAACAGCTGTGCCAAAACACAGTAATGATCGAGGAAATACATAAATCCCATTCAGAAGTGCAGCAAAGTAGAGGTGAGGATCTGTGTTTTGCAGTCAGCTGAGTTGGATATGAAAGAAATGTTTTTGTTTTCACATCATTCTTACTTTGGCAGTTTAGCTTCTTCATGAATCCCTCACATTAAACTCAGAGATTATCATTCAGCTTCTGTAGCGTTGTTGTAGATGGGGAGGTGGATTTTGTGCTCCTCATGCCCTCAAATATTGTCCCAAAATAGCTACGAATGTTCCTTCATGAATGAATTATTGAATGTGCCTCTGAGGCATGCAGGGCGCTTGGAGGGATTATTGAGGCTTCAAAAGGAGAATGAAAATAATTCAGATGTTTTTTTTTATCTATTCCTCAAATCTGTTCATAGTCATTTGAAAGTAGCAAGATTTCTTTCTCCTGTCTTGCATGTGCATACACACGCATGCACAGGCTTACATACTGTACATACTGTGCACAAAACATTGTCTAAGGTCATGGGTCATTTCCTCCACTTAAGTGCTCTGAAGAGGATGTAATTAGCGAAAGAAAGGAGGCTATTCTAGCTCATTAGCCAGTGGCTTCAAGAGAAACTGACAGTAACGTTTATAGTTTCCCTGCGTCATGCAGCTTACTGGGTGGCCACAGTTATCTAGAACAGCCTTGTCTCTTCTTATGATTTACTACCTACTCAAAGACAATCCTGCGACAGACTTTTCCAGTGTAGTCTTCCTCCCCAGGCCCCACAGCTGTCTGCACTCTGTGGCCACTCGTTGGCTCCCAGGTGCTTAATGCCATCAGAGGATCAAATTGCATCTCATCAGATGAATTAACCGAAACAAAGCACTTCCTCATTCCATGTCCACGATTAAACAGCCTGAGAGTCCTTCTCGGGGCTCTCTGATATGTTGGCCACATGGCCAGCAACGCGAGGCCCAAGTGAAACGTTAATGGTTATAAAATTGTAAATGAATGACAAAAGTGTTGTGCACATAAGGCTGGGTTTATGTTAAAAAATGTCAGACACTTCAGTCTTAAAGAAGTATTTCACCATTGTAAAGCAGATCTCTCTATAAAACTATGCAGTAAGAACGACACAAATGCTTTAAAAATTGGTGCTACATGACCAGAGAAAACAGAGAAAAGGGATGCTTTTGCTCAAGAGATAAGAAAATCTACAAATACCAGAATGTTATGTGCCTGATCAGACCAATAAATGCTCCTGCTGGTAGGTGACGTAATGTGGAATGGTCCGTGCGAAACAATGGCAGCCAGCTGGATCTGGTATTACATTTAAAGCTAAAACGTTTCTGAAAATATTTTAGGTGAGAAATATGCAATGCGGTAACAGAGGTTCATATTTGATCAGTGCTGCTTAATTTTGCAGTTTTTTCAGATTTTGGTATGACTTTGAGACAGAGAGAGATAGAGGGAGAAAGTGAGAGAGAGAGACAAGAAGTCACTTTGTGCCCAATGTAGCGGGCAATGCAAAAACGCCTGTAGTTAGAGCAACAGCCCAAGAGCCAGTAAAATTCCATCAAATTATGTAAATTACTTAATTAGCAGCATTTCGCTGGGGGGGAATATCTTGGCAAAGGTTAAATGGAGGAAAGTTTACCACAGTTCATTTAATACCCACATTGTTTTGGTCAAAGCTGATTGAAAATCAGTGAGGTATCCTTCAATGTTTGCATGCAGAGTGAAAAACATGCCGTGACACCTGGGGGAGCGGTGCAGAACCTCATGTGTCTCTGCTTTCTTTGCAGAACGGAGTTGTGCATCGAGACCTCAAGCTGGAGAACATCCTTCTAGATCAAGATTTGAATGTGAAGGTAAGAACAATACAAAGTCCACAACCTAAGCCTTCAAATCACTTTCCAAAAAAGACGTGTGATCGTGATGCATGTTTTGGACAATTAATGAGAGGGTCCTTCCAAAACCAAGATAGTTAGGGCTAAGAAACAAATAAGTCATCTGTAAAAGTAATGTTGGTTTGATCATGCATTATAATAAAGAATAATCTGACCCTGCTTTAGTACACACTTGCGTCACATAGTGCAGCTGGCAATGAGTTTTGTTGCCAGCTCCAAAGAAAAAGAAAAACAAAGTGCACATTCAGAACGTACATTGGAGCCCGTCAGCCCACAGAAATATGAATGTATTGGTAAACCACACTGAACCAGCAAAGAAAAAGCAGCCAGGTCTTACAAAAGAACCCAGGGGTCATTTTTGCCTGATTGGGTGTTCCTCTCCTTATATGGGAGCTATGCACGCCACAGCCAAGAGGGAATGCAGGGAATCCAGTGGCAATCTCGCCAATCAGATGGTTTTAATGTAAGTATGCACTGTCCGTCCATTGAAAGAAAACACTTCGTGCAGAACTCTCATCAGCTCTTCATTCATTGCAAACCTCAGGTTCACCACATCGGCCTCTTGCTACATTCGCTGCAGGAAATGACCGAGCCTGTGTGCAATGCATGTGCGTGTTATATCTGCACAATAGCTGCTTCATTGCATGTATAGCAGACAGGCGCAGCAAGACATAAGAGGGAAAAAGTTGGTCACTCTTGAAGTCAACGATTATAATGTCAGAATATATAAATACCATATTGTACTTAAATGGTTGTTTTTGGACTACATAAAGCTCAGACAAACCAGGTACCAATTTTCACTTTTTTTCTCATGATATTATCACAAGAACCTAAAAAGGCAGCTAAAAAAAATTTGCTCCAACAGGCTGCGAGCCTTTGTAGAACATTAACCAGCGATCTGTTTCTGTATGAAAGGCAATGGCTTCTCACACCAGTCCATGTAAATCCCAGACACGTGCACAGGAGTTCTTTGTGTGTTTAGATGAAAGAGTGTTTCTTATACAAGCATTTGACACTGAGGAATGTCTCTGCGCCAAAGCACTGAAATGAGTCCAGGAGCCTCACAGAGATTTATCTCTGGTACAAAACAGAATGCACACTGCATGGCGCTCACACACAAACATGGTAGCTTCTAGAAATTAAGACTACACTCTACACATCATTATTGTATGTACAACATTAGCTGTGAGCAGGCTTATGTACACAGTTCATCTTCCGTCTGTGAGGTCCCTTTTCCCCGAAACCTCTGTTCCACGGAAATAAAGCTGTCATACTGAGTATTTTTAACACTGGAGGGGCTGATAGTTGGCTGGTGCTCATGTTAATAATCTCTTCAGATAGAGAGGAGCCTCAGTATGTCTGCGTATGGCTCGCGCAGCCTTGAGTGAGTGATTGTTCCGTTACGTGAGTGTATGCAGCCTGATGTTTTTGGCCCTCTCCTCTTTCCTCACTCACACTTACACTGGCAAAAGCCCAGCATACCTATTTTTGGCTCCTTTAAAAGGAATTGTTTTCAGTTATTGTGTTTTTGCCACATGGGTAAGAGATTGCAGTACATACTCACTGAAAATGACTCCAGATAGTGTGAGGAGCGAGTGTGTGTTGAGATGAACAAGATTAATAATTACATTTATAAATGGTTTAATGTTAGCTGATTAGTCCATAATGTCATAAAGTTTAGGCATTCTGTGTTGTCAGCCAGGGGTGTGCCATATAATATTGTTACTGTTTTTCTTTACAAACCAAAGACATGACATCATTTTTGTTTATTTTTTACTGAATAAATGAAGGCAAACTGTTATGTTTATGGTGAAATAGAAAAAAATATAACACTTAATTTGTTGCAAATGTATGTTCTTGTAATTAATAATAAAATATATTTTATATTTTATGTTTGTCTTTAGTGCCCACAGCTGGGAAAAGTTTAGACTTGTTTTTTTTTCTGAGATGCGAGTTTTATTTATGTTGTTTGTACACTGTTTAAGATTGTTCATTTTTTTAAGGTTTTGTATGCATTGCCTATTTTATTGGTCCCATTGGAAGCATCACTTAAGATCTGCCTTTTACTTACTTATAATCAATTGTATTGACAACTTGTTTTTAAATTTAGTGGCTAGTCAACCTCCTGAGCTGCACTAATGTCCTCTTTAAAAAATACGATAGTGTTACTACTACTGTTGTGGCGATGTGTGTTTCCTTTGTTGTCTATTGTGATTTGCGTTGTTTCTCTCATTGTTTGTTTAGTTTCTACATAAAGTTATCAAGTCATGTGCCATCTCAGAAGCAGTTGTAATCAAAAGTGATTTTATGTTCTCTCTTTCTTTGACTCTGCAGCTGGCTGACTTTGGCCTTTCCAATCATTTCCAGAGGGGCACTCTGCTGCAGACGTACTGTGGAAGTCCACTCTACGCTGCTCCGGAGATAGTCAAAGGACTACCTTACCAGGGACCAGAGGTGGGTCAGCTCCGAGTGGTAACCTCAAGGGCTGAAAAATCAAGCCAATGCAGAAGTGCAAAAAACTGTAGGTACTTTATGGCCACTTGAGGCCCCAGAAGCCAGTTAATCCCGGTAGACCTCCATGTTAAAATGTCCAACTTTACAGCAGAAATAAACCGACTGGTTTTCTGCTGTAAAGTTGGACATTTATATCCATGCTTTTGGCTTCTATAGCTAATTTAGGCATTCATGACAACTGTATATAGGGTGAATTTTTATTTAACTCGTGTTTACAGTTTATTAAGCAAAATGCCAAAACAAAAATGGTCACAACAGGAGTCCACAGATGATAGTCACAATAGCTACGATTGCTGCGTCCATTATTTTTACAATCCGTGGTGAAGACCTCAGTTTCATCGGAAATGAGATGGAGGAAATTTTGAGACATTCAACAGACATCCATTTGTGTATATTGTCACAATACATTTGCAGAACCAACCTTGTACATGCACTGACAAGCGTATAAAACCCGTAAAGTGAAAAGCTTGTTGTATATGGATGGCAAATCCTTGTCGGTCATGGTAAAGTTTGCTTGACTTGAGGTATGTCCTTGAGTGATCTGGTGGGGAACATTCATCTCCATCTGCTGCTGCAGCCATTACTAACATCGCATAACCACATACAACCGCCTGCTCATGACCTCTCTCTAACTGTGTCTACTAATGATCTTCCTAATCTAAGCAGCACATGCGCAAGTAGAAGTGCAGGAGCACCACTTCAACAAACAAACCACACACAGGACCGCATGATCACAGTTTATGGACTTTTGTATTTTAAAAAAGGAAGAAAAAAAATCATATGCTTACTTTAAAGCAATGATTCAAAGTAATACGTTTCCAGAAAAAAAAAACAAGTGAAGTGAAGTACAGATACTCAAAAACTGTACGTTGTAACTGTCCACCACTGATTGAGTCAAAGCCTTTTTTTAATGCATTACTCTGAATTCTTCACTACATTGTGTGTGTGTTTGTATGCCAGGTGGACTGCTGGGCGCTGGGGGTGTTGCTGTACGCCCTGGTGTATAGCAGCATGCCATTTGATGGGGCCAGCCACGCCACGCTCACAGAGCAGATCAGCCAAGGTCGCTACCGCAGACCCAACCCCCCCTCAGGTAACCCTTTGCAGTGTCATTAACATTGTATTTACATTGTTTTTTACAACGTGACTGGTTGTTCTCACCACATACTATCATGTTAATTACATTGTTTAAGTCACTTTGGCTGCTATAAATAACTGTCGACTCTTTTCCCTCCAGACGCCTGCGCTCTTATCGACTGGTTGTTGACAGTGCGTGTGGACGAGAGGGCTACGATAGAGGATGTGGCCAACCACTGGTGGGTGAACTGGGGTTTTGAAGAGAGTGTGTGTGACTGCCCTTCGTCTCCACACCAAGAATGCCCCTCTCCACTGCTGGCTCGATACATCGACTGGCAGAATCGGGTCGCAGCAGCCAGCAACATGACTGTTGACCCAGCGTGCCTGTCCTCAGACTCCTCCTGTCCATCTCAGCTCTCTCCCCACCCTTTTTACTTCAGCTTACCTCTGAAGAGTGATCGTGGAGGAGGAGGAGGAGGGAGGGTACGTGGAGGAATGTCAAGCCTGAGGAAGTCACGCAAGGAAAATGCAATTCCTCAGACTTCAGTCGGAGCTTGTGGTGGCGTTTGTGCATCAGCTGCCTCCTCTGCTGCAAATTCCTCTACTTCTACCATTGAAAGAAAGAAACCCAAAGGTATTCTGAAACCCCAGAGGAGTTTTGACTCAGTCTTTCACAGCCCTCCTAAAGAAAACTCTCCCTCCCAGCCGTGTAACACTGCTCCCCAGCCTTTCCGAACGCATACACTAACCCACACACATGCTGATGTCCTGTCCACCAGCCTTCCGCCTGCCTCAACATTCAGTCAGCCCTCGTCCAAAATGCCCAAGAAGGGGATACTGAAGAACTTGTATGGAGGGGAGTCGGGTTATGGCTCATCCCCAGAAAGAAGGGTCTCTGGAACAGAAGTTAAAGAGAGGGGTGATGCAGGTGATTTGTGCTCACACAAACAGCACACTTTCCTCCCAGCGGCAGAAGACAGCCCAACTATGCGCACAGAGGCGGTAAGAAGAAGGAAGGGTATTCTGAAACGTAACGGCAAGTTCTCTCGCAGTCTGGATCTTCCTGACGACCACCACTCAGCCCCCACGATGTTCCCCGAGGCTCTGCAGCACCTCCTCCAGGCAACAGGGGGCACAGAGGGTCGCCGCAGCCGCCCTTCCAGTGTGGTGAGCGAGGATAGCCTCTTCTCCTCAGATTCCTTTGACCTGCTGGACCTCAGCGCCCAGTCGCGTCGCAGGATTTTCTCCCGAGGGAGGCAGCACAGTGGCTGCAGCTCTGAGGATGACCTGGAGCAGCTGAGAGTGGACAGAGTCAGTGGAGACCGGGAAAGAAAGAAGGAAATGCAAACATAGGCCGAAGGAACAATGCAGACATTAGTGTGGTGAAAAATGAAATTGAACACCAATTCTTTGGTTCACTTTTCTGTGATAATAGTGCCTGGCACCTTGAAAAGACTTTAGTGAACTCTGGAAAGGTTGCTTCTCAACAACGAGGATCCTACAGGGCACTGTACTGTCAAAGTAAAGCATCATCTGTCATATCTGTCTGTCCTGAATGATAAATGAATTGCATAAATGAAATTGCACCTAAATGGGATCTAGTGTCTGGCAAATTGCAGACGTGAATGTGGCAGAATGGACCGTGTATTATGAGCTCTCTCTGACCTCACCTGCACCTGAAGTTGATCCTCTTCTGATATTTTACCGCAGATTTCTGTTCAGAGGAGCCCTGAAAATCTGAGTGTGGATGCTGCCATGTGAATCTATTATGTCAGTAGACAATAAACCAACACGTTATGTGGGTTTCCATCCACCTGCCTTTATCGCCATTTTGCACATAACACTTGAGAGGATGTATTGACATTCTTTTTACATTTGAGGTGGAAAACATCGCCAAATGCCAAATTAAAACAGACTACCAGAATAAATCATGAAGTGCATGAAGTGTATGAGTCAAAAACATCCGATCTATGACAAATTAAAAAAACATAAATGCCAAATTTCCATCATCGTGTTCCACCATTTGAGGTTTTACCTTGCACTCTTTATCTTTGTCATCTTGTTGCATCCTTTTCTTTACAATCTGTTTTATTGCACCCAGTTAAGGAGTTGGGTCCATCAACTTTTATTTTGATGTGCTAAATGACTCACATTGCTGATTTTCTGAAAATTTGGTTCAGATTTGAGCTATATTTGGATGGAAAGCTGACGGTAGACACCTCTATTGTGAGGATGAATTTTGCTTAACTGAACTGTTATAACATTTCACAGTAACCCAATTTTGTAAGCCCTTTGTTAGAAAAAAGGGTTATAACACACTATAATGTAGTCATAAGTAAATTTAACACAACTTTTAAGTGTTTGGTTGCAGTATTTGTCAACAATCATACATTTTCCTGAAAAGATATTTTTTTATTATTATCTCAGCTAGGTGTAAGCCTGGAGGGGATTGTACATTTGGTTGTATGTGTGTGCGTATGTGGGTGTGTGAGTGCCCAGCTAATCTTGCAAAGTACCTGACCAATTAGCCAAAAATTTTGTGTGCGCATTTATGACTGTATGCTTGAGGACCTCTTGTGGTTGCAGTGATTCAGACTCATTGAAAAAGTTTTTGTTTACAACATTATTTATTTCTCCACCAGTGTCCACTTAAAGCTGCCCACAGGAGGAGTTATTGTTGTTTACAAATACGTTAATAACTGCTTACAGTTACATCATAGTGTGTTATAAACCATTCAGTAATGTTATATGCTGCTTGTAAGTCTAATAGGGGAAGTTAAAGTAAAGTTACCTATTTCATCACTTTCATCACATGTCATTGAGTACATTTGTACTACACAGTATAGTACTGGGCGCAATTTGCTCCTTTGCACCGACAGACACAGTGTGAATAGCAGATGGATCACAGAGCTTTTTCTTGTGACATCAGCAGTGCTGCTGTGGACATTTTAATGTATGCAGTGGATATATGCAATTAAAATCTGTAATTTTCTAATCGTGAGAAAATAATTCTGTTAATTTTCCTAAAGTAATCTATACATTGTTTTTTGGGGGGCAGCAGGGGGGGTTAATAAATTATGTGAACCTGAACACATTCCAGTTGTTTTTCTGATGAGAGAACAAGGAAAGAGATGAGAGATGAATTGAGCACATAATAACATAACAACTGTGCAGAAGGTAAAGATAAATATTATGACGCACAGATGTGCAGTGAACTAGGTCGTTTTAAAACGTTTCAACCATTTATTCCAAACGTTACTTCTCCATAGTCAAGGAGTCTTTTCTCGTTGTGGTCCTGAGCAGGACACAATACAGAGCATTCAAAGAACGTTGTTTATTAAATACCGAAAGCTATTCAATTAACTTCTTGAACCCTGTCTCCATAAACACAGAGCTCCATTTACCCTACAGACTGTTTTCATTATGGTTCATTCACTTAAACAAAAATCCATCTGAAAGAAGAAAACACTCAGCAAAAGAGTTCAAATAAGGCATTGGTGAAAACATTTAAATGCTTTAAATTTAGTATTTAGGAATGTCACTAAACTTCAGGGTAAGTTTCAGTTTTATTTGATTACTTTTTATAAAGAGGATTAATACATTAGCTGTTCAGAACTACAAGTTGGAAAAGAGTAAACAATGATGCGCTGAGCATGGTTTCATGTGTGCTTTTCCCCTTTGTTTCCTTTATTGGATTTTACTAAATGCTTTTCTACACAAAGAACGTGTGTTTTGCAGGAGAGGCTCATCATCACTGTCAGGTGAAAACCTCACATCTTTAGGTTTTCATGCTTCAAGATGTATTTACAGATTACATTTTTCTGGATTGACATAATTATTTAACCGCTTAAGCTCACAAAATCCATTAAAAAGTTATTAGATATTGTCAAAATGCCATCCATGGCTTCCATATTTTCTACAAATAAAACAAACCTTTTAGACATACAAGGTTTCACAGTGTAAAGATGGAACAAAGCATAGCTCACCGGTAGGTCTTGTTTAGATGTGGAGAAGTCTGGTATGGCTGCCATATACATAGAGCTGACTTTACACCAGTCACTTGCATGGTTTTAACTCATTCAAGTGTCCTTTCTGTGGCAATATATAGTCTAACAACTGTAACATCTGTGGTTGATTGATGGCAGCAAAGCTCTTTGTTCATCTGGCCATAAATCCAGAGCAGAGGTCTGATGGTGCCATTTCAAAACAGTCGTAATCTCCTGTCAGTTACACAGGGACCATTTTGTTACGTAACAGCTGCCATTTATTTCATGTTTGACTAATATTTACACTGCATGTGTGACTGACAGCTAGTGTAAAAAACGATGAGTCTATGTGATCTGGGCTATGTGCTGTTAACTTACGCTGTCCCTGCCCAGGATATCCTACTGCATCCGTCTGTATTTTGCAGTATGCAAGCCAGCATGCTTTCCTGGCTATTGTGACCCCCAAACCTCTGCTCAGCAGCAGATACATCACATCTCGACAGCTGACAGAAGGGAAAAGTAATTATAGAGATTACCAACAACAAAAAGATAAGACAACAATGATAGAAAAATGTATATGAACGCTAATTTAATGCATACAAAAAGCAAGGATTCACACTGTAAAGCAACAACAGTTCTCCCGGTTGACTTCTGTCTCCATCTGTAGGTGGGTTTCCATTATTCCTCAAATTGCACACATTGAAATTGTGAATATAAAATCCACATAATGGAAACGTCAGTTTCTAAAAAAACTCTCATTTATTGCAAAACAGTTTTTACTCCCGCATAAGGTGGTATTTCAGGTGATTAAAAATAGCCCTATTTCACAAAACTGCAATAGAGACACTTTTTTTTCACTTTTGTCACATGATGCTGATGTTTTCAGTCTACAATTTCACAGAAAAATTGTGGACTATCACCTCATATGTGGCCACTCCCACAAAGAAAGGACTTGCCTTTCCATTATTGCATATAACGCGTCTACTCTCCCTTTGATTGAAAATAATAACAGCTAGTGCAGTGGCTGCAACAGAAAAACACCTGCTGTTGTTTTGAACATCCATCGCCATGCTTCTTGGAATGCTATAACCAGAGGACAAGTTGCATAACATCACTCAGTGGAAACACAGTTATCTCATAATTGTGTTTTATCGACATTTCGAGAATACTGCTCAAGTTTTGTGCAAATCTTTAATGGAAACCCACCATCTGATGAGCTCTGTGAATGGCAATTTGTTTTATACCCATATATCTGTTACAGATATATCAGAAAGAGGGTCAAAGTTCAGGGCGCAATGGTATGAAGTAGTATATCCTGATTGTGTGCCTACTGCATGCAACAGGACATACTTAGTAAAGTCAGCTGCACTAAAAGTAAGAGCGTGAACAGACCCCGACGCACCTGTCTTCAATCTGTCCTCCCGGCACACCTGTTCAAGTCTTGTTTGCTCCACCCTAGTGTTCCCTACCTCACCCTTGTTGTCAGCCAATCCCTGTGTTTCCCTCCTTTTGCCAGTGTCCACCTACTCCAGCTGTGTCTTGTTCTTGTGATTAGTTTTCTTTGTATATATACCTCTGGCTTTCCTCTTGTCCTTGTCTGTGTTCATCCCTGTGTTCATTCCTTTCTCCATTTTCTGCCTGTTCTTTCATGCTCAGTTTTGGATTTCATCCTTGTTTCCAAATAAGTACTTTTGAATTACATCTCCCCGTATCATCAGTTTTGTTGTATGCTTCTTTGGAGGATTTTCACCAGAGCAAGCTCACTTTTTGTTGAAACCATCTTTCTGCCTACTGCTTTGCATTTAGGTCTTCATCTGAACTGAAACGCAACAATTACACTTTCAATCTTTTCTTGTGCTCTTTTTAGAGGCCTTTCACAAGTACCTAAACCTTTGAACCCTGAGAAATTTGGTGCAAAAAACAACAAAACACGATGAGCAACTAGGTAAGAATTTTTCCACAAATTGCAAGAAATAAGTAGACTTAGAAAGTTTTGGGTTTTTTTTTTAAATATATATTCAAAATTTTGTTACAGAATTATCCTAGTTTTCAAAGCACTCTTTTTTTTAAAGGATTTTCTTTTGGTTTTTTCCCTTTATTCAGAAAGGACAGGTTAAATGTGAAAGGAGGAGAGAAAGTTATTGACATGCAGCAAAGGGCTGCAGGTTGGAATTGAACCCATGGCTGCTGCGGTGAGGACACAGCCTCTGTACATACAGCAGCACTCTACCAGGTGAGCTACTGGGTGCCCCTATTTCCATGTAATTATCTTGTAATTTTTATTTTATTTATTTATTACAAATTTCTTTCTAATTTTTGGGTAATTGCTTTTTTGTTGCTAATTGCTTCCATTCCCATGTTTCTAATAATCAAACCAATTTGCTCTGGTTTTAAAGGTTTAAGTAAAGAATAGAAGGGAAATCCAAATTACATTACACTCCACCAGAATTTAGAGGGGAAAATTGTGTAGTTAGGCTTCATTTTACCCGATGAATTCATAAAATGGAAAGATTAAACTTCCATGTAGAAAGAGACTGACTCAACGATTATGGCGAACCACATAATTGAAATGTGTATCTCTTAGATGCAAAAACTTTTAGTCCTTCTCCCTCTTAATCTTTTCATGATGCTATCAGGTAATGTTAGATTTGAAATGTGAGCAGTCTTGAGCCGTAAGCTGTATGATCCCAGTAATGGTCTCCTTTTCTGAGGGGCTCAAGAAACTAAACAAAGAATTGGCTTTAACAGCCAGAGGAGGATAAATGTGGGGTAACAGCAGTTTAAAGCATTTAAGTTGTGTGTGGGCCTCCTGTCAATCACACTGACAATTTCCCAAAGCAGCATGGACTCAATGGCCAAGGACTTTAAAGATGTTGAAGTATTCCAAATATCTGCAATCACTACTAATGCAAACCAGGGGGAAGGGGTTCACAGCTAAATCTTGCAGGCCAAGAGGCTTTTCTTTTTGTTCCCTCACGTGTGGATAAAGGTACCGTTGGCTGAACAAAAGCAGCCAGACTTTCCTGGTTTTAAGGCTGATTACTGGGGCTAAGGCGGTTGGGGAACAGTAGCATTGCGATGGAGAAATCCTTCATTACCCACATGCTGCGGCAAGAATCCTTGAATTTGGTTTGGAGTGTGCAGCCCTCAGAGCTGGAAGCATCCAGTTCAGTCCTCCATTAAAAGTTCTCTATTTAAATTCCATTTATTATCTATATTATGTTCTGGAAAATGTACTCAAGCATGTTTTCAGTTTTAAAGCATGACCTCTAAAAAATTACTGATGGCTAGTTCAAACTATTTCACTCTAAAGTAAAAAGAGCAGCCAGATAAAAGCAGTGACATAAAAACGTCAACCCCTTGAAAACTGTATCGATATCACTTTCTCGTGCTGCATTCAGATGCCTCTCACAAGCTATATGACCCTTTGAAACCCTGAGTGAATTGTTTGATTTCTGTCAAAAGCATGGGGAAAAAAGCAATGACCAACTTGCAACTGGGCAAGAGATGCCCTGCAAACTGCAAGAAACTGGTAAAAGGTGACAAGGAAATTACCTAAAAGAATTGATTTAAAAAAGAGGTGAGGATTATTGGAAAATTATCCAAAAATAGGGAAAATGTCTTGAAAGCTATATTAATAAAAACACATTAACATTAATAAAATAATGTTACAGAAAGAAATACATTACATTAAATACATACATTTTTATCAGCATTTTTTTGAGTTCTTTTTTGTATTTGATTTTGTCTTCCCCTATTTTCTGCTTACTTTCACGTAATTTTCTTTCTTTCTTTCTTCCTGTCTTGTTGGGAACATAGGCTGTATATATATAATAATATGTTTATATACAGTCTGTGGTTCAGGAATTTTCCAAAGACATATAATACAATTTTAATTTTCTTTTTTTTTTCTTTTCTGTTTCATTTTTCATTTCTTGTTTATATTTATATATATATATATATATATATATATATATATATATATATATATATATATATATATATATATATATATAATTTGTTTATTTTTTTGCCCCCTCCCCTTCTATATTGATGAAATAGTTCAGTCCAGCTCCACACCTGGCGCTGATGGCACTCTTTAGCAGAGTGAAGAGTGAAGGCTAAAGTGAAAACTTCCCAAACAAAAGTCGGGCTCCCAGAAATGACAAAAAACAGGAGAGAGGAGGTAAAGGGTGACAGTATGTCACCCAGTTCTCCACAGGAAGGTGAGTCATTGTGACTTCTGTTTAGTTGGTGTTGAAATCTGCTACATTTGCAAGTTAATATATCAAATATAATATATATATATCATAATATATCAATATCGAAAACATCATTTAACAAAATTAATTGTTCTCAAAATAAGGCATTAATTGGTATTAGATTGCCTTAAATCAATCTTTCAAAAGTCTTTAAAATCATAAGACAGTGGGATAAGATTTTTTGTTTTGTTTTCTGGCATTGCATTGTAAAATCTCAAAATAAATGGTAATATTTATTTATTTATCTAATATTTTCTTTTTTTAACATCGGGCAGATCAGGATAGAGGAGCCAACATATATATTTATCACACCCAGTTAAATAAAAAATGTATTACATTTTTTAAGACAAACCAAATGTGTACTTTAATAACATATGTTCATTGTTTTCCTCATGTTCCACTCTAGAAAGTATTAAATTCTTTCAGCATTTAAAGTAGATAATCTAACCAACAAATTGTCAAAGTCAACATTTGGGCATTTCTTTTTCCTTTAGTTTTGGCAGTTGTGAAATTGGTCTTAAATTTTACTTTGAGTGGCAATAAAAGTCTTTAAAAGTCTTATATCTAACTCCCCTTAAGCTGTAGGGACCCTGTGAAAATGTTTTGTTTTTTTTCTTTCAAAATAAATTGAACGACTTCCCATAAATCCCCCCATCATCCATATGTTTATAAAACCTTTCCCATACAACTTCATATAAATAAATACAGTAGATCACTATTTTCTAGTGACAAAAATGAAATCAATTATTCCTAAAATGGTTCTGGTGGAATAAATCTCAAGAGTGCAGCAATTCAGATAAAATGTCACAGTTTATTAGAGCATAATTGTTCAATACATATGCTGAGAATAGGTTTAGTGCTGTATATATGCAAGGAGAGGAGTTAAAGGTGTGGTGCATTGTAAATTTTGCTCCTTTTTAATCTGTCATTTAATCAATACACACAAACTTGAAACTAGCTATTCATACTTAATCAATTGTCCTTGTCCCTGCCTGGTATCAGGTCCGAGCACAGATGCAGCCAAATTTATATATTGTTGGGAAGCAGAACATATATCTGTGTGTGTGTGTGTGTGTGTGTGTGTGTGTGTGTGTGTGTGTGTGTGTGTGTGTGTGTGTGTGTGTGTGTGTGTGTGTGTGTGTGTGTCATAGGTAAGTGTCAAATACATATGTAGTGAAGTAAAAACTACAATATTGCAAAGCTAGACTTATTTAAAGCTTTGAATGGGTCATTTGGGTTTTGGAGGTGTGGTTACCAGTATTGTACTGGTTACTTTGCACAGGATTCACATGGCCTGTGGTGGTGAGTGCCAGTGTGTTATCTTTTCATGGGGCCCAAAATTCGTGGCTGCACACCTGCATGTCACGTATACATAATATTATTGGATTATAATTACCGATGTAATGATTTAATGCTATTTATTAATATTAAATTAATTAAGCTCATTTTAATTACTTTATATACTGCTGGGTAGTTTAATCTATAATATCATATTTTTTTTTGGTGAATTTATATTTTGTATTTATAATCTGAATCTGTAGAGTAACTAAAGCTGTCACATAAATTTAGCAGAGTAAAAAGTGCAATGTTTATCTCTGAGATATGGTGGACTCGAAGTATAAAGTAGCATAAACTAAAAATAATCAGGTGAAGTCTAAGTACCTCAAAATTTTACAGTTTTGTCAGGCTAAGCACACATAGTGAAGCCAAAAATAGAACATTAAAAGAGTGCCACATCATTCCTTTATTTTTAGCACCATCTGCTGGAAACCTCCAACATTGCAGCTCCAGGTACACTGGGCATAAACAGATCACAAACTTGTATTTAACTGGATATTACAGCTGCACAGTGCACACTTCATGTTCTTTAAAGTTATTAAAAATCAATCCAGTGTGTATGCTTGACGATTTAATTGCTCTGTAATGCAATACAAGAAAAAATATCTGCATTCAAATAGTTCTATGAGTTTTTAATTCTATTTTTTTTTTTTTACAAAGATTACAAAGTAAACATATTACAAATATATAATATGGCTCTTATCACAATTCCACTTAGTGTGGCATTTTTTTAAAATATAGAATGACAAAATAACCAAAAATGTGTTTCAAAAAATGCTCTCAAATCCACTTGGTGCAGCATTTTAATAAAAGTACAGAATACAATAAATGAGTAAAATAATGACAATTCCATTTCAAAGTAGTGTTATAGCTAAACTTTAACTTTCCAAGTCACAACAAATGAAAACCAGTCACAATTCCGCTTATTACAGCATTATAGTAAAACTAGTTCACTAAAAATGAACAGAAAAAAAATTAAATTCCACCTTAAGTGGTGTATCAGTTTAATTTGAACAGGGAAAAAACAGTTTCTATTTATTGGAGTAACAGCATTACAGGATTGGGCAGGATGCATGTTCAAAATAACCGATCCCGATCATTTACAAAATATATCAATGAGGCCCGATATGGATCCTCCTGATCCAATCACGACATCCCTGAATTTGACAAAATAGTTAATTCCCCAAAGCACAGACAATAGCGCACAGATAATAGTGCACAGACAATCTTGCATCACTCTAAATGTTGCTGCTGTGGGTCAAAGGATGTAAAGGATGGTCCAGTGTATCCTTTGCTAAAGGAGATTACAGAGGAAGCACCGAAGCACCTTTTCAATAGTAGGAAAACTCAGGTACTTGTAGGTCATTTCACTCAATTAGGAACCTTCCTAACAAAAAGGATTATTCGACTGCATCGCTATTCCCCAAACCAGTCCACTGCTATTCTCCGTCCAACCACCAGATGGCCTTAGACACCTAACCTCTTCTCCCTATCACCTGACTGCCCCATGATCGACACACACCTGCATCCCATTCCCTCATCAGTCACTTTCCATATAAACCGTCCCAGTTTAATTTATTCCTTGCCACATGGTCAGAGTTTCCATGTGCTATATTCTATATTATGCACCATAATCTGCATTCTGTAATCTGAGTACTTGCCTGTTTTAAGACGGCAACAAGTTTCTTAAAGCTTTTGTATCTGTTTGGTGCCATTAAAACCTTGAACTGTTCCCATCTGCTCAGTTATCTGCATTTGGGTCCTACTGCCTCAAGCTCACCAGCCATGACATAAGGACCTTGGCCCAAAAATAAGTTTGTATCTTCTTGATGAAGCGAAGAAAACCAACCATTCAGCCAAATACAAATTTTGATGTCAGTTGTCAAGGCCTCTGAGGTTATCAGACATTACAACAACTACAGTGTAACAAAGTGATAGAAGCAGTTGATAGAAGTGTAGCTGTCATGTTCCCATGCTAGATAGGATTGGAGGAGAATATCACACATGATGTTTAGAGAAATAGATTCCTCTTTTATCTTAAAACTTTAGACAAAATATACTCCTACAGCTAAGAATGCCTGAAAGCACGAGAACATCACTGGAAATGTCCGACCTTCTTTGTTGGGACACAAATACTTAAAGATATGTATACTAAAGGCGGGACGATGTCATTATCTTAGATAGAAAAATTATAGACATGATTGTAGAGCCCCCTTATTCCCTCTGTTAGTGTTTGTCTTATTTTGATTCCAGCTTAAGTTATTGGGAAAAAAAGACTTAGTTGAGAGCAAATGTTTTATTGGATCACTGTCTGTAAAGCTGACTAACTCTAAAGAATTGAGCAACAGTGTCATCCTGTGGTTACTTGATGTAGTTGGACAAAGTACCCATGTATTGTGTGCCAAAAGTATGTAAAGCATGTAAAGATTATGGCTGGTCCCAATTATTTGGCTATTCTTTAGTTGGGAATATATTTAGTTTTCAATTTAGGCATTCGGATATTAATATTTCACTTTACTTTATTTTATTTTTTTGCAGTCGAAAAATGTCATTTCAGTGTTTTTGATACTACTGCTGCACCAGTCACACACTGTGACAAGAATGATCATTTTAACCACTGGTTATTTACGGTTAAATTTAATGCAACATTTAATTCTTTGTCTTCTGTATTATTATTATTATTATTATTATTATTATTATTATTATTATTATTATAAAATTAGTTGTGATAATAAATACAATGTAACACAGGTCTGCTATTGGAACTTTTTCACCATTGCATACTCACATAAAATGACTCACAATTCCAAAAACTTGATGCTCATGTCAACACTTAAGAGACTCCAGACTGCTAAACTCTAAGCACAGTTCCATCGTTTTCACACAAATAGAAATCTTGATCACATTCTTGTGAAACTCTAAGCACAAATGCATGCATCATTTAGCATACTTTTTTCACCTTGGAAACACTGGCCTTCAAAAATGGCATACCCTATTTAGCCACATCTCACATGTTCAAACTCAGTCGGCAAACAGTTTACTTACTGTGTGTTTTGGCAATACAGGTAACATTTGTGTTTTCTCAGAACAGACCATGTTTCAGTATCAGCTTTTATGTAAGGCTGGGTTGTTTTTTTAGTCCAATTGGTGCTAGGGCCGGATGATATGGCTTTAAAATATTATCATGAAATTTTAAGCCAATGTCATGATACATGATGTATGTTTGTCTTTAAAGTAATGTGAACTAGTATTATGAAAAATACTGAATTAAATGCAGTTACAATAAAGTTTAAAACTATAATTCACTTTAATAAAGAAAAGAAAACTATTGTCAAATAGTTAAGTTGAATACATTACTATCATAAACCATTTAATAAAATATGGTTTTAAGGAAGTTTTAATAAAATACAGTTATAAGGTTGCTAAATAAAGTATTTTTATAATGACATTATTAGAAGTATTCTTATAATTATAATTATAATGTTCACAATATAGTCATTTTATACATCTCATGTCGAACAAGCCGTAATACCTCAGCTATATATGAAATTTTGCCCACCCCAACTTGGAGCTGATAGAGTGCTCCAGGGATGACATTTTTCTGTAGCTCAGCTACTACTTTAGTTGTAAATCATTTATTACTCGCTCTTGAAAAAAAATTAATTAAAAAAAATAGAAAAAACACTGTGCTGCTCTATTTATAGATCTATCAAAAGCATTTGATACAGTCTATCATTCTCTTGTTTTACAAAGGTCATACAATATCACTTTAGAGACAAAGGGCTATAGTTGGTTTCAGAGCTATTTAAGAGATCTCAATGTGTGAAAACAGGTATTGTGCAGTCAGAATTTTTCCCCTATCACAAAAGATGTCCTGCAGGGATCTATTTTGGGCCCTGTTTTATTTTCTATTTAAATTATAACTTCAAATCACTATTAAGTAATTGTCTGGCTCATCTTTATGTGGATGACACCATTAATTACTGTATCACTGATTCTTTATAACAGGCCATAGAGAGATTTTTTAATTGATATTACATTGGTATTCAATGCAAATACATTGAAACTTGTACTGCGCCCTAGAGACAAAAACACTGATTATGACATACTCCATAAATCCACTGCAAATGGGTCTGCTGTTGAAAGTTACACAGTACAAATATCTTAGTATTTGGCTCGATGAGAAGTTGACGTTTAAGTACCACGTAGATAAACTTGTATCTAAGCTGCGGCAAAAAATTGGTTTCCTGAACAGGAACAAAACCAACTTCACAGTGAATAGTAAAAAATGGGTTATTGAAGCAACTCTTTTCTCTGTTTTAGACTATGGAAATTATTTAAAGAAATGCTGCCTCCTCTGTTCTCAAAGCATTAGAGTTTGTATTCCATGCTACCCTCAGGTTTATCAATGAAGATAGCTACAGCACTCATCACTGTGTCCTTTATAACAAGGTTGGAACGTCCTCCCCGCTGGAGAAACATAATTTTCATTGGCATTTGTTTGTATACAAGGCCATTATTGGAAATCTTCCACCTTGTATCTCCACACAGTCGAACTGGTCCTGTGGATCTTATCGTACTCGTTCAAGTGACTGGCTTGTACTTGAGATACCTAAAGTTAACACTGAACTTGGGAAGTCTACTTTTAACTTCTCTGCCACTAACACAAGGAACATCTTATAAACCACTCTGAAACTCTGTTCACTTGTATTCTTTCGTCAGATCACCAATAATTCTGTCACTGTCTGCAAGTGTCTTCTTTTCTTTTCTCTTTTCTTTTATAATCTCATTCATTTATTTTTGTTGTGTACTTTTATGTGTACTTTTTTATGTGATGATTTTTTCTTGACATGTAAATGACTGTAAATAACAGCTTGCTCTTTATGATCCATCAAGATTAAATGAAGATTTAATTGGGGTCCTATTTGCTCACGCTCACCAGCCATGACATAAGGAAATAAGAAAATTTTATAGACTTTTGGGTGGTTTGATCTATTACAGTGTGTCACAGATTTTAAGCTCTGTGGCTGCATGCAGTCAAACACTGCATCCCAGAAATCGGCAGTGCATTTCATATATTGTGTGGGAACTATGAGACTTTATCTGCTTTATTTGTATTTTTAAATTAGTAAGCAACCACAATGAAATAAGGACCTCTTAAATTAAGTTTTGTATTCTCTTTAGTTTTCGTTTCTATGCTGACCTGCTGTCTGTTTTGGAAGAATTTTACTATGAGGGCAGTGACCAAACTGGGGTGGAGATATAAAAGCCAGGTATGTTTAAGCTCTGTCTTTTTGCAGGTCTGCCCTGATCAGCTGCATCAACAATGCGGTACAACATCATTTGTGTGACTATCCTAATAATTCCAGCGCTTGTCAGATCAACATCAAAAGTTTCAGATGCAGCAACCACCTCTGTCAACTATAACAAGTATAGGTAAGTTTTCTGGTTTGGTATTGGTTTGAATCTCATGGCTAGCCATCAGTTAACTGTTAAGAACTGCTTCAACACAAAAAATGTTCAGGTTTAGCCAATATCAAGGTTACTTGTTGTTATAAAGCTTATATACATATAGAGCTTTTTCACTATTGCATATTCAGATAAAATGACTCACAATGCTAAAATCTTGAAGCTCATATCAACACTAATACTCCAGACTGCTAAACTCTAAGCACAGTTCCACTGTTTTTACACAAATGGAAATCTCAGTCACATTTTTATAAAACTCTAAACACAAATCACAAATCAAAAATCATTCAACACAGTTTTTTCTTCTTGAAAACACTGGCCTTCAAAAATGGCACATCCTATTTACCCATGTCTCCTCTGTTCAAACTCTGGTCATGGGCCACAGGTGACATTTATATGACTGTGTGTTTTACCAAACCAAGTGACATCTGTGTTTGCTCAGAACAGGCAATGTGTCACCATCAACTTTTATGTAAGGTATGACTCTGGGAAGCCAGATTGCGAGTTAAGTCCAATTGGAGCTCATAAGCCTCATTCCACTGCACAAAAAACACACTAACACTTGCTAAGATCTGGTTTTAAAATGCAATGCAAATGCATACAATTGGCATTCGCACCCAAGTCAAATGACAGCAATAGAAACATTTTTTTATCACCTTTGGCTCCGATCGGCATTGATGGGTATGCAATACTCGGGTGAGCATGGTCATTTCAGCTCCTTAACTGGCAAGATACAATGACACACCATCATTAATACCAGTCTTCTCCTAAGCAGTGCTAAAAAGTCCATCCAAATACATATGCATACACACACACACACACACACACACACAAATACAAAAGCTGAGAGAAAGGCAAACACGTGTCTTGCAATGGTGTTCACTGGCAGTGGGAATAAAGTAGATTACTTATATTTAGCAAGTTTAATTGTGTTAAATGTGTGTTTAATTGTGTGAAAAACCTGCGCGCACACACCAGTTTTGGTGTGAGAGGGGTAATAGAGTCATCCAGGGACGACGTTTTTATGTAGGCCAACAAAGAAGTTTGCGCCTGATTCCCTCATCAAAAAGCCTATGGGATTTTTCCACTGATTTTTGGAATATTGCAGAAAACAATTTATTATAACAACATTTATTATAGTTATATTCTCTGGTTAGCAAAATAATCTCCACAAAAGAACACCACTTTCATGATTTTTGAAGCCTTAATGCAATCCCAAGGAGTAAAACATTAATGTTAGGCTATAAACAAGCTACACTACTCCTGCGTAACATTATTTCAGGCTTCTGACCAAGAACTAGGGCTGGTTCTAATTATTCAGCTATTCAAATATATGTTAATTGGGTAGGTATTTGGTTTTCAATTTAGGCATTCAAATATTATCATTATTATTTATTTATTTATTTATTTATTTATTGCAGAGGACAAATGCCATTTCACTGTTTGTGATACTACTTCTGTGCCTGTCACACATAGAGTGACAGGAATAATTAATAATCATTTTACCCATGAAACGGGTGTGTTTAGGACCCAAATGCAGTACTCTGACACTCAGCAACGGTTGGTAATAAACTTTATTTAAACCAACGCAGATAACGTTCAATATGCACCGAGTCAATTGCGTGAAAAGTTCGTTCTTCAGACAGAGAGCCCAAGCACAGTCTCTGGGGTTCACACGAGTGTACTCCTCGGAGATGTCCGACCCAACCTCGTTGTCACCAGAAGGAGAATCGCCCCCCAGAGGAGCCATGGGTACCCCCTTGACGCCCCCAGAACCAGAAGCCCCGGAAACAGGCGGAGGGCGAGAGACAGAGTCGGGGGACCTCCGACATGAGACGACGCGGGAGGGCTGGTCAGGATGCAGGCGGTGAAACTCCTCCACCAGTTGCGCATCCAGAACCTGCCGGGCCGGCACCCATGACCGCTCCTCCGGACCGCACCCCTCCCAGGGAAACAGGGGGGGCTGGAAGCCGTAAGCGCACTGGAACGGGGAGAGTCTTCTGGCGGAGCGGATGTACTCAAGGTTCTTATGGTCCGTCCAGACGAGGAAGGGAACCTTAGTACCCTCCAACCAGTGTTGCCACTCTTCCAACGCCAGTTTTACTGCCAGCGGTTCCCGGTTACCAATGTCATAGTTCCTCTCAGCAGAAGACAGACATCGGGAGAAGAAGGCGCAGGGGTGCAGCTTCTCATCCTCAGCAGAACGTTGGGAGAGCACGGCCCCCACCCCCACATCCGAGGCGTCGACCTCCACCACGAACTGTCTGTCCGGATTGGGAATAAGGAGGATGGGAGCAGAGCTGAAGCATTTCTTAAGATGCTGGAATGCATCTTCAGCAGCCGAGGTCCAGCAGAACTGGATCTTGGAGGAGGTGAGGGCAGTGAGAGGAGCAGCCATGGTGCTGTAACCTCGAATGAATCGTCTGTAGAAGTTTGTAAACCCCAGGAAACGTTTCAATTGCTTGCGAGAGTCGGGTACAGGCCAGGAGGTCACAGTGGATACTTTGGTAGGGTCCATCTCCATGCGGTTGTGGCCGATGATGTAGCCCAGGAAGGTGACAGAAGGGGCGTGAAACTCACATTTCTCTGCCTTAACAAACAGAGAGTTCTCTAGGAGGCGCTGCAGGACCGTCTGGACATGATGAGCATGCTCTTGCTTAGAACGGGAGAAAATCAGGATATCGTCGAGATAGACGAATACATATTTGTTCAGCAGGTCTCTGAGAACGTCGTTAATGAGGGCTTGGAACACGGCTGGAGCATTGGTGAGCCCGAAAGGCATCACCAAATATTCATAATGTCCTGTGGGGGTGTTGAACACCGTCTTCCACTCATCCCCCTCTCTGATGCGGACCAGGTGATAAGCGTTGCGGAGGTCCAGTTTAGTAAAGATGGTGGAACCCTGCAACAGTTCGAAGGCCGAGGCGATGAGGGGGAGAGGGTAGCGGTTCTTGACCGTTATTTCATTCAAACCCCTATAGTCGATACAGGGTCTTAGTGAACCGTCTTTCTTGCCGATGAAGAAAAATTCGGCCCCAGCAGGCGACGAGGAGGGTCGAATGATACCGGTAGCCAAGGATTCATTGATGTAGGTATCCATGGCCTCCCTCTCAGGTGCAGACAGCGAGTAGAGACGACCCTTGGGAGGAGCAGACCCAGGCAGGAGATCGATGGCGCAGTCATATGGTCGATGAGGAGGCAGAGAGGTGGCTCTTGACTTGTTCAATACCTCCCGAAAATCGTGGTAATCAGAAGGCACCCCGGAGAGATCTGGAGAAGGGCAGGAGTTAGCAGACGGCGTAGGCCTGACCTTCTGTCGGAGGCAGATCTGCTGGCAGGAAGGACTCCATGCCAGAATCAAACCCGTGGACCAGTCTATGTGCGGGTTGTGGCGGCGAAGCCAGGGGTACCCGAGGATCAGGGGTAGGTTGGGAGACCTCAAGATGTGAAACCTGATGGTCTCGTGGTGTTCCCCTGACAGAAGCATGGAGATGGAGGTGGTCTGATGAGTGACCGTTCCCAGGAGATGTCCATCCAGGGCGCTGGCCGGCACACAACGAGGAAGAGGGACCTGCTCAATCCCCAGCTGACGGGCGAGTTCCTCGTCGATGAGGTTTACGTCGGCCCCTGAGTCTATGAAGGTAGCAAGGGTGTGAGATCCCTCTTTCAACAGGAGCTGGACGTGGAACAGAGGACGAGGGTTAGGGACAGAGTTCTGGGAACGGCTCAGCAGGATGCCCCTCTCTACTGCTGAGCCCTCCCTTTTACCGGGCACTTGGAGACAAAATGGCCGGCCTGGCCACAGTAAAGGCAGAGGTTTCCCCGTCGTCGTCTCTCACGTTCCTCAGAGGACAGCCTGGTACAACCCACCTGCACGGGCTCCGACACCCCTGGAACGGAGTCTGGTGGAAGACCGGGGATCACAGGAGAGCCATGCTGGCGAACGGGAATGCGATGAGCCCCTCCCTCTAGGCGCTGCTCCCGTCTCCTCGCCTGGATTCATCTGTCCAATCTCATTGTTATCTCAATGAGACCATCCAGAGAATGAGGTAGATCGAACGAAACCAGTTCATCTTTAATGTATGGAGGTAGCCCGTTGAGGAAGGCATCGCACTGGGCGACCGAATTCCATTCGCTCTGCCGAGCTCGGGTTCTGAAATCAATGGCAAAGTCAGCAACTGTCCGATCTCCCTGCCGTTGACTCAGCAGTCCCCCTGTGGCATCGGGACCCACAGGAACGGGCCCAAATACCTTGCACAGCTCCTCTGCAAATGCCTGAAAGGAAACACAGGCCGGCGTGCCTCTCTCCCACTCCGCCGTTCCCCACAGGCGTGCTCTACCCGTGAGGTGGTTGATGGCGAAGGCAACTCGGGCTCCCTCCGTGGCGAATGTGTGAGGCTGCAGGGCAAACAGGATCGAGCAGTTGGTAAGAAACAGATTGCAGCCCTCCAGATCCCTGGCATAGCGTTCTGGTGCCCCTACCCGCGGTTCAGATGCAGTGCTTGGGGAAGCCGTTGGAATAGGGGCAGGCGGAGCAGGACTCGGAGCAGGAATGGCGTGCTGTGTCAACGAGGCAGCCATATGTTGAACCTGATTGGCTAACAAGGTTAGCGCCCGTTCGAGAGCTGAAGCAGATTGACGAGCCTCCGCCACGTTGGAGGTGAGCTGAGCTTTGTGTTGCTGGAGCATTACCTCCACACGGGCTAAGAGGGACTGAAGAGCAGTGGAGTCTGCTGGGTCCATGACTGGCCAGATTGTACTGAAACGGGTGTGTTTAGGACCCAAATGCAGTACTCTGACACTCAGCAACGGTTGGTAATAAACTTTATTTAAACCAACGCAGATAACGTTCAATATGCACCGAGTCAGTTGTGTGAAAAGTTCGTTCTTCAGGTTCACACGAGGAGAAGAGACGAATCTTACAGCAACCGTAGTCGGTGAGCAGGAAGCCCCGTAGCTCGTCGAGCCGACAACACGTGGAGGAGTCGTTGTCGAGTGAGCAGAGGGATGGTCGGGGGCAGGCAGGAGTTCCGTCACCAGAAAAGCAGTCCACGAAGGCAGCAGTACCGACGAGGAGAAAGCAGGAGGATTGTCGAAGCCAGGAGACGTTACCAGATGAGCAGTCAGATTTCCGAGACACCGAAACAGAGCATGTGGTCGGGGACAGAAGGCAAGTAGGTACACTGGGAGGCAGGCGAGGAGAGCAGGTCGGGGACAGGCAGAGTCGGCTTCGGAAGGTCTGGCAGAAGAATGCTGGAAAGTCTCGTATAGTTCAGAAGAACAATCTGGCAGTGAGTGAGAGTGCTGGAGTGGCTTATATGCTGGGTTGATTGGTGATGAGCTGCAGCTGTGAGGTGAGCAGGCTGCAGAAGTGGGTGTGGTTTGCAGGTAGAGCGGAGCAGAGGGAGGGTAAGTGGAAAAGTACTGTCAGCGGGGGAGGAGGAGGAAAGGCAGGCACCATGACAACCCAATGATGTAAGCCCCGCCACAGCTTATCCAGAGTGGAGCTATTAGCTATTACAAACTGTGGTCCAATGTATATTCTCTTTTCCCCATTTTTTGTAGAGAACTTGGTGGCCATCTGAAAATCCAGCACAACGTCAGGAAACTCTAAAAGATGACTGAGCAAAGCAAGGTAATATATCATGTAAATGTACTTTACATTTTCAGGGCTGTAGAGATAAAGGAGACAAAACAGTAAAGGAGTGAGAACAATGCCAGAGTCAGTGAATGAACCTTCACAGTCATAAAGTTAAGATTATGCATTTCTACTCTCTACTGTTGAGTCCATTGTCAGTCTTCAGCAAACTGGTGGAGGCATGGATGATAAGATGAAGAAAAACTAGTTCAGTTATAACTCAGCAGAAGTGGAGTCTTTTTTACTGGTATTTTTTGGGTAATAAATCAATTAGTGTGCCATGTTTTCGTTGTTATTAATATGCCAAGTGATCCTATAAGTTTTTTTAAGGCCATTCCTGTGAAGCTTTGGCTTCATGTTTTGACTTATTGGGCCTCACGCAATACTGTTCTTGTTGTAATTGTCTAGCTCAATGCAAATCCCTCAAGACTTAAACTGACTGAGAATTTGTGTGTGTGTTGTGCCAGGTGTTTAATGATCCCATCCATGGGCATGTGGAGTTACACCCACTTCTTGTCAAAATCATTGACACACCTCAGTTCCAGAGACTACGAAACATCAAGCAGCTTGGAGCGGCCTACTATGTTTACCCTGGAGCATCCCACAACCGCTTTGAACACTCGATCGGGCATGTCAGCGTATTATTAGACCGATACAGTTTTGTGTCCTAAGGAATCACAATCCATATTAAGCAAAGACTGGTTAACAGTAAAGCACCTTATGAAATCAATAAACCAAAGTAAACACATTACATACCTTAGTATAGGTATAATAACAGCTTATGTTTCAATCGTTGCTGCAGAATACTCTTGCAATAATTTTATGATTAACTTTTTTGTTGTTGTGTGCTCTGTGTCGGGGTACAGGGTGGCGCACTTAGCAGGAGAACTTCTAAAAACTCTGAGGATGAGGCAGCCAGAGCTCGACATCACTGACGAAGACGTCCTTTGTGTACAGATTGCTGGACTTTGCCATGACCTGGGTGAATGATGTACACCTTTTCACTATAACATGTCATTTTAAATGGTTATTGATGGGTGTGATTATGACTGAAAATGAAAGTGAAACTATCCACAAAATGTCAAATAAAAGCTGGTGCTGATCAAATGGCAGACACTGAAGACAGAAAAAAACAAAAGTTCACATGGAAATGTACAATGTATGTTTGTCTTCTTCCCAAAACTATTTCTTTCGGTGTTGTGTTACTGCCTAAAACTCATCAGTTCCTGCAGGCTGTTCAGGTTAAAAACCTATATAACAGGAGAGGTGAAAAAGTGTGCCCTTTTATCTAGTTTCTTGGAAGGCAATTTTAGTGTCCTAGTGTCTGGAGGAAAGCATACATAGTTATTCACTGTGACTTCTTCACTCATGCACAACCAATAAAATAGACAACCAATAGTTGAGCACAAAAGATCTACTCACAAACACTCTGAGAGTACTCTCTGAGCACTCCTAAGTTAGCCTAAAGATTTCTAGCTACGAGTCCTAACTTAGAAGTGATTAAGGTAAATTCTTAGAGCAACTCTGAGCTAGGAAGGGACAGAAACTTTACTCTTAGTGAAGAGGTGTGGTTGATCCTGTTGCCAGGTATAATGCATTCTTTCACAGATGTGACCGATTACCACAGATGCTCCTTTTTGTCAGCCTAAAAAGTTGTGGACAGGCACTGGACATAAGCTGAACTGTGACACAGAAAGCACCATTTGTTTAATCACACTGCAAACTCAGTATTTTATTTCTTCTACATCTTTGTCTTTGTACCATTTTCACCAAGTTCTCCTCCCTCCTCCTTAGCGTTTTGCACCTTAGGAGATCTCTTAAGGACTAAGACACTTTGTGAATAACTTTGATCTTTACCAGGACCAAGTCTTAACTTGATGGAGAAATCCTGAAGAACATCATAACTCTAAGAATTTTTGTAAGTTTTGTAAATACGGCCCCTGGGACTTTAATCAATAAAAGTAACTTTGGGTCAGCACAAATGGGTGTAGTACAAATTTGGCATTTTGTTGAAGTCTGGGCTACATGTGGATGGAAAATTTGCTGTTTAGTTTGTTTTTTAAGACTCATACAGCAGAGACAAAACAGCATAAAAACATGGAGGCATCCACATTTACATCCACACCAAACAAACAAAATAGGCCTGTTTAGCTATCCTCGATCTACGGGTGTATTACTTCACAGTTTACCTCAGTTTTCTTTGCACACAATCATGATTTCGCCTACATTTGTCTTTATCTATTTCTCCTTATCTAGGACATGGCCCCTTTTCCCATCTGTATGATGGAATTTTCATCCCCAAAGCACGTCCAGGTTATATTTGGAAGGTAAGAAACTGTTATTTTGTTGTTAAAAAAGGAAAAAGAACAACACCAAACAGGGAAACACCAACACTTGCATCATCACTCACTCCGACAATGGTGTAATTTCATTACTCACTATTTTGTATTTTGCAGCACGAGAAGGCCTCTCTGGACATGCTTGACCACCTGGTGGATTGTAATAATCTGAGGGAGGAGATGGTAGGCCGAAACCTGGATCTGGACTTCATCAAAAAATTGATTGAAGGACAAGACACGAATGCTGCTCAAGGCGAGAAGGTACCAAAAGTGTGCTTTGGCCTGTATTGTCTCCACACAAGCTCACTGGCTGTCCACCATGCTTTTGTCCATTTATGTCCCGTTGTATGTTTCTTTTTACTATGCGTGCCTCAGGAATTGCTCCTCGGGGATATATAGAGTTGTTTGCAATGACTGAAAGGTGCAGAACGACAGTCCAACCCATTTGAATTGTTTGAAATTATTCACTATCATCATTGCTGCAGCAGTCAATGTCTATTGCTACTAATGTGCTGTCGTCTCTGCAGTCCTTCCTCTATCAAATTGTGGCTAACAAACAAAACGGCATCGATGTGGACAAGTTTGATTACTTTGCTAGGTGAGGCTTGTTTAATATTTACTGAAGAGCAATTCATTTTTCAATGTCAAGTAACCACTTATTTTGTATTATTTCCTCAGAACAATTACATTATTCCCCTGATTATTAAAAAAATAAATAAATAAATGACGTATTAGCGGGGGTGCTTTGATTTGTGTAACATGAAAGTCCATTTCTTTACACATTTCTTCACTCTGGCTCCTCTTAGGGACTGCCACCACCTGGGCATGCAGAGCAACTTTGACTATCATCGCTTCATTAAGTTTGCCAGGGTGTGTGAGGTGGATGGGCAGAAGCACATCTGCATGAGAGACAAGGTGCTGACTTTGTTAATTCTCCTTTTTTGATGAAATTTTAAAACAGTAATCGGTTTAGATGATGAGTTCTGACTTAATTACACATAATTCCTTTAACAGGAGGTGGCCAATCAGTACAACTTGTTCTACACAAGATACTGTCTCCACAGAAGAGCGTACCAGCACAAAGTGAACAAAATCATAGAAACGATGTAAATAACGCCTCTTTGCCTAAAGTTGCTTTTATAAAAATCAATCTCTTTTATGATATGCATAAAGTGATCATATGTTGTGTATGATTATCTAGGATCGCAGAGGCCTTTTTAAAAGCAGACGGGCACATCCAGTTTGAAGGCTCAGGAGGGAAGATGTTCACTCTGTCCACGGCCATAGATGACATGGAGGCCTACACCAAGCTGACAGGTAGATACCACTCAGTGCTGTGAGCTTGTGTTTTAACAGTCAGACACATGGAGGAGTGGGACACGAGACACGAGTCTGTGCCATGTTTAACAACGCTACATATATATTCTATATATGTTACATATATATATATATATATATATATATATATATATCAACCACAAATCCTTTAAGTATGCCATTTGGATGTTCAGTTATAATACTAACTAAGCATGCTAGTTTACCACTATACATAAACTAGTACAAACACATGTAAGAGTATGGCAACTTTAGACAGTTGCATTCCTGACCCATGAGTGAGACAAAGATCATCTTTACGGGCTCTCATTCACGCTGCTCTAAAGGGTCCAGTGAGCCTCACTATTATCCATAGGGAACATATCAAAACAAAGAAACAGCATTGTTCTTGATTTGAGGTGTAGGGCTAATAAATCTTTAAATATTTAAATATAAGTCAAATAGGTAGATCATAAAATAACCCTGTTTGGCTGCTTAGTTTGGGCATACTCAGATGAGCAAGACCAAGACTTGATTTTAGCCTTATTGTTAGTCTTTTCAGAGAGTGCTGTTTTAATTGTAACATCACTAACAAAATCAACAACAACAAAAATGTTTTCAGGAAAACAACCAACCAGCATATTTAGTGAACCTATCGCTCTCTGGGGTAACAAGTTTGGCTGAGGTTGTTAGAGTGTAAAATACTTGTGAACCTCATCAAGTCCAATAAAGAGGAGGGCGGAGCTTAATACATTACCCAAAACTTTGACACTGTAACAAGAAGAACCTTACTGAAGTTTCATCGTGTTTTTTTTTTATGAAAAAATTAATGAAGTTTACATCATTTATCAAATTTGTTACTTAGTTTGGTCGGTTAAGCCTGTCAGTTTACAGTGTCAGTAATTTGTGAAAAACTATGACTGATCGAGCTCTAACTCACCTGTCTTCTACTCTGTTTATCCTAGATTGTGTGTTTGAACAAATACTCAACTCCTCATCGAAAGAGCTGGCTGAGGCGAGGGAGATCCTACACAAGATCATCACTCGAAAGCACTACAGGTTTCTGGGTGAAATAAAGCCCAAATCAAGCCTACCTAAGGTGTGTAATAATGTCTTTGTGTGCCTGTGGAGCATTACACCTCTATTTAACATCTCATCTATTTATCTGCTGCAATGAAACAATGAATATTTTGTTAATACAAAGCTGACTGTTGTGCTCCTTTTGTGGCTGATGCATATTACTTGTTTCTATTGTGTTTTAATTTAAATAGCCTCTGTCTGCATTGTTTCTGGATTTACATGGAATACAACAAATTCCTACCAGTCACAATTCCTAGAAATTCAATTTAGAGGATGTGATAGCAGTGTGAGCAAAATCCCAGAATCAAATGTCATTTAGACTATATTTAGCTGACAAAACGGTAAAAAAAAATCCTTCACTTTTTTGTGGGCAAACAACAAAACTGTGCATCACAGTTAACATCTAAGGTGGCAAGATGGCAATATCTGTGCTGTATCAACAGCTGTATTGTGACCACAGAAAAAGTTTGGGATGATAGAAAATTTTCCTCTTAGCGTTTCTGCCATACAACCCCTGCCTGTCACTGCGCCTACAGAGACAGTTGGTTGCTCTGTCAAGTGCGACCTCCTGAAACCTTTCTGGCTAGCTGTGACGACCCACGTAAACACAGCCAATTAAGTTGCTGTCATTTACATATTTTTGTTACTGTTGTCAATGGAAGAAGTATTTTGTTGTGAATAGTCACGGTTTATATATGCTACACACCTGTGGCTCAGGAGGTTGAGCAGGGTTGGTGGTTTGATGCAAGTGTGTGAATAGTAAAAGTGCTCTGTCAGCGCATGTTAACATGTAATGTACTAGGGGTGAGATTTCCGGTCACTGCATGATTCGATTCAATTACAGTTCAGAGGATAACGGTTCATTTATACAATGATTATTGATGCATCATGATGCTCGATGGATCCAGACTTTTGTATTTCTCTATACCTCCAACTTCTCTTCTTTTCTACCCCCTCCATAAGGAGAAGATTGACATTTTGAAAAAGGAATTGGCTGAAGCTCTCTCTGAGGGAGACGAGCTAAAACCACAGGACTTTGAAGTTTCTGTAAGTTTTTAGTCTTATCACTTTTACTTCTCTTTTCTTTAAATCTTGAGTTTTGTGGTTTATCATTTAATTTGTCAGATGTTGCCTGTCTACATTTATGTAATTTACTTGTGAATATTAAGACAGGCTTACCCCTCTCTTACCCCTCTCTTCTAGGTCGTTACTTTGGACTATGGAAGCAAAGATAAGGACCCAATCAGAAATGTGTACTTCTACAGAAAGACAAACGTTACCAAAGCATTCAAAATCCCCAGAGACCAGGTCGGAACTAACAATGACAACAAAAAATTACATCAGCTGTTTGTTCCTTGCGTGTATTTCTTCATAATGCAGCCCCTGGTGTGTCATTACGCTTCATTTCATGCTGCTGTTATTCTTGTCAGGTGTCCCAGCTACTCCCAGAGCGCTTTTCTGAGCAGCTGATCAGGGTTCACTGCAAGAAGACTGATGAAAACATACTGAGGGTCGCTACTAAGCGCCTGCGCCAGTGGTGCAAAAGGAAGGGCTTTCCATTATTTTAGGTAATATTTAGATCTAGGCTGTTAAATATAGTATAGTTGCATAGTTATAGTTTATAAATGCATCTCTCACTAGCTACACTCTGCACTGCCCTTGTTAATACTGATGCACCTCTGTTTGTCTTTGCATGCAGTATGGAAACACAGAAACTCCTGAGGACACCCCTGGGGAAAATAACTAAAGCTTTAAAACATGGAGATCATATCCGGAAAAAGAAAGAAAAAACTTTCTGATACTCATAGGATCAAAATGATTTTACATTATTTTTTTAAAAATGTGACATAAGATGAGTATGTTAAAGGGATAGTTTGGGAATTTATATGGTGAGGTTGTATGGGGCACTTTTCTATAGTAAGTTTATTACCTACGATAGATGTTTGTCGGCACGCCCCCAGTTTAGAGAAGCAGGATGGAGTCTGACATGCAAGCTAAGCAGTGTAGTGCTGTGGATGGAGGTCAGCAACAAAATGTATTGTAGTATTGTGAAAAAAAAATCCCACCTAAAAAAATTGAGAGTATTTTCAGCATGTTACCTTTCTGTCAGAAAGCCCATTACAGCAGGGAAGCCCTTAACACCTTCTATTTCCCCATCTGTGCTCTCATCAAAGCCACCAAACTCCATTGACAAAAACAGTCATTTTAACTTACTAAACACAGGAGTTGTAAGATGACCGCTACTTTGATCAGTTAGTTAGTTGGTGTGACTTTGATTTATCTTAACTAACCACTTTAAATGGTAAAGTCACACAATAACACAAACATAATAAACGTGCGAGGCAGCACTAGATCAGCAGCTCCTGTGTTCACCGATATTAAATCACTGCTTTCCTCAGTGGAGTCTGGCAACCGACATCTGCTTTATGTAATACACTGTCTGTTGATAAGTACCCCATATAACCCCACTTCAAAAGATATGAATGAGCACAGTGTTGTACTTGACACCATTTTTATCTCAAACCTAATGATTTAAGAGTACAAGGATGCATAATTGCAAAGCCTTCAAGCCTATACTCATGTTCTAATTTTATATAAATATCTTTGTTTAAGTTTGATCCTTTTCAAATCAGCCTCATTTTAGACTCCCTTCTCTATCTGCAGCTGCATCACATTTTAAACAGAATCATTGTTTTACTACCATTTTGATACCAAAAGCCTGCCATTATGTAATTCCATTGTAAACAACCATGGTTACTTAAAATGTCTTTGTCTGAAACTAAATATGTATACATCATATTTTAGAGCTTTTTTTTTAACTTTTAACTTTTTTAACTCTTTTGGTATTTTCTGTGTATTCCTCCTGATCAGGGTAAGCTGTAAAGCACTACTAACATGCGCGGAGTTAAAGTGATTAATTTGTGTATTAAGGATTTCAAATGTTTAAAGGAGTTTGGTTTTGATGTTAATCATGTGGATTAATGTGGTAATCTAAGTAGAAGTTATTTTGACTTTGAGTGATGTTTGATTAGAGGTTGTTTTTAATGGTGTGGTTTCATTTTGAACATTTTGTGGTATGTATATTTAATCACCAACTGCATTTATTGTCACTTATTCATTTTAATTATTCATTTGTTTTTAAAAATTGGTGGGTTTTTTTTTTTATCCCGTTTTGTTTTGAATAATTTTACCTTTTGAATCTGACTCTTGGGAATGCTTTGTATTCAGTCTATCATTGTGAAATAAGAGAATTATGGTTATATATTATGATTACATTAAAAGCAACTTTCTCTGAATGCACTCATAATGTCTAGCTCAACTTGCTTTCTTTGATGTAACCATTTGTATAAATATAGTTGAGACAAAACTGGGTATCATGTTTTGCAAAGTGTGAAAATGTTTTCATATCCATACATATATATATAATGGGTCTGTAAAGGGAAACCAACCAAAGGTTATTAGAGCCTTTCAACTGTATTCCTAAGGAGATGGGTTGATAAAAGATTGTACTGTTCTATTTGAAATAAAACTTTTTTTCTCTTTGTTGCATGTCCATGCCTAGTTATGTATTTTATGAAGTCAACCAGTAGTACATAAAGGACCTTTACTAGCTGCAACAATTCATGATTTATTCATATTTATCATCTAATTATTTACTAGAACCTTCTGATATTATTCTGAGATTAGTATTTATACACTGTGGTACTTTGTGCTTGAGGGGACTGTTGTTTGTTTATCAGGGGAGGGGGCTGACTTGGGTGTAACTTTTTGTTTTTATCTTAACCCTTCCCCAAAGATGGAAAAATTATGCCTTGAATGCCCCTTGTGACTGAGGAAAATGCTTGACCCACCATTATTTTTGGCAAAGCTTTAAATAATGAAATATCACAATTTTATTTTTTATGGAAGCATTCATTGCACATGTGTTCATGGACTGTCTGAAATGTCTGTTTTCACAGTTTCTGGCTATGATGAATGGTGTAATTCTTGCGATTTTTAAAGAAAGTCTGCCTTTTAAATCCACCATAAGGTTTCACATGGTTTTTGAAATAGGGTATTTAAAAATAAAAAACACACAAATTATAACAATTTAAAGGTGTGCCTCCCCCAAGACAAATAAAAACAACAATCCCTCTTCTGTGCTTGATTTTTTTTTAAAGATTCCTCTCCTGTTTTGCACCATAATAAAACACAAACAGTTTCTTAGTAAAAAGGCCAAAGTAGCTATTTGTTCCATCAGAGTTTTACTTCTATACATTGAAAACTGCAATGCTTTAACAGGCTACCACATCCCATTCATTTAATGTGCCCTTAATGAATGAATAACGAATACATGTTAAGTCTAAAACTTATAGGTCGGGTTACTTATCTTAAGTGTGACATCAGATATTCATTCCGGTCGCTTCCTGTCCACATGCGTTTAAAATGACCTATCCATACTTTAAAAGCAATATGCGGATGGAAAAAGGACTTTTCAAAAACACCGGCACTTGATTTCGCACATCGCTGTCACTGAGGGTAATCCGGGGTTTAGGCGTCAACTCTCTGGACTCATTCGCTCTGCTATATTTGGCTCCACCCTCCGGGTGTCAGCAAAACGGGAAGCGTCAAGTTCACTAAAAGTAGCAAACAAAATTCCGGAAGCAAGGTTTTACTTATGCATAACATGAATATACATAATATGATGTCAATTCCAGTTGCATAAGACACTTGATTATCACTAAATTGAGATGGGGAGACTAGAAGAAATATTGATATCAGCCAAATGATTAGATAGATAGATAGATAGATAGATAGATAGATAGATAGATAGATAGATAGAGTACTCATTAAAACCAAGAACTAAGGAAACTAAGGATAACAGAACAAATAATAATAGAATAAATGTTAAATAATGAAATATTGTATCATTTAATAAAACAGTAAAACTGACTAAAATGTAGAAATAAATAGTCAATGGGCTAAATGAATAAATAGTCCAAGGTAAAGTTCAATTTAAAGCCAAACTGAAACGGTAGTCATGTTTTATATCATATATTTGCATGTGTAATATTCTTTTTAACCCCCAAGCCTGATTGTACCTTATTAAAGTGCCTCCCTGTTATGGCTCTGTGGAGACAGGTGTGAGTGTAATAGGGGCAATGTGCAAGCGTTGAGTGGAGGTATCTGCTGTGAACATACAAGGTGAAGTTGGCTACACTGTATTATCTAATATTATCTAAGCACAAGTTCGCTTATTTGCTAAGATCGTACAGTCTATGGCTCAGAGGCGAGAACTGTACGACAAGAGACTTTTATTTTGAATAGGCTTACAGCCACCGGAAATGTCTGTGTTTCGGGTTAGCTTGGCGCACCCGGTGCAGAAACAAAACCCGGGTATTTTTCACCGCTCGAGTGTCTTCTGTGCACCCGATCAGCTGTTACAGTCGACGTGGGTGAAGTTGCCGGCTGTAACTTAGCGTCCCACCACTCTGTCTAACCCGAATTGCCGCCTTTTTGCCAGGACAGCATGGAGAACCGAAAACGGCCGTTTGAGGTGGTTGTGACCCCCGGTGACAGCTTCCACACGCCGGACAAGAGAGTGTCCGCGGTCCGGCTGCCAGACTCGCACTACATGCGATGGGGAGTGGAGGAAACGTGTCGCTACCTGCGATCAGAGGGTCTCGCTGAATGGGAAGACACATTCAGAGGTTGGTTTAATGCTGCGATGGCTAAAATGGACAGTTCTCAGTGTGAGTCAGAAATCAGTAAGGGACTGTTCGTTATTTACTAAACGCAGTGGTGGATTAAGTACCTTAAAGCCATAGGCTACTTGAGTAAAAGTACAATTCTGTGACCAGCAAAAGACTTTGTTAAAAGGTTAAACTCATCTTTTAAAGTAAATAGGTCAATTTGTGTAAAAATCTTTAAGCGTCTTTTATTCATTGTACTGATGTATCAAAAGTAATTCTGTGATTTTGAATGTACTTAAGAATTGAAAGTAAGATATAAGTAAATGCTGGTAATTTAAAAAAGCAAGCGACAAGAATTTTGAAAATTATTAAGTTTACTTCTTTCCAACATACACAGCCTCAAAATGGAGCGTTTGTTATAGGGCTTAATAGATTATTGGCCTGGACAATTAAAGGAGCTGATATTTGGCATTTTATTGCCAATAAAATTAATTAATTAAATTTTGCAAAAAACAGTGTCAGCATGGGAGAAACTTTTGCTTTGAAAAACCTCAGGGAGCTATTTTTATTTATCCATTTTTATTTTAAATGGCTTTATAAAATGATTTTATAAAAAAAGGAGGGTCATAAAACAATCATGCCCCAGCTATCCCCCTTCTTTGATAAATAAAGAAAAGTCCCTAAGCCAGTTGAGAGCTGCGCATCTTTGCTGCTAACCTGCTGTCTTTATTTATGTATTGTGATTTATAAGCTCACATCAGTTTTCTCTGTTATCCAGCACAAAAAATCACAGGTGTCGGGCTGCGGTATCTCAATGATGCTGATCTGGAGAAGATTGGCGTGCAGTAAGTGTGTCCTCATGTTAAACAGAGTTGTGGGGTTTGTGAAGATTACCAAGGGTGTTTTGGGTAGGAAGAAATGTAATCAAAGCCAATAACAATAGTGTCAAAATAGGACAAGACCAAATCACAATCCTAACTAGGTTGCTGTAATGTTTCACTTTTCTGTCTTTTTTGCTCCTTTTGATCCTCCATTTGTATAGGTACCTTGGTGATCGTCTGGCGATCCTGCACAGCCTCAGGAAACTGTGGCAGATAGAAGCAGAGCTAAATAAGGTAAGAGCCATATCACAAAGCTACACTTTCAAGGCTGAAGTGATAAGGAAGACATAATAAAAAAGAAGAACTTGTAGGATAAATGGCAGAAGTGTGAAGATAGAAGGGTTAGTGCATGAAACCTAGATTTCTCTTCTCTCTCTCAGCTCCTGAATGCAGTCTCGTTTGTCCTAAATACTGTTTTTTGCTGAGTTTTCAGCCTTAGCAATGTGAAATGCTTTACTGAAGTGTTTCCAGTTAAATTACTTTTTTACATCTGCTCATCCTCTTTAAAATAACTGCACAAATCAGACTTTTTTGCTTAGTTGTTACCTAAGCAGAGATGACACACTGAACAATGTGGCTGTGGTTTGTTTGATTTTTACCAGGGCTGCCCCTTGAAAGTAGGAGGCTCGTATCATCATTTGGAGACCCTTAGTCAACTGAGATTGCCTTAAATTGAGCAATCTTTTTTTTCTGTGCAGAATACCTCTGGGGGCGTTTTGGTCTCCAGATTTTGCTTTGGAGTGAGTGCTCTTGATTTAGGGCAGATTCGTCTGATATCACAAGGCTGGTTGATGATGGTTTGCCTGGCCTTAGATCATAAACAAAAAGTTTTACTCTGTTTACTCCTTACTGCTTTCATAATGGCTCCTCTCCTGATTTTGAATATCCATAAATAATCCTAAACTTAATTTTTTTGTGTCAAAACAGCAGCTAACTTTGACCTGCATGCTACCAGGACACTGACGATGCAACTTGCATCCTACATGTCAGGCGCTCTGTGACTTCCTGTACATTTGTGCACTTTTCTACTCAAAATATCTCTTACCTGCTGTAAAAATCATACTGTCAGAAAAAAATAAGCCCTTGAGGTTGCTGCTTGGTCACATCTTGCTTAAGGTAAAAATCAAAGGAACCACAGGAACCGTATTATTCAGTGCTTCATCTTCTCTTTCATCTTCTATTTTGATTTTAGAGGTGGGGGGGGGCACAAGTATTTTTAATAAAACTCAGACTCTTTTACTGTGTTTTCTAGCAGTTCTTCTAGTTTTCTATTGTTACTTTTTAGTTACACACACACGCACACACACACACGCGCACACACACACACACCACACACGCCGCACACACACACGCGATTCACAACATAGATAGCACATGGATATAAATTAAACATTAGTGTAAATGAAATCTCTAATATCACAATCCGTCTTGCTGACGTGACCCAGGCAGAACAAACGTCCAACATGATGTTCAACAATTTAGCCTACAGACAGCAGCAGATTACCGGGAAGCTCCGGTCGGGAGCTCCTGTCTCGGGCAACTAGCAAACCAGTGTACAAATCCTGGCGGTTTACAACCTGATTGAGTGACAGGGGGGACGGCCAATCACACAGAGACGGCAGAGCCAATCGATGAGTGTGTGGGCGGTCTAAACAGGCTTCAGCTTTAGCGGCCGTTTTCCGGTTGGTCCTAGTGCCTGACGCGTCTCAGTTTAATATAGTGTAACACTGTTTTTGGACGGTAAAAACTGCAGGGGACAAAAACGGCGTTTTGAAAAAGTGTAGGGGACATGTCCTCTGCGTCCCCCCCTAAAATTACGTCCGTGCTGCCACCCAAAGATAAACACACAGACTGGCAATTTGTTGGGATTATGAATGGTGAAGTACGCAAGTCTCTCTGCTGACTGTTGTCCCGTCTTCTGACAGGTGTTTAATGATCCTATCCACGGGCATGTGGAGCTTCACCCTCTTCTCATCAAAATCATCGACACACCTCAGTTCCAGAGACTACGAAGCCTTAAGCAGCTTGGAGGGACCTACTTTGTTTTTCCTGGAGCATCCCACAACCGCTTTGAACACTGCATTGGGTATGTCCACAGTTAGATGCAGTGTTTATTGATTAGGGTTTATGAGACAAAATGATCCAACATTGCTTTGCTGTTAAATTTATACAGTATAAAGTCGAAGTAAAATCTTTAGGATACAATAAAACTTAGATCATAATATTATATAACAATATAGACCAGCATTAAAGGCATACTATGTAGGATTTGTCGCTACCTGTTTGCTTACAACATTCAAACTTGGCCCCTTCTCCTTGGCTCAGTGAAACTGACAGCTAAATTCCACCAGGTCTGTCAGGGCAGTGTTACAACACGAAACAGCCGCCAGAGCCAATCGTGGATGCTCTCTGGGCGCAGACGCAGCCTCCTGCTCCACTCTGTGGAGAATATGCGCATAGTGTCTTTAAACTAATAAATATATTTATAATATGTATATGTATCTTTTTGTTGTGTGTTGGTACAGGGTGGGTCACTTGGCAGGGCAACTTGTAAAAGCTCTGAATGAGAGGCAGCCAGAACTCCTCATCTCTCACAGAGACATCCTTTGTGTGCAGATCGCCGGGCTCTGCCATGACCTGGGTGAGTGGTGCTCAGGTCCTCACACATTTCAGGTTTTATCCTCTTCCTCACCAGTTGTGAGCATAAGTGAGAATGGAGGTGAAACCAAGTTTATTACATCCTGATGTAAGTAGAGCGTGACTCAGAATGGAAGTGAAACCATGATCATTTACAGATACAAGTTGAGCAAATGCAACAGTAGCCTAGTGCAAAGTTTATGCACAACAAACTAATTTGGTTATGTGTTTTCAGGACATGGACCATTTTCCCACATGTTTGATGGGCAGTTCATCCCTAAAGCACGTCCAGGAATTACCTGGAAGGTGAGAGAGAGAGAGAGAGAGAGAGAGAGAGAGAGAGAGAGTGAGAGAGAGACAGAGAGAGAGAGAGTGTGAGAGTGAGTGTGAGAGTGAGAGTGAGAGTGTGTGTGTGTGTGTGTGTGTGTGTTTTCTTTTGCCATATGCTGTAAGTGTAGATTAAAACAGTGAGCCAATATATGAAATACTTTGCTAATAAATGCTAATACAAGCAGTAGTTTCTCTCCATTGAGTTAGTAGTTGCACCAGCAGATTATCTAAATCCACCTTTTCTCAGATGAAAATGCAGAGAAGCTGTGAAACTCTCTTGTAGTCTTCTGACTGCTTAATTCCCCAAGAATAACAAAAGAAGGTGAAGTTGCTGAAGCCTAAAACCGATTGTATGATTCATCTGAAAGTCATTTTGCAGTCGATGTGATGCAAAAAAAACACCCTTTGATAGACAACCTACTGGCCCAGTCATGCATTCAACTGAACTGAATTACTGCAAAGAATACCTGTTTAAAAGGGCATCTCAGTTCACTTTGTCTGGTCACACATCTGACACTGACTGTTCCAGTGCTCTTTAAATTAGTTAGTGACTGCTTTAGCAATATATTTTTAAAAAGATGAATAGTGTGTATGAATGCAATGTCTTTTAAATGCCTCTTCGATTTTTGTGGGTCTATGAACGCAGCACTGAGCTCTCCAAGGGATCTTCTTCCATCAGCAGCAGTTTGTCACTCGCTGGGTTTCTAATTGATGTGTCATTCTGTTCACAACTGAAAACAGTAGCTGTTTATGAGTAAATGCAAATGCTTACACCAAGCAGAATGAACAGTTAAGTTTCACTTTTGCTGCACCATGTTCCCCAAGTACTCTCTGCACTGTGACAGTGTGGTGCTATAAAAAACTAAACAGATTATATTTCAATATACTAATTAATGATCCAGCTCCAAAAATGGAAAATTGATTTGTGGTGGCATTTTTTTTAATTGTGGTGGCCGGCAACAAATAAATGAATGTGTGGGAAACTCTACATTGAACGAATACCAATGTTGAAATGAGTACTGGAGTGCTCATGCCCAATCTGAGTGCATAAGAGCCAAGTTGACTTCAAAGAGCTGCTGCTCCAAACTCTCATTCAGCCTCAACCCCTGAACCAAAAACCATGTGAGAGCCGCTGCTTAGTGATAGACTCTCATTCAGTGTGCACCTCTAAGCTGAAAAACAAGTTGTTTATGAACACATGCACCAAGAGCAGAAAAACTAGTTATTAATGAGCTGACACCCACAAGTGAGGGTCAGTGCTCAGTGACACTTCCTTGTTTAGGTCACTCAGCTACCTTCTAATTCACAATCAAACTTAAAGAGATTCACACTGGGAATTGTTTTTGTACTTTTCGTATACATAAGGTGCCAGAAATTCGTTAACAACTACCATCTGGAAGGTATTGATCCATCCACTTTTATTCCCACATAATTTCAGTGATCATCAAGTCTCTTCTGAAGTGAAATTAACATCATATTATGCATACTGTTAGTGTGAAGGCCCACCAGCAGATGGAGACATGAAATACAATGCTTTTCAACATACGTAATGTTTATTCATTGAACAAAATAAGAAAAGTCCCCCAAACCTGCTTGAATCGTATTTGAAATTGAAATGTTTTAAAATCCCAGAAACATGTATGGGCCTGCTGCGACTGGCCCCTGGCCCTGTCATTTTGCAAAAGTGACCCCCAAGTAAAGCAAGTTGAATATCCCTGCTATAAGTCAACCAAAATTACCTACAGAGACATCCATGAGACAGTCTGCTAGTGGTGAGGGAACAACTCGAACTGGCAAGGTTACTTTAAAAAACCTGATCTTCTCATCTAATATAATGTAGTCCTCTGCAACCTAAATATTTTCTTTGCATCAGAATTCTCCAGGAGGTATTTTACGCTGCTAGTATGTTGACAGACACAAATCCTCTCATCGCCCCACACTCGAATAGTTGATGTAGTCTTTAAAATACCAACTAAACTTCTTCCTTGGCATTAACTATAAGGGCACAGATTGCCCTCCTTTCATTCTTACTTTAAAGTAGATATTTAATTGATATTAATAAAGTTATCTCCTGTTCTACCAGATGGTGTGTGGTGACAGCAATGAACAGCATCCTGTTTTACAGAGGCTTTATATCGGCAGTATAAATTACTGTAGTAACAATAATATAGTGATTAAAGTGCTCAGAATGAGAAGTATCACTGATAAGAACGACAAAGCACGTGGTCATTATGTAAGTTATGGCCACAGACCTGCTGTTAGGCAAACGTGAGATAAGACAAGTGTACACATTTGTGTCCTGTCGTGTTTGAGTTGAGATTAGCTATTTCTGTTGAGTAATGAGTCACTGTGTTTCCGTTTTAAAAAAAACTGTGACCATGCACATACTAACATGAGTCTGTTAACTCTGCAGCATGAGAGAGCGTCTCTGGACATGTTTGACTACCTGGTGAATGACAACAGCCTGAAGCCGGTGATGGAGCAGCACGGCCTGGTGCTGTCGGAGGACCTGGTCTTTATTAAGGAGCAGATTGCCGGACCATTGGATCCTAGTGGAGCTAAAGGAAAGAAGGTGTCTGTCAGTTTTGCCCATGTGAAATAAGTCAATGGCATCATTGCTACAACAGCCAATATGTGCTTGTATATGGAGTAATTTATTGCAGGAGTGATTCCAGCTTGTTTATCTCCACCTATAAAGCATGCAGGTCTTTAGCCCCTCACATTGTCTCCCTGGCTTATACAAGAAATTATATGGGAATAAATAATGGTTTTATTTATGATACTGTATGTTTAGATGCCTGAAATAAGGTCTATGGTTAACAAAAGCTTCAAAAACTTTCATGTTTCAGCATAAAACTCATCAGTAAATACCCCACTTGTAAACTTTGAAGGCTTTGCTTGTCTTAAACAAGCCAAATGCCAACAAGTAGATAAATAAGCCCACAGAGCATCATCACACCAAACGCGGCTTTACAGCCTCATTATGGTGGCGGCAATAAGTCATGCAAATCAGGTCAGTTTTATTTATAAAGACCAATATCACAAATCATGCCTCAGAGGGCTTCACAGTCGTCGATATCGCTCTATCCTTGGACCTTTACAGCTGATAAGGAAAAATTCCCCAAAAAACCCTTTAAGTGGACAAAGACAGTAGCAAATGATGAGGGTTCTCTTTTCTAGGATGGACATAAGTGCAAGAGATGTTGTGTGCACAGAACAGATCAACATAATTAAATAACAGTAATCAATACGAGAAAATAATACTTAGAGGGAAAGAGAGACATTGATGCACAGCAACAATAATAACAATACTGACTTTATCAAAAGTCATAGAAATATGAATATAAATAAGAGATGTTTATGTTGCATATATTACAGTATATCTATGTAACAGTGACAATGATATGTAACCATTGTTTAAAGCCTAACATTAGCTTTTTACTTCTGGCGATCGCATTTAAGGTTAAAAAATGATCGAAGTGGGGTTAATTTGTTAAGATTTTTTTTCTGAACAAAAGGTATAAGTCTAATAATTTTTGCTTGTCATAGAGCTTGTTTCCTTCAATAATCCGAAATCTGTTGGAAAAATCCCATGGGCTTTTTGACAAGGGACCTAGGAAGAGAATAACTTTGCGACGGCCTATAAAAAAATTTTTTAAAAAAACGCCATCCCTGCAGAACTCCATAATGGCGGCTAGTCTCGAGTCTAACTACACCAGCTACGGGTTCTGGAAACCAGAGTCAATTTCATTGTAGGCTTAAACACGATTAGGCAATAAAACTCATTCTCATGTTTTTATTGTCTGTCATCTCTGTAGTGGCAATATAAAGGTCGTCCAGAAAACAAGTCTTTCCTCTATGAAATTGTGGCCAACAAAAGAAATGGCATCGATGTGGACAAGTGGGACTACTTTGCCAGGTGGGGCTTCTTGATCTCTTAGTTTGTTCAATGATAATTTCCCAAATCACACATTGAATATTGACAAGTTTAGTTTGACTACCTACATGTTCACACATTTCCTCACTCTATCTCCTCTTAGGGACTGCTACCACCTGGGCATCCAGAACAACTTTGACTATCGCCGCTTTCTCAAGTTTGCCAGGGTGTGTGAGGTAGACGGGCAGAAGCACATCTGCACGAGGGACAAGGTGATCACTTTTGTCATATCTGCCCTTTGGGTAGTTTTTAAAGGAGCAGTCTGTTTAGATAATTCAGGGTTTCCCCCAGAAAAGTTGTTCGGCCAGGTGGCAATTGCCTTTTGACGGAGCCTGCAGTACAGATAACCAATTATGTCAGCACAAAACTGGAGTAAGAGTGCTCTTGACTGCTAATATATTCTGTTCTTACCTAAGAACAAATCCCAAATAATTCAATATTGGTGAATGTCAGAATCCTCTCAAACAGCTTAAAAATGAAGAAATTTCTCCATAAGAATAGTTGGTGAATGAAGCCCACTGATCTCAGTGCACATCTCCTCTTGTTGTTCACGTTTTCACCAGCAGATGTTGCTGTTATGTTTCCAGCAGAGCCGCCCTACTGTGTCCCTGCTGCTATTTTTATCCAGTAATTGCAATATTTGCATTTGCACTCCTCTACTTTGTACTGCAACTACTGCACAGCAATTTTCTTCAAGATAAAATTAGTTCAGTCTCGTCTCGTCTCATCTCAAATATATGTCATTCTTTTAACAGGAGGTCGGCAATCTGTATGACATGTTCCACACAAGGAACTGTCTCCACAGGAGAGCCTACCAGCACAAAGTGGGCAATATCATAGAGACTATGTGAGTAGTTAATCGCTCTGAAGTAGTTTGTTGTCTTTGCTTTATGATTCAGGGTTTTTTTTAAGTTATCATATGTTGGGTATGATCATTCAGGATCACAGAGGCCTTTTTAAAAGCAGACGGGCACATCAAGATTGAAGGCTCAAGAGGGAAGCTGTTCACTCTGTCCACGGCCATAGATGACATGGAGGCCTACACCAAGCTGACAGGTCTGTCAATACCACTGAGTTCAAATTTCAATAACTCACTGATATATGTTAACACATTGTGTTTTGCTGTGCTCCTCAATTAAAGGGATACCATGTAGGAACGTATCCTTTGCTTAGTCCCCTGCCTCAGTTCAGACTGGTCAATCGTAGCGTAGCATCGGCCAGCTCCGACAACGGTCTGACCATTTCACAGCTGTGCTCCATTGACTCTATCGCCAACCTTTCAGATTTTCTTAATTTTCAGGCTGGTTTTGCGGATTTTAAGCTAAATGTTGTGCCTTGGCCATGTGTAATAGTGACTCATGATCTAGAGAGGTTGATAAGGTTGATAGGAGATAAATGTTTCTTGTCTGTTGCAAAACCAACATTAAACCTTGAAAAGTGTAGGATTAGTCACACTGACTGAATTTACTGACATAATTCTGAGTTGGGCACAGGGCTTTTTAAAAAATTTAAAAAGCAATTTAATGAATGATTTCCGGACTTCTATCACTTTGCTTTGCTTCATCTGACCTGTCTCCTACTAATTTTCTATTTGTTCTGTAGATTATGTGTTTGAACAAATACTCTACTCCTCTTCCCCGGAGCTGGCTGAGTCGAGGCAGATTCTACGCAACATCATTTGTCGACGCCTCTACAAGTGTCTGGGCCAAACCCAGACAGAAGAGCCCCTGGATGTCACCCGGGTGTGTGTTTTTGTCGTTGTATGGCTGTGTTGGGATACACATCTGCTTGTCATGACATCTATCCTCTGCAAATAATTATTGTAATTGTTACTATATTAGTCCCATTTGGATTGTTCAGCTGTTGTGAGAATGGCTGACGTGAGTGTATTTACAGCAGTCTCTGAGTGTATTTTATGGGTCTAAGTAGCTGATATCATATTATCACTAAAACTGCATCAAAATATGATGGAAAATGTACACTCCTCAAACACGAGGTGATTTCTTCCAATTGCTTGTTTTTTCTGATCAAAGCTTGATTGTATTCTAATCATTTTGATGTAAAATGGAAGGAAGCTTCATATCCTCAGTTTTGGGAAGCTAAAACCAGCAAATCTCAATAATTTATTTTTTAAACTGAAAATTTTTCACAATCAATTTTCTGTCAACTGTTAAGTTGACAAATCATTTCGGTTCCATTGTTTAGGATTGGATGGGGTTAATGAGCTTTCTGATAAATGAAATGAATCTTGTTGTGTCTACAGAAATACTGGAGATTTTGATTGGATTTTTGAAAATGGATTGCAAAGATTAGATTTGCACCCAGAAATTGTTCATTTTGTGGTTAAATATACTTTATTTATCTTTCTAAATTGCAATCACTGATATGATGCCACTATTACAACAATCCAAGGGTCAAATCTCATTGTTAAAATGAAATAATTAACATCTTTTGTCTTTTGTTTTTGCTCTTTCTCCTCTATAAGGAGAATATTCAAAGCTGGGAAGCGGAACTGGCTCAATCTATCCCTCAGAGCGGCCGTCAGGATGTCAGTCTGCAGCCAGAGGACTTTGTCGTTAATGTGAGTTTTTGATCTGATTTCACTCATCACTTCAAGATTTTATTTTCATTATACATTTTATTTATGTTGTAAGCCAATGCCTTAACCTTTGTAGCTTCCTTCACTTGATGAACTGAAAACTCCCCCTTCTCTTTAAGGTCATTTTTATGGACTATGGGATGGGGGTAAAGAACCCCATCAACAGTGTGCGTTTCTATTGCAAAGATGACCCAACCAAAGCCATCCAGATTCGCAAGAACCAGGTCAGAACTGAAGAAGAAACCACAGACTTTGAATCTTTATCAGTCTTCGCATGCTGTTTGTGTTAACACCGTTTTCTCTTTAATGCATAGAAGCTGTTTGTCACTGCTTATGTCCCAAATGTGTCTCTATGCTGCTCTCATGCTTGTCAGGTGTCTAAACTTCTCCCAGAGACGTTTGCCGAGCAGCTCATCAGGGTCTACTGCAAGAAGACAGATGACAGGAGTCTGGAGGCAGCCAAGAAACACTTTGTCCAGTGGTGCATGGACAAGGACTTCTCAAAGCCCAGGGTAATATTCTTCTGCTAGAATGATAAGAATTGTATAATTAAATGCATTCATAATGTTGGTTGTTTAACATGACATCACCTATCCCGTTTCAACAACCAACATTGTCTTCGTCAGTCTCGAGGATTTTGCATTGTTGCCATCGCAACAATAAATGCAAATTCAGCCAGTTCCTGCGAATTCTGCACGACCTTGCAATTTTCTCGAAATCAGTGCAACTTTACCATAACTTGACTTTTTAGCGTTGGTCAAATGTCATTTCACTGTAGAGCTGCATGCAGAGTATTGTTTTGCTCAGCCCCTCTCTCTCTCTCTCTCTCTCTCTCTCTCTCTCTCTCTCTCTCTCTCTCTCTCTCTCCTGAGACTATTGCTACGCCAGTGACAGAGTCACACACACTTACAGCTAACGCTTTCCAGCGTTTATCAGTTTGATGACAAATTCGAGCCATTTCGCCATCAGTGATAATTGCGATTTGCTGAGTTGGGATTAGTAACTGCAATTTAGTGCCCTGTCATGATGACTTCTTTTATGTTGCTTACACTGAACACTGCTCTTGTTTACCCCGAAATCTGTTGTTTTTTATTCACACAGGATGGAGACATTATAGCACCTGAGCTGACACCTCTGAAAGACAGCTGGACGCACAACAATGAGGGAGAGGGAGGGGAAGGTGGCAGCTCCAGGAGAGGAAACCTAGTAAATGGACAGGAAAAAGCCAAAGTTCAGCTTAACTTCTGATAAGTAAGAGGAAGAGAACTATTACCCCCCTGTTACACTTTTGGTAGATGAGACAGTGTTGAGTGAAAATAAATATATTTTTCTACGAGGTGAGTGTGTTGGCAAGCAAAGCAAAAATTAAAAATTAACTCTGAAAAATTAAAAAATAATAACTCAATGTGGCACATTCAGGGCCCGTACTCAGGGTTTTTACACAGATCCCTCTTCAGTATTACACATATATTTTGTTTTAGTTTGATTATTTTAGGCTCCGCTTTCCATTTGAAGCTTTAAGTTCATTTGTTTTTTACCACGTGCTTTCAACCAGCACCACTATCATGTGTTTGTATTATGCACAATAAATCAATGTCAGAATATTTTACTCAGAATATGCACAGTATATTTCAGGGCAGTGTGTTTTTACAGCTGATGTGTTTCTTTTAAGGTTTTCAGATAAGATTTGATGTTTTGTTTTTTTTTCCTTTAGGCTTTTAAAGGCATACATCAAACATGCAGTCAAACATTTTTGTGAACAGTTTCTGATGTTTAAAATGAGGGTTTCTTTTTGCTTGACCTTGCTTTGGATGTATTTGTTTTTAAGAGGTGTTTTCTGCTTGAGTTTGTTGTGTTGTACTTTATTTATTGACCTTACAGTTTGTAGCGCACCTCGCCCATTTTTTGTTTTTAACTATAGATCTGTGCAGCATTTTAAATGGAATTGTGGGTACCGTTTAAAATGTTTCCCTCTTGCCAAAATGTGATCTCCTCCAACTTGCCTGCCTCAGAGCTGGTTGTTTTATTCTGCCGATTGTGTACTAAAGAATATTTTTAAGAAAAGAAAATGCAGCAAAGGGAAACTTACTAAAGGGGTTTGAGAAGATCCTGTACGTTGAAAGGGGCTGAAAACAGTTTGAAAATAAAACTCCTTCTCTTAGTTGTGTCCTCGTGTCAGTAAACTTGTTTAACACTAGATTGCATTGTGCTCTCAGTTTAGATAACATGGATGTTTAACAAAATGTTTTACACTGATCAAAATCATATAGCTCCAAAATCATCAAATACCAAAAATTTAGGGGATATATATATGAATCTTTTTTGTTGATTATTTTTAAGTGAATTAGTTGATGTAATCCTGAAAAAAATATTAAAATGTTATAGGAAAGGTTCCCCTTTTTTCTAAGCCTATGTTAAAACAATGCTCAGAGGCTGGTGTCAGCATTAAAAGTGTTTTTTGTTGCATTCATTCTCTACAAGTGCTTCTATCATTGAGATATATAAGTTTCAACTATTGACTTCAGAAATAATGGACATGGGGTAGCACGGTGGTGTCGTGGTTCGCACTGTTTCCTCATAGCAAGAAGGTCCCTTGTTTGATCCCGGGTTGGAGCGGGGTTCGGTTCGTGGGCGGGGGCCCTTCTGTGCGGAGTTTGCATGTTCTCCCCGTGTCTGCGTGGGTTCTCTCCGGGGTCTCCAGCTTCCTCCCACAGTCCAAAGACATGTAGGTCAGGTTGATTGGTGACTCCAAATTGCCCTTAGGTGTGAATGTCTGTGTGAAAGGTTGTCTGTCTATATGTGTCGGCCGTGTGATAGTCTGGTGACCTGTCCAGGGTGTATCCCACCTTTCGCCCGATGACAGCCAGCCCCCCCACCCCACAACCCTTGCGAGGACAAGCGGTTACAGACAATGAATGGATGAATAATGGACATAGCTGCTGTGATATCACTTATTGGTTTTTGGATTCTCGTTTAGGAGCCTTGAGAATGGCATTTTGCCCATTTTTACACATGAATTAAATTCTTTGGAGCCAGAAGGGACCTTAACTGGGCCAGAGTTGTGGAGAAGCGATGGATGGACCTGACTGAGAAGCTGAGGACGCACCGGCTGACAGCCTGTCACTCACAGCGACCTGACCCTGACCCCGTTTACATTTTATAAAAGTTATGCATAACTTTAATGAAATGGAAACAGGCTTTCTAGTAGGCTGTAAAGATGTTTATTTCTGCTGTAAAACTGGGAATTTAACATGGACGTCAATGGGGATTTACTCTGTTTTTGAACCAGCCTCAAGAGGCCATTCAAAGAACTGCAGTTTTTGGCATTTACTGTTGGCTTCATTTTGCGGCTTGTGAAGGATGCACAATATTGGATTCCTTGCAAATATCCATCATACAAATATATCACAACTAATATGGCAGATAACTAATAAAGATATCAATAGAATTACTATTTTCCCCATTTACGTTTAGTGACATCTGCAGAAATCAGCATGTTGGCCAATTCTGATATTTCATGTTAAAGCCAAAATCTGCAGATACCAATGACGTGATGATATAATGCATCCTTACCTCTTGATTTCAGCTCTCTTAAATAAAAGTTTTATTTTGTTTCTTTTTACATTTGCCTGAATATTTTTTATTGATAAAAAAAAGATGCTGCAGATGACTACAACTGGGACTTATTAGCTGTAAAAAAACAAGTGGTCTAAATTCAAAGTAGATAACAATATCAAAAGAAAAAAAATTACATGTTTTTCTGAGGTTTTGTCCAGATGCTTTTCAAAAAAAAGAGGGTCGAACAAAGTATTGAATGTTTGAATATGAGTGAAAAACAAATCAACACAAAGATGTGTATTTAGAAAACAGGAGTGCCTTTGAATACAAGACCCATAATCCATTGGACCAATTGCTAGCTATTGGTTGGCTATGAAACCTAGGAAGTGACAACAGGTTCTTGTTGGTTGTTACAGACTATTGGGCAGGTATGGAAGCTTGTATTGGTTTAAATGGCTTGTCAATCAAAAGGTCGGGGTTCAGCCACCATTTTGGCAGTGAGCAGTCCACATATCCACATGCTGAGCAAAAAACTGGAGAATATGTGGAAAATTCTGAAGTTTGTGATGATGCAACATCAGTTCATGGACATCTGTGGATGTAATAATGTGGAAAAAATATTTCACTGGATTTGGATTATCAGAACCACTGGTGTGTGAGAACTGTGTCAGCAGCATTTCTATCTGGATAATCTGGATCTGAGGATTATGACAGCGCATCATAGGTGAGTTTATTTGGTTTTTTTTTTGTGTGATAGAAGTTTTTATTGAACCTGTCGAGGTGGTTGTATCTTTAAAAGAAGCTCCTGTACACTGCCCTTTCTCAGCATCACTTTTTTAACTTTTATACTATGTTTTAGACCTTCATCAAAAGTTGATTAGTTGGATCTTGAAATGTATTGCATCAATGGAACCACTAAGAGCATAGCTTTCTAACCCCTGCTGGAAAACCCCCAGCTTTAAACCAGCTTATGGTGGTGATTTTGATTGCTTTCAGCTGAGACTGATCAATCAGTCAGTCAAATTTCTTTTATACAGCACCTTTCAGACAAATCCAATAGAATTCTAAGTGCTTTCCAGTTTTATGAAACAACAACAAGAACAACATAGGGTCTAAGCATAAATGGAGTTGAAAATATAGAATCAGTATACAGATGGTCTCAGATGGTCCTGACCCAGTTCTTGCTGGTCTTTGATGGTTTAGCTGGGTGGGCCACCAGCCAGACACTGTTGTGACCAGTCTGTCAAGCTGCTGTTATTTCTCCATACTCAAGGACATTGATTTGGTTTCACTTTTACAGAAACTTCAAAGTGACCATCACAAGCTGGCATGACCAGCTAAACCACCAAAAATTATTGAAAACATACCTTAAACTGGTCAATGAAGCTTGTCATCCAACTTAAAACAGTTTTTTTTTTTCAGCTGGGATGATAGGTCCTGAAAGTAAACCACTTAAACACAGTAAATACAGCAAAAAGCCTCTGATTCTCTAATTTAAGCGAAAAAAAATTATATTGAATCTTTAGGATCGTGATGTCCAAACTTTTTTTGAATTGGGGCCAAAATTGGATCATGTGAAAACACATGTGGGCCAGGTGCTTCTTGCGTCAACTGGGTTGTTAAAAAGTAATTAGAAATTATTTTTTTTGCAAATTACAAACAAACAATATATATGAATATAAACAAACTCGCCTCTACTCATGAAAGCAATGGCTCTCACTATCATCTTCTTATTAGAAAATTATCAGAAAACTAGGGAGAAAATTTCCAAAAAACTATATTTATAGTCATTCTCATTGTATGTTTAGAATTATGTTACAGAAAAAAAATTATGCATATATCTTTTAATTTTTGCACTTTTTTGCATAATTTTCTGTTTGTTTTTTATTTTATTTTCTGGTGATTTTCTTGTAACTTTTTACTAACTTATTGCTGTTTTTGGGTCACATGTTAAGTTGCTCTCTACCTTAAGAAATCAAACCAATTTACTTAGGTTTCAAGGGGTTAATACCTTTGAGTTTAAACTGGCAGAATAAGTCAAGCTATCTAAGTAGATCAACTCAGGCATTTAATAGACAGAAAGATTGATTTATTAATTGAAAAAATAATGAAGATTTGTCAGTGATTAGAATGATTTCCAGTTTCAGTCCTGCTCTGATCAAATTTTTATGCCTAAAATAACACTGACATGTCCATACTAGCCCACAATTATTTTTTTTTTTTTTGGTTACTGAAATTGTCCCTCCTGTCCTTGCTGTCTGTAAATGGGTCCCCTCCAAAAGCATTTTGTGTTATTGTCCCTCCTCTGCCGCACTGCAAGGAACACTGTAGAATGCAAAGGAGAGAAAAAGTTAAAAATTGTCTTTGTTGTCTTTGAGTAAATATTACTTTTCATTTCCAAGACCTGTAATACTGTAGATTTAATGAGAGAGGTTGAAAAAAAGCTCGTGCTTGCTTAGTGTGAGGGTTAAGCTCCATTTATGTCACGTCCTCTTGTAGGAACATTTCTTTGACACTAGAGGGTGTCATTCACTCATGTATGTGGCCTTGGAAGACTCAGCTAAACTATTTTCATGATAATTGATCATTTAATCATCTAACTTTCCCATAACAAAACCACAAATCTGTTCCTTCAGATTGTATAAAAATATAGGACATGTATCATAACGTAGAGTACTTAATATCCATTTAGAAAGTGAACTTGTTCTACAGGGATTTTTCTTTTTCATTCGTTATATTTTTTTACTATAAAAAACTTCTGATCCCTAAATATCAGAGGTGGAGTCAAGTCATTGATTTGCATGTCACAAATAAGTCCCAAGTCTCCAATCAAGGGCCAAGTCAAGACTTACAAGTCCCAAGTCCTAACCTTTGAGTTTTAAGACCTAAACGATCATAATGCATTCTTCAATAAATCCTCTGCAAAAATAATCTGTCTGCTAATAAGCTGTCTTAGATTTTAAATAGACTTTTGAATTTGAGGAAACAACTTGAATCATTACAAAATTACCTCAACTTGTCCTCTCAAATTCAGTCATCTTAAATTTTAAGGCAGCCTGAACACTAACTTTTAAAGTTAAAACTCTTTATTTTTACAGATTGAAATTTTAACATTAGATTCACTTTAAATTTACAAAAAATAGTCATACTTTTGAAAACTTCTATTTATTTGTTGAACTCGTAAAACTCATAAATAAAGTAGTGCTGACATTGCACATTCATAGCATATAACACCAATACCAGGACAGCATGAATTCTGTATGTTTTTCTTTTTTTTTATTAGTTTCATATTTTACTCATCTCAGTTTGAGTAGCACATCTCAAAAAAGCAGCTGCACACTCAATAAGTGCAAAAATCTTTAGTGTGTGAATGCTTTCTTCCTGATTTAGTTTGATACCCTATGGCTTCACTATCTCAGCTAGTTTTTGTATTGGGTCACTGTTTTTTTGTTGTTGTTTTTTCTCAATTTTTGACTTATTTCAATTTGGATAAATAATGTCTGTATTTTTCTCTTCCCATATCAAATTGGCGTGTATCAAGTATTTTGAAGTCCAAGTAAGGTCACGTCACTGTGTTAATGTCGAATTGGAGATTGCGTTTTAACTTTGGCACATCACTTCTAAAGTCATCAAATTTATGACTTGTGACTCAAGTCCACACCTCTGCTAAATATTAAATAAATAACTTCTCTAATTTGTATGTTGGATGTGACATGTTAAGACATTATTTTTTAAGATATCCAAGACTAGCAGACATTTCATTTCCTGCAAAACTGATTGATAAAAACATGTGATAAACCCATGTTATTGAACCAGGAAGGTTATCTCACAGGATGCAAGCAGAAACACACCACACTCATTTCTCTACAGGCTCTCTCTCTCTCTGTGTCTCTCTCTCTTCCGCATCCTGTGGCACCGAGGCAGGCAAGGAATAACCACCACACACACTCCCACTCACGTCGGCAGGACCAAGGCCAACTGCCTGCTAGTATTTTTATAATCTTCATCCTCCCTGACCTGTTACTCCCTCCTGGCGCCAGTGGTCTCAGCCCTCCCCCTGTGATGCCTCAACCTTACACACACACACATACACACACACTTGCTAACACACATGCTCCTGTACACTCAGCCGCCCCTCCACGGATAATTGAGACCAGCTGTTGCAAGGTGCCTCTTCCCTGGACCCCTCACCCCTCCCTCACCCTGCTGCTGCTGCACTTGCCTTTCTGTCAGAAAGCCCCCCTCCTTCCCTTTCCTTTCCCTCTCTGACTCACACCCTCTCCCTCTCGCATACCTTATAGTGTGTTTGTCTCTTCCCATCAGTTGTGTTGACTGACAGAGAGGCATGTTGTTGTTTTTTCATCCATCTCCTGTTAATAATACCTCACAAAAGTGAAAATGAATCCCATTCTTGTTGCAAAAAGTCACTGGAATTTCAGCTTTCTGCTTGCCATCACAGTCTTTATCTCAGGTCCAAAATACACTAGGCAACTAAATATAGAATGTAAAAGGACAATGTATTGAGTTTAGTTCGACATTAACAGAGCATTGAGTGGGATTTATTGGAATCTAGTGGTGAGGAATGCAGACTGCAACCAGCTGATACTTCTTCTAGATTTCCTCTAATTTTTAATTGTTCAGGAGGTTTTTACTGGGAGCTGAATTATTAGGAGAGGTCTGAATAACTGAATGACTGAATAAAGCAGTTTCATGTTACAAGGCAATGTTTCTTCAGCGCTGTCCAGGATGTTGCAGACGGGCCGCTGTCACAGTACCTGCTAATGTGTGTTCCCCTCTGGATTTAACTGTATCTTGGGGTGGCCAGTGGTAGTGACTGTGATCTGCTGCTTTGTGGCTGGAATTTGTGGAGTTTGGGAGAGGAATGGGGGAAGCGGAGGGGGAGGAGGAGAGTTGGGACAGGCATGTCAGACTCTCTTTTCCAGCTGGTCCTGAGGGGTCAAACTGTGTGTGGATGTGTGCATGTCATGGCCTCTCATTAGGGGGTGAGACGCTGCGGCTCCAGACCCCCATGGTAGGATTGCTGGGTGAGTCTGCAGTGATCCTGCCACTTTGATGCCCCTGACCCCCACCCCCCCCACCAGGAGGTTAATGAGCCACAGTGAGCTCTGTAGGCATGCTGTTGTAGTGTGTGTGTGTGTGTGTGTGTGTGTGTGAGTAATTTTGAGGTGGGAGGCTCATGAAGAGGTGAAGAGCCTCCAGACTCCTGGTATGCTTTTTACTGTAGTCCTTTGCAGATCAGATGATCAGGGTGTGTATCTTCAGGTGTGGAGAGTAAATTAGGAATAACCCTGAAATAGTTACAGAGTTCCCAAAGTCATGAAAAACATGAAAAAGGCATAGAATTTCATAATCTTGTTTTCCAGGCCTGGACAAGTCATGGAATTAGTAATAATCATTGAAAGTTTTGAAAAACTGTAGATAGCCTTGCACTTCATGTCACATACCAGCAATTTTATTTTGTTGAAGTTAAATGTTGACGTGCAGTAGCTTTAATTTGCGTTGACTTAGGTTTGCCCAATGTCATTTCAGCATCAGCATTGCAATTTGTATTGGTTACAGCGAAAGACATGTAATGTGAAATACAGCAAATTTTATGGCAAAGTTGCACAGTTCTTGTTTTCCATGGCTAACAACAGCCAAGCAGATTATATGTGACATAGTTTGGTGGTGGCATTTGTTATGGTTGACAAGACTCTCCTGTGTATGTGGAAAAGTATCATAAGGACACGGTACAAAATGAAAATTTTATTATTTGTCCTTGAAAAATCATGGAAAAGTTAAAAAATTTTGTCGATGAAAATGTGTCGGAGCACTGTAGTTAAAACAGCACCTTCTCCTCATATTAGCTTTGTTTATTGCTGCACAACGAATGAACAAAGTACCATAAAACTTTCAAGAAGAAGGAGCTTAACCATTAAAGGAACTAAATCAGCACCGAAGACACTTAAAAGTGCATAATGTTAAGTTTAATGCCATTCTGTAGTATTTGTCCTCTGCATGTATACTGTCTGTCTGGCACAAGGCTTCTAGATGCTTTGCATTATTTGCAAAAAACATTTCACAGCCATGTTCATGCATTGAAATAAACAGTTTTGATTTTTTTTTGACTTGAACAGCAGCCCCTTACCCACCGAGTTACAAAACATTGAACAACTGTTGCATTGCTTGCAAGTATGATTTTGCACAACAGTGTGTAGGAGAAGAAATAAGCTGTTCTTTACTTTATTACACACTTGTGACTATTGAAAATAAACCCATTGTCCACATGTGTGGGCATAATTTTTTTCCAAAACTACTCACATTTCACTGCTCAGTTTTTATACAGATCAGATCGTACTTCTCCCAAATAGCTAGGAGAAATTTAAAATGCATGCAAAACAAAAGCTTGTGTCTCAAGAAGTGTTAAGTTTGTCATCTCTCCTTCATGCATGCATCAGCCACTAAAAGGCAACATAAGAATTTCTGTGGGGCTGCAGTTCAGTTTGATTCACTGCTTTAACCATTGGTAATTACTGACCATAATTACTAGTCATTCCTGACTTTTCCACTTATTCTTGTATACCTCTAACCTCTGTAAATTGACCCAGTGCTACTTCACATAGCTTAACAGGCAGCGAGACCAGAGTGTGTTGTTTTGGGCGGGGCAGTGCAAGCCCTGGCCCGCAAAAAGGAAGGCATGGCAGTCCAAAACAGGTGCTCAGACTCCCTTTTTTCCCATTTCTTTTTCATCATTGACTGCCTTTCCCTCTTTCTTCTCCGCACACCTGTTGAAGTGTGAGGACTCATGCTGGTTCAGCCAAGCAGCTCAGCCAAACCTGAGCTTAGGTGGGGGTCTGAGTCGAGTTGTGGGTAATTAACTAGTGCATTCTTTTTCTCCTTCGCCACTCCCTTCTGCCAACCCCCAGTCAGTCCCTGTTTTCTTTTGATGTGGTGTTACTTTGGGGTTGATTAGTCTGTGTGTGTTGTAGCACTGCAGCGTAGGACAAAAAATAGGGAGGGGGCAGAAAGGTGGAAGTGTGACATGGCGTGTTTACCAACAAAATGGAAATGACATTCTTTTTGTTAATTACAGACAGGTCAGATCTAAAGGAGACCTGTTACATTACATCTGTGGCCATAAAGACCTCTATTGATTCTGGTTTGACTGATTGGTGATGAGTGGTCTCTAACCCCCTGCTGGAGCACCTTACTGTGCCTAAACTAAGCCCTCAGCCCCTCATCCGCTGTCACTGTGACAGAGAGCAAGATTTACCCAGCTGTTTGGGATCTGTAGGGGTGTGTGCATGACTGGCTAGAGAGAGTTGTCTCTGCAGAAGAGCGATATTAAAAAGCAGATATCACAGAATTTAGCAATTCTGAATTTTTAAGTACGAGACCTTCCTCTATAAGGTGAGACATTTTTCATACGTCTCAAAGTCCGTAGTAACAGACTCAAGTTAGTAGTTAACCAAGAGGTGCAAACATGCACAATCATCGGGTCAATGAATCAACCGCCATGCAGCTACAGACTGCAGTTCGCAGCTTACCAGTAGTAGCACACGCAGTCTACATTACAACAGCACACTTGCTTGTGTTCATGTGATTGAGGCATTTGAAAGATTTGTTTATTTATGTATTTATTAGACTCAAGAGCTAAGACAGCTTTTGGGATGTAGCAAACTTGCCGAGAAGTTAACAAAATAACGCTGATGCTAGGTGCCCTAATGTTAATGTCCGCTTTTATATAATAGAGGAGGGTTTATGACAAGGATGGCTCCAGTGCATCACCAGGCCATGATGTCAGGCCAACCCAAATTGGGTTGGCCTGAGTTTTATGGTCAAACTCCACAGTTAAATACTACTACTACATTTTCCAGTGTTTGCACATTTTTTCAACAAGTATTTTCTAACACGCATAATTTATTTGTAATGTGATTTTGCTTTAGCTGGACTTTAAACAAAGTAAGCCATGTCAAATTCTATTAAATTACATGAAAACTGCATCGTCACAAAGACTAAAACATCTCATGAAAGTTTTGGAAATACATGTTTTTTATAGGACAGCGACTAATTAGGCTGAGGTCACTCTTTAAGAAAACTTAATTTACTAACATGGCTGAGAGACACGAGGTGACTTAGACTGATTAAGAGGTATACTTTATGCAGTGGCGGATCTTCCTGTAGGTGGTTGCACAGGGCACCAGCCAGATGGCACAAGCCGCCCCACTCCTCCAAAAAGGGGAAAATGAGAGCTAATGGCTAACGTTTGGTCTGTTATAGAGGCACCACCTCTAGTTTCGGCATAGCAGTTGTGTTCATCAGTGAGAGATGATTACAGTCAGAGCACTGAGTATGGAGTGTATATGAAGAGAATGAGTGTAAGAGAAAATGAAATGACTGAATGAAATTTTGAAAGATGAACCCTGCACACAAAATGTGTGAGGAGGTCCATCTTACAAACTGATGGGTATGGATTCACACAAATGGAAGAAAAATACAGTGTCTCCTGCATCATCAGGACACATGCAATAAGGAATTGTACCTATGAAGGTCTGGCAGCTTGTGATGCAATAATAAATTGCAAGTGATTTTAGGAGTTTATGATTTGACGCTGGTCCATAAGACTTTCTGGAGTAAGGGAGATCTGTACTGAGTGTTAACTGCCAGTGTAAAATAATGAAAGTTTGACTGAGGTCAGGCAAAAGGTCAAAATAGATGCAACTGAATAAGGATACAGATCCGTCAGAGCCAAACGCTGATGCTAGTGCCAAGATTGATATATAGATGTGACTAGCTATCACTGTAACATTACTGTATTTGCTACAACAATCTGCCCTGTTTTCTTCATCCGTTCCATCTGCCTGCACCATCTCAGGTTGAAGTTCAAAAAGAGAGGCTTTGTGTTTGGGTAAGAATGTAGAAACAAACAAACAGAATAAAGATAGAAAGATATCAAATTGGAGGAAAGACTCATACCCATACTTTAAAGATGTTTTTGTATTATCTTTGATTTCCCAGTAACATGTGATATCATCTTGTAACTCCATTATACATAGCTACTCCACCACCCTGCACATTATCTCCTGACCCTGCATGCATTTCAAACCACTGTGACTCTTTCCCGCAAGCATTGCTTGTTGGCAGACGGTCTAATTCCATTGCAACCACTTATTATTTGATTATGAAACCAACTTTGCCTACCAAAATAGACCTCTTGTGTTGTAATAGCACAGAGAAACTTGAAAAATGCATTCAGTAGTGTGCAGATCTCGGCCTGAGCTGATCGCAGCCACTCCGGACAGCTCTACATGCAGACTTGCTGTGCCCTGTTGAAATGTCCCTCTCATCCTCCACTAGAAGACAGCACTTAATGATCATTAAGTAAGCACGAAACCCTATGTTTAACCTAAATCACACAAAAAGGCCTTACCTCTTCAGGGACACCATAAACATGTCTTTTTGTGTAACTAATTGTCATATATCATATCATATATGACATAACTGAGCACTAATCAACATCAGCAGGCATCTGCCTTTTTAAAAATTATATTTTGCACTGGTTGTCAAAAAAGTTACACTGAAACATGTTTTGAAAAATAAAAAATGAAAGAATCACATCAAGCTTAATCTCTGATTGTCTTTGAAGGTCCAGTGTGTCGGATTTAGGATATATAGGCATATATTGAATATAATATAATTAGATTTTTTTTTTAAGTTTCTAATCACCTACAAATAAGAATCATTGTGTTTTTGGTACCCTAGAAGGAGACATTCATATCTGCATAGAGAGTAGGTGCTCATCCAAAAAAAACTTGCTGGTGCTTTTATTAATTTAAATCACCAGGTTGGTTTATAAGGGACCTCTGCAGATGATTTTGCTCCCAGTAAAAATCTCCTGAACACTGAAGAATTTCTAACCAGGAGTGTTTCAGCTGGTTGCTATCTGAAATTCTCCTCACTAAATGCCACTAAATCTCACACACTGGACATTTAAGAAATTCTGCTCTGTATATTCACAATGATGTGTTATAATATGAAACATTTTGGCATGAAACTGACTTTCTTCCTGCTTCACCTCTGCCTGCTCACATTTTACACTACAGTAACACTGTTTATCCTGCAGATAAAAACTTTAACTGCACCAGCTGTATTTATTTTACCGATTATTTGTTATCAAATCTAAAGGTGAATCTCATTCCAGTGAAACTGATTTGGGCACATCTGGAAAAGCTTTAAGGGAAGATTCTAGTTTCAAATGCTGTGTTTGTGTGTGTTTGTGTGTGTGTGTCATGTGGGAATCCTCCTAGTATTCTCCATAGGGGGTTGTTTTCTTTGAGTTTAAAAAAAAAACAAGCTCTCAGGTAATGACTTCAGTGTGTTTGTGTATTTTTGTTTCATTTGTGTGAAACCAAATTCAGCGTCGGTGACACAGACAAACCAGGTGGAACTGATATCTTCCATGAGTGCTCTGTAGCATCCACAGCATGCTGCAGTGCTTTTTAATAGAGAGCAGCATGTCTGTAATAGCGCTGTATGTGTGTGTTTGTGCTTGTTTGGGCACATGTGCGTGCATGCATGCCACCCTGTGCTCCTCTCATCTGGCCGGGCCCTCTAGCTGGTAATCTGAGCATAGAGATTAGAAAGAAAAACAGCAGAGAAGAATGTCTTTGGTTGAGCCAGCGAGGAATTTACAATGGCCTTCAGGCTGCTTTGACCTCTCCCTCCTTTTCTCTTTCCCTCTCTCTCTCTCTCACTCACACACACACACACCAGTTTATAAGTTATGATAACATTTTACTCACCAACTTGAGTTAGGATCTGAGGACACAGTGACATCACTTGAAAGGAGCCCAACAGGCCGAGCAACACAGTCGGTCATATGATCACACCAGTTATAAAAGCCTCGGTTAAGACGTATTACCTCATTTGTTGGAACTAAATCAAAAGTGGCACACCTGTCACGTTCTTATGTTCATGTTTGAATTATTCTTTCAGATGAAATGCATTTATCTCTTTCGCAGTGGTGGTGTGAGGTTTCAAATTATTTTACACGTGAAAAAGCTTGTTATAATATTAAATAGAAACATAAGTCTTTAGGATTATATCCTTAGGTTTAGGCAGTCAGAGTAGATGCTCAAGGCCCAGACACACCAAATGGACATTAGAGAACTTGACGATGAAAGCTTCTTGCTGCATCGCCTCACATTGCCAAATTAGCCAAAAAAAATTGCACATGAACAAACCAAACTGACGGCCAACCAGCAACATCTCAGCACCTGCATGAGCGGAAGTACCCCCCCACCCCCACCCCCATTACAGAAGACAGTGGTAGTCTCTAATTGTCATTCAAAACGGGAAACCGAAAGATGCTAGCACATTAAAAACCAAAACTAGTGTTAGAATAAAGCATATTTACTGTGTGCCAGTGAATTGGATTTTTCAAAATAATGCTAATTTTTAGAGGCAAAAAAGACAGTTACACAATGGAAAATCATAACACACATGACCTTAAATAACAAAATGAATAATGGGGATCTTATCTTTGATTAGCCAATAAAAAATGAAATTGTTGCCATGGTTGCACATAGAGAGATTATATGTTTTAATAAGTTTCCCATCTGTTGCCACGGGGATGTAACGGTCTGAAGCAACAGCTTGCAGCGATGTCACCGCAGAGATGACACCATGATGTAGGACAGACAGGAAGTTTGAAGCGGACACTTAGATGAAGTTTTAGTTTCAGAGGGACAGCTGTGTAGATACTCAAGACAAACTCGCTGCCAGACCACCTGATCTGATCCCCTCGCTCCGTCACAGCCCAGCAACCTGCCCTCCTCCCAGACAAACCTAAGCCTGTGTGTGTGTGTGTGTGTGTGTGTGTGTGTGTGTGTGTGTGTGTGTGTGAGAGAGAGAGAGAGTGAGAGAGAGAGAGAGAAAGAGACAGAGGGAGAGGGCAGGTTTTCAGGTCTTTGCACAGACGAAGGGGACAGGTGTTCGGGACAGGAGGTGCCGTGTGGCCTGGGGGTGTGGTCAGGTGGTGACACACCTGTCCCTACTTGCACAAGAGGGTCCAGTTACACACACACACACACACAAGCATGCACATCAGCCTGGCCATGTGTTCTGACATGCAATGTTAAACCAACTAGCCTCTCATGCAATGTGAATCTGCTCTCCATGACAAACCGCGATTCTTGTTATGCCAAAGAAAACATGGCAAGCTCCGCTCTGCAACAAAGTAATGTGATCATTATGTGAGAGATGAGGGGATACTGAGCACCACACATGCAAGGGCTCTGTGTGGAGATCTGGTAACCGTGACAGAGAGAAAGGAGCAGTGAGTTTCTGGATGTAATTAATTATTGTTTTTCAGGCACAGTGGCTTAAGTGTCTCCATGCTCTCTGTGGATCATGTGGGTTGTTGTTTTGTAGAAAAAAAAGGGAGCAAACAGTTCCACAGCAAGTTCACAGTTAGGTGAGTTTGCTGATTATCTTCAAAAAGGATTTGTTGAAGGACTATATGAGAGGAAACAGCTGCATCTGTGTCCAGGCTCACAGTTGTTCCTTAAAACTCCATATTTCAGCATTACATTAAGTATACTCTACTGACTAACCCTTTGAAACCTGAGCAAATTAGTTTGATTTCTTTCAAAAACATTGGAGAAGGCAATGTGCAACTTAACAAGTCCAAAATTAGCACAAATTTTATTTCATTATTTTTTTTATATGACACAGTTTTAAATATAGACTTTATATATTCATAAATATAGTTTTCTGGACCTTTTTGAGATCATTTTCTCATCATCCTCCCTCCCCTTTTTTGTAAGACCAATTTTTTCTTGTCTCCTTTTGATAAATTCTTATTCAATACTTCATGGCGGCATTGTGGATCAAAAGAGGCATGATGGGAGTGATATATATCACAACAGCGTCTACTTCTAGAGTGACATAAAACATACATGCCAGCAGCCCTTTCTAAACAATAACAATTAAATTAATATGGCAATCACAATCATTTTCGGTTGGGTACTGAAACACGGTGCTACTATGGCACCGGTTCCTAATAAACAGCTACCTACTGGACTGAATCATGTCGCAGATTTTGGTGCCCCATTTCGGTGCCACATTATATGTGTGGCGAATGTGGCCTAGAGAAAAAGAGTGTGTGTAAGAGGGTGATGGTGACCATTGGCAGGTTTCCATTACAGATTCCTGCAAAAATTAAGCAATATTTTTGAAATGATGATAAAACACAACTGCAAGATTCAATCTTCTCCACATCTACTTTAATCTGCAATTAACGGAATGATACAACTTGATGTCCCTCTCCTTTTTAAATGAGTGTAAGTGGACACCAGTGTGTGTGGCACATGCAGTGTTTCTGTAAAACCTAGATCGGGGGAGATAGGCGTCTGGCCCTGGGGTGTGGATTTCAGGCAGGTGCACTCGCCTGCCCTGCGGCTCCTCAAGGGACAGGACAGGACGGGACAAGACGGGAGGGGAGAAAAGGGGAGGCAATCTGTGCTCTCTGCAGTCACACACACAAACTCTTGATCCGTGACTCAAATCTCCACCCGTCTTGGCCCCCCCTACTCAGCACCCCTCCCTTGCTCCCTACCATATCCTTCATTGACTGGAATGTTTTGGGACAATAGAACTGTCCCCGTTCTATGGCTGGTGCCCCCCTAGGCCCACACAGGCCCTGACAGGAGGACAAAAGTGCACCTTGCACCTCTCAGCACCACCAGCAGCACCCTGGGGGCAAATACCTGAATACCTGTGGTAAATAAGAGGTGGAGAGGGAGAAAAAATGACACAACATGAGGCAAGAGAGGGAGAAGAGAGGGATAAATGAAGAAGGAAAATAAGTGATTTTCTGCTCTCAGCTGCCAAGTGAAACACAGACTCATCCAGAGGTCCAAGCAAAACAGCAGTCTTCCTATTTTGATACCCTCCCCCCTCATATTATTATAATTCACTGCGTCACTCATTCTTTTATATCTATTCTGACACCTGCTTTCTCAGTAACATCCCCCCAGTATGTACTCTCCACATACTCTCTGTCAGTACTCTCTCATGTCACGACTTGCTGGCCACTGCCTGCCTCACTGTGTGTGTGGTTTGTGCACATTTGGCCCTGACACTTCTTTTTTTGCACCACATTTAAGCCCCGCTGGCTCACAGCTGAAATGCATCACAGTAGATGCCACTGACCCTGGGCGGATTATGAGACAATGGGCCCCTGGGCACAGATATGCAAAAAGCCTTTCTATCTCTCCTACATATGAGCCAGAGACACAGTCTTTGTGGTGGTTTCGTCCCATTTTTGTCGTTTTTTTTAATCTCTTTATAGTTGCATCTTTGGTGGGGGTGGGGGGGCTCTTTGTTTTTTTAGCCATTTTGTGTCTCCATTAAGTCATTTTGTGCCTTTCCATAGTCATTTTGTGTCTCTTTGTGGTTGTTTTGTCCTTTTCTGTAGTTGAATTGTCTGTCTTTTGTTCATTTTGTGTCTCTTTGTATTATTTTGATGAAATTTGAAGTTGTTTTGTGTCTTTTTGTAGCTATTTTGTATTGTTGCAGCCATTTCACAGAGATTTTGTATCTCTTTGTGGTTGTTTTGCTCCTTTTTATAGTTATATTGTGTCTCCTTGCAGCATTTTTTTAGTTATATGCCTCTTTTTAGTCATTTTATTTATTTTGTGTTTTTTTGTAGTCATTTTATTTTTCATTGTCATCCTCTTTCCTCACTTTGTAGTTGTCTTGTACCTTTTGTAGTAGTTTTGTGTCTTTTTGAAGTCATGTTTTGTTTTGTTTTGGGTTTTTTTAGGTGATTTTGTATCTCTTTCCGGTTGTTTTGCTACTTTTTGTCTCTATTTGCATCCTCTTCCTGGTTAGTACATGTTAATTTGAGTGACACTTTGTAAGTGATGGCCAAGGGGGTCATGGGCTCGGGCCTGGTAGGTCTGTTCAGTAGACTTTTTATGCCACTGGCATTTCTAAATGTGTAGGATATCACTTACATATTTCACTGATTCCTTATAAATCAACAGCTCTAAGCAAATCAAAGGTTGTCCTTTCAAGCAGCCCCTGTATTCAACTAACTTGCTCCGCCTCTCTTTCTGGTCGAAGGTGTGCTAATCAGTGAAATGAAGTGTGTTAAGCCACGGTCACATTACCACTAATGCAGCCACAATCACTTTGCTTCACACAGCAAATGTGGGCGTTGTGAGGCTGTGTTGTTACGCTTTTGAAACATGGCTCTGGAAAGTAAACCAACTTCTAACCTCCCACTGCTGAAAAACCATGAAAAACGAGCATGTAACAGTAAGTATTGATAAAATAACGGCTTCATGGAGCATGTCTCCTCTAGTGTACCACCACACAGTAAACTATGCTGCATTACGCAACATTAATCAGATATATTATACCAGATGGCGGGAGCCTGCAAGATCAGACTCAGAGATGTGTGACATTCAACAATGTCAATGTGACATTGTTTACCTCTATTTGTCCTCCTTGTGCATGATGAAGTGTGATGATGGAAGAAGCAGTTTAAACAGGAAATAAATTAAGAAATAATACAAATACTCCAGTACAAGAAAAAGTCCTGCATTCAAACTTAGTTGCATTATTTTATTCAAACATTCGTTTTGACAGAAAAGCTTAATCTTTTCAGCAACTAAAGTTGTCAGGTAAATGTAGTGAAAGTACAGGTTTTTGTCTTTGAGATGTGGTGTAGTAAAAGGATAAACTGCTGTTCCTGCATCAGAATCAGAATCTGCTTTAGTGCCAAGTGGGTTTTCAAATACCCAATTTTGCTTTGGTGTTTTGGTGCAAAGACTAGAAACAACAACAAGTTCATAAACAGGAACAGGAACTCCTCAAAATCAGAACCAGAATGCAGACTTTTGGAGATGCTGGCCACAGAGATGTCTGCCTTCTCTCCAAAATAATGGGACTAGATGGCACTCGGTTGTGGTGCTCAAAGCGCCTAAAAAACATTTTTTTAAAAACATTTGACAAAATCAACAACAATGTCTCTTTCCAGAAATCATGACCCACTTATTCAAGATAATCCACAGACCTTGTTGTGAGCAGTTTCATTTAGGGTCTATTTTCTTTCTACTGAGCTACACCCACCAACTGTATCACTCCTCAGAGGGTTGCATGCATCTACTCATGGAGGAGAGGCCTATTGTGTCAGTGCGAAAACATTAATGGTGTCCTCCTCAGCTGAGCTGCAACATTAGCTTGCTCAGTGGTGCGAGGTGAGCTGGCAGTGCATGCACGCTGACCTCTGTGCAGTGTTGCCATCTTGGCAACTTTGTCCCTTTATGTAGCGACTTTTCAGGCCCTCTTGGCCACTTTATTACTAAAAAGCAAGTAGCGACTAATTTAATGACTTATTCAGATCATCAGGAGTAAAAGAGAGAAATATATATTGTTATTCATCACCACGCATGCTGCTTAGAGAAATCACAGTCCACGGCTGTTTTGCCATCAGCATGGGTTCTCCCCTTCTCTCCTCTTGTGCAATGCAGGTGGTTTGTGATAGACAGGAAGAGAGGAGACGCTGCTCGCAGTGGGAGTTCAGTTGCAGTGAGTTTCTATGGTTAAGGTGAAGCTCACACTCTCTGCAATGGAAGTGCAAGAACATGTTGCACTGCAGTGCCATAGCGCTCAGTCCAATTAAATGTTTTGTCGATCATTTTTCTGTTAAATCTAATTCTGGCAAAGTTTTAATGCTTCCATTAATGTGGGATGGCATCACCGATGTGCAAATGAGCATGTGACATCATTCAGCGATTTTGGAGATAGTGTGAGCTACTTTCATTGGAAAATAGTTTGCAACACTGTGCAGTGATACTGTTGGCAGGAGTAGTTTGGTAGAAAGAATATGGTTCTTACATTGATCTGCCAGCCTGTTCTATTCCCCAACTCATATATCTCTTCATTGTCCGCAATTCAGAGTCAGACATCAATGCAAGAGGGCACCTTTTGTGGCAGTTTAAAATGCTGCCGGTGTCAACATGACAAAAAGAGCAGAAAATGGCTCTAGGGGAGGTGGATGGATCCCACAGACACTGGACTTTAACCTGCTGTTTGCTTCCCATGCGAATGTTGACTCAAACCATGTTTTTCTAAACCTAGCCACATGCTTGTCTTCCCTAAGGAAATAAATGTAAAAAATAAGGTGTTTTACCTACGTTTGAAATGTATTTTGAATAAGTCTGTGTGCAGCTAATGAGCAGAAAATTGTACATTTCCTGTGAAAACAAAAGTGTATTTTGAAAAGGCACAATGCATATGACAAGTATGGATTGATAACGACTTCCCAGACTGTAAAAAACAGACGCAGGAGGAAACCAAGTGCTTTATATTTAGACGTGAAGGTCAACTGACAAAGCGTATTTGATCAGTTGGAATGAAAACGTGTTAAAACTGTTTATGTCAAGATCTGTGGATTATCTCGAGTAACCAGGAGTTGATTTTTGTAAAGAGACTTTGCTGTTGAGTTTTTCCTTATTTTCTTTTTTTTTCTTTTCAGTGGTGGGCTTTAAGCACCACAAGCCTGGTTAGTAATACAGACGATATCTCCTACACTCAGCAACACCTACCAAAACAATCTAGTTTGATAAATAGCACTACAGGTAAGAGGAAAAATATGTATTTTTTTATTTTGGGGTGAATTATCCTTCAACTATGTAAGTGCAGTGGAAATGTGTGTGTATGTAGCTCTGCATGGCACAAGGTTAAAAACCTGTTCCACACAACACATTTCATATGTTTACCCTCCTGTCCCTTTATGGCTCATCCTCTACCCTCTGACCCTGTGGGACAGAGAGGGTCTGTGTTTAGGAGGAAACACAGCACCAGCCACATGACACACATACACACAGACACACACACCATTGAAGAGGGACAGCAGGAGTGCGGAGGTGGGCAGGAAATGGCGTGTACCCCCTCCTAGAGACCATATCCTGTCCTTGGGTAAAGCTGGTTTATTTGTTCAGAGATCTGAGCTCTTTGTGTGCATTTGTGTGCAAAAAACATCCATGTGGGTGTGCATATTTAAGATTTTATGAAGTCCTGAAATCATTCAGAATCATACAAAATCCTCACAAGACAACCGTTGTCAAGTGAGTGTATCTCTCAGCCCCTAGAGCACATGTCATTGATCAACTCTACATTGCAACATGTGGCATTCCTCAGCAAATTCTACTCCCTACTGATTTGATAAACGGCCCGCGGACAGAAACAGCCATTCTTCACCAGACAGCCCCCCCTCTCCAAATGTCCAACGTCTTATCCCTCAGTGCTTTGTCTTTCCTTAACTCCATTTCACCCTCTCCTTCAAACCTCATGCTATTTGCTTCCCCATTATGCCAGTTATTTCATACATTTTTTTAATGTCTTATAAAGCAGTGGTTCCCAACCGATGGGTAGTGGTCCAAAGCGGGTCACAGGACCATTCGAAATGAACCCCAAATGACTCGCATCCATGTCAAGTTTGTGAAAAACACTTTATATAGAAGTGCATTTGTAGCACATAGCTTTTATTTTGAAATATGGTTTCCTGCTGTAGAGTGAGAGTTTTTTCAATAACTGTTTTATTGCCCAGTTGTTGGTATAATGTAGCCTGTTTTTTTCTGTTGTTTTTTTTTTTTTTCTCAAAAATAAGAGCAGGCCTAAGAGGGTGTTCTTTATTTATCAGAGGAGTGGCTGGTTTTTTTTTTTTTTATGGACCCTCCCCAAAGCTACAAATATTTTTCCTTGAGCCTCCCTGGGTGACTTGGGGACAATGCATGAGGTGTTCATCCCACGTGATGTGTCCAAGGACCATTGCAAATATGAAAATCTACCAATAATTTATTTCTCCACAGTTTCTGGCTGTGATAAATTAATAAATGGTAGAGTTTGGCGATTTTTATTTTTGCAGGGCTTGTGGATTTTTGCGGACAGAAAAAAAATTGCCAAAAATTGCCACAGAAAACAAACATTTTTTTAATTTTTTTTTTTTTTTTTATGAAAATCACCAAAAAGTCTGAAAATTACCAGAAGTTTTACAGGCAAAACAAATCTTGAAAAAATCACCAACAATTTGTTTGCAATATGTTATTCCACTCTGTTTCAATCCCATGTGATGTTTACATTTTGTAAAATACAGTTGAATATGTGGTAACTTCTCATATGTTCAGACCTTGAACTGGTGTCTAAGGAGAAATTTGGACACAGTTGCTGGACCAGTTTGGAACCACTGTTACAGAGGATAAGGGGTAGAGGGAAAGTCCAGCAGCAACAGATGAGTTTGGCACTGAAGCTTTGGACAGTGACATTGTGTAAGAGCCTTGCAGCTTGTACAGGGGTTTGAAACTTTAACCCAGTGACTTTACCTTCTGGGCTCAAATTTGATCCTCCAGTGAGTCAGCTCTGCAACCCCTACCAGCTCTGATTTCAGCACTATACTGTACCAGCTCTGCTCCACGATATAGAGCCCAGTGACCCCCTGGGAGAGATCCACAAACACACTCATGCATCCATATACACACAAACAGCTGTAGCCGCACCCAGATGCTTTATATCAGCACTTTTTGGAAGGGCTGTGTTTATACAAGACTGACAGGCCACTTCCTGTGTCCTAAACATTACCATAAACACATACACAGAGAGCAGAGTAGAGTGGGAGAAAAACAGCAATTTCAGCTTTCAAAAATGTTAGTTCTCTGTGTCGGAGAGGGTTTGTTTCAGTGTTGAAATGCAGCGCTGCTTCCCATTGTTCAAGTCAAGAGAGGATTTTATGCTGCTCTGTAATCTGTTCTGTTATATCCATGAAAAGCCCCGCTCAGGACTCTCCACAGGATGATTGTTTAGAGAGAAGCGTATATTTTCTGTTTCCAAGATGACGGCACTCTAAAGCAAAACTCATGCAGCTGCAAACTGTCAAACATCAGACCAATTCTTGAAGCAACATCCAGACTTCCAATCACTGTGGGGAACTACAAAAAGGAGCTATTATATTTTTATTGTTTTAATTTTTAGAGCCAAGCAAAAAAACACATAGGCATTCACTCCATGGGAATAACACAGAATTTAAAATGAATGGCAATCCCCTTTTCTTCATAATTAGGTCAGCATAACATTATTTCCTGTTACAGGAAAATCAAATTATTACTTTGACTCAAGAGCTGAGTGCAAAGACAGCAGGCAGAGCAGCTCTCTCTTTCTGTTAGATGGCCGTATTGTGTGTCTGTCACTAATGGCTCAGGAATGTCACATTAGTCAGGGGCTGCATGCGTGACGCTGCGAACATTAAAAACACTTTGAGGAGACCAATATATGATATCACACACACACACACACACACACACACACACGCTGACAGGTCCAGTGATCTCATTGCCTCAAAGCTACAGAGTGAAAGAGTGCCTCCCACACACTGCAAACCAGAAAAATGTCCCCCTAGCAGGGTGTCAGAGTAGGATTTCAAAACGGCCGAAATATATCAGAAATGACACTGTGTTTAGTGGCATGTTTTTGTATAGATTTAATGGAGGTAGAGTTTATATAAAAGGAGAAAACTGAATATCATCTAATTCCATAGCAGCATTTGACACACTATGTGTCTTCTCCATCTGTTAATGTTTTACAGTCGCTAACATCCTTTTGTCGAATCTTTAGTCCCATTTTCAAAACTCTAAACTATAACTCTAGCACAACATCCATATGTTCTGGACCATGCTATTAACTGAAGGTGGAGCCGAGTCATTGTTTTGCAATTCAGAAGTCTCAAGTCTTTGCACTCAAGTCCCAAGTCAAGATTGACAAGTTTTAAGTCTTAAACTGTGAGCTTTAGATCTTTTTTTTCCCTCATTTGCTTGAACACATTTCTTTCTGTTCAAAAGTCAAATTTTCACAATAGTTCACTTAGCATTATTTGAAAGTTGCTGGCCAAAAATTACAGATTTTGTCTGCAAAATGGTCTCACACTCTCACACCATTGAAAACATGCAAAAAGAAAATATTTCCATCAAACAACACAACTATACAAAAAACAGCTATCAATATGAACTCCTTCAGCCTTAATTTGGGCTATATGCCTTTCAATCACTGTCGTTACATCGACATGAATAACCCATTTATAAGGTTAATTCTGGTTATGATCATGTTCAGGATATGATGTTTATGTGTGCACAGAGAAATCAGTCAGCAGTCAGTCCCTATCCATCTATAAAAGATGCATGATGTTCTTTTCAAGCATGGATCAAAGAGGAAAAGGGCATATATGTAGGGGAGGAAACCACTACTCAGTATTTCTGAGTTTAAAAAGTATGACAACAAAACAAAGTCAAAACCTATAACTGTTGTGGTCCAGCCAAAAAGACTGACATGGAAAAGCTGTGATATTCTTGCAAAGTATCAACAAATGGCACAGACATGAAGCACATATTACTGCAAGTTTGAACTGGGTCATATTGATAGCTGTATATTGTATTTTGTTGTCCATTGCGTAAATGATTTCTCAGAAGAACGTATCAATTTGACCACAAGTTGTGATTAATTGATTAAAAATATGTATATTTTGTGAGCAGAGTATTTAGAGTATTAGAGTATTTTGCAAAGAAAATGTGACATTTCAGACTGAGACTTTCAGTGTGGGTCTGTGTGTGAAAAGTTTTAAAAATGTAACTTCTGAATGGAGATGTGTTCAAGAAAATGTGAAAATCTGTAAACCAAAAGAGTTTTGTGGCATTCTATGAGATCTGTATTCATTTGGACAGAGCCTTTGTACATGTGGCGCCTGCTCTACAAGGTGAGCTACTGGACGCCACAAGTATCTGTACTTTTCTTGAGTATTAGTTTTTGGAAGCGTATTACTTTTACACCGCTACATTTAAGAGACAAATATTGTACTTTTGACTCCACTACATTTCTATGAAGGCTCTTGTTACTTGTTACATTTGCTTTGAAGTCAGCAGATGATGTTTTCTTGCAAAAGTCTATAAACTGCGATCATGTAGTTCTGCGTGTTGTTTGTTCGTCGAAGTGGCGTTCCCGTACCTCTACCTGCGCATGCACTACTCAGATTGGGTAACTCATGGGTAGAGACAAGTAGAGAGGAGGTCATCAGCAGGCAGTTGCACTTGTTATGTGGGGTTAGTAATGGCTACAGCAGCACATGAATGACCATGTTGGTCCTTTTTTCAATTTGTGTTTCTGTGAGCATGTCTATAGGCTCTGCAGCATAGTCAATAAGCTTTTCATTCTACAGGTTCGGCTAGCAGGTCAGTTCTTTTATTAGGTCATTTTAAGTGAATCAAGTCTTTTTTCAACTCCAAGTAATAATTCAACTCAGCAACTTTCACTTGTAGTGGAGTAATACTTGGCCAGGAGTATCTATACTTTGATTCAAGTTGTGTACTTTGTCCACCACTAATTTAAACTAATGTAAATGTGCCAACACATTTGCAAGAGAAAATCTCTGTTGTTCTGAGATGGTGATAATGAAGATCAAGTGGAACTCAGTTTACCATGTTTAGCAATCTAGAAAATCTGTAATGAAAAAAATGAGACATTGAGCTGAAATGTAACTGATTGGATAACTGTGTGATGTAGGTTTGTTGCTCTGTTAAGAGTGTAGAAAAAGTATCTTAAGAAAAGATAAATGTTTGTTTACAACTGTAGAAAAATTGTAAGTCATCCAACCCTGCTGCCCCCTCCTCTGTGCCCACTAAATCTGTCACTGTCAGTAGTTCAAGTGGAGTTCAGCCCCCTGTGGCCTGCGTCTCTGCATCTCTGACTCACTACCTGCGTAGGTGTGCAGCAGCCAAATGACTCTAACCCCTCACTTCAAAACAGCCCATAGGCAGACGAATGAAAAATCCCCTCCTGATCAAAGAAAAGCTCTTTATTCAATATGTCTGCTGGTGTGTGTGTGTGGCTGTCACGCAGTCTTTCGGGTGCTGTTTACACTGGGGCAAGCTAAGTCATGCAATCTGATCCCAAGCTTTCTGAGAGCCTCTCCAAACCCCCCCCTCACACAAACACACACGTGCATCCACCTCTCAACACTGAGAGCTATTGGAAGGAAACGCGTTGTTACCTCACTAAGACATGCTGGCGTCAGTGTGTGTGTGGGTCAGGAGGGCGAGGGGGGTGTGGGGGGGTGTGGGGGGGTGTAGACACATTGCTGCCATATGTGCACCCTGGATGTTCACCCTCAGCTGGGCTCATGAGCGCAGACTTCCTCCAAAAGTTCCTACAAGGTAACCAGAGTGTAGCCATTACTGAGCAGATGGCTCAGAGTGGATCTGTGTCATTTCAGAGCTGTGCGGACTCTCTGGGGTGCATTTGTTGGTCTTGAGCCTAAAGATTTCTACTTCCATCTGTGGCTGCTCCTCCAGCAGGAAGTGGGTCAGTGGGATTCCCACACTCAGCTAATTTCACACTGGCTTTTATTCTGCAGAACTTCCCCACTCTGGCCCTTGGGAGGATCTCTTTTCTTGCTCAGCATCTTCTTAATGCAATATTTTTTTTGTTCACCTCTTTTTCTCCCACCTGCAGTTGCTGCTCGCACCCCCCTCGCCTCTTTAGCATGTGTGCTCCGTGTGCTGACAGCCTGGCAGGTGTGTGCAGGTGTTCCCCCCCATCACTCAACATCACACAAACCTGCCCCTGCACCTCTGAACACACACAGCTCTATCTTCCCATTCAGATACTGTCATGTCTGTCCTGATGAACTCATTTAGAGATGTGAGTTAACCCTGTAAAGCCTGATCCATGAATAGTCAGAAAATTCTATTTTTGAAGAAAAATGTTTGCATTTGTTTATGGATTTTGTTTTACAAAATGTCAAGAAAATATTTAAGAAATAAGAATAATTTTTAAATATGGAAATGATTTTTGCATGATTTTTGTTACTTTAGGCTTTCGTTGTGATTCATCATAAACATCACACATAGGCAAAACATCAACATCAACTATTTTTTGTTATTTTTTCCTAAACAGTTTCTGTCTTTATTCGGATAATGTACTTTCAGTTCCCCTGCTCTCTAGTTTGTGGTTGTTGAGTTTCATGAGTATTCAGGTATTGCTGTCGTGCATGACATGGAGGTTACAGAAAGCTGTGTATCAAATATGATACAAATAGCATCTTAGGGTTAATAAAAAGCATGTTGAGTTAGAGCACATTTTTCATTTAAAAAAACAAAGCTTTTATTTACATGTGGCAGCAAAAGGCACAGTATTCCCATTTGAAAGGCACATTCAGCAAAATAGGTCATAAAAAACTGTATGCCAAAATGTTCCCAAAAAGCTAAACAAATGTCATTCAGACAATATTGGTCAAGTTTAAGTGGTCCTTTCATGTCCCGTAACACACAATGAGTGATTTTGTGGTGTGAGGAGGGGCGAGCGGAGGGTCACCTGTCGCCAGGGCCACAGCTAACATGTCTCTCAGCGCCCTGCCTCCACAGTACACCCTACACAGACAGCTGTCTCAACACACACACCATTTATGTATAGTATGGTGAGGAATGACATCCCCACATACACACACCCAAGCAGCTGCAACATGGCCAGAGTCCCGGACCGGCCGGCACCGATGGAGTTTCCTGGGAATTAACTGCATGTTCAGCTGCCCTCAAATCACACACACATGCACACAGTTAACAGGACGTAGCAAGATATGCTGTGTATACCAATATTACCTAGAGTCCTGGAAAAGGCACTTAAGAAGTTGTTTTATAAAAGCAACAGAACTCCAGTTTTCTGTCCTCCCATGGCTTTGACTGTCTGATCGGTCAGGAGCCAGCTTCCACTGGCTCATGAGAGCAGTTCAGGGAATGTGAGTCTATGAGGCAGGGCAGCATCCTGAGGCGGTGTGTTTGTGCAGCAGGGACATGCGACTGAAGGTCCGTGAGCACGAGCCACACTGGTACTTCTTCACTTCGGAGTGTGTCTGCAGGTGGGCCCGCAGGTTGGATCGATCAGCAAAAGCCCGGTTACAGTGTTGACAAGCAAAGGGGCGCTCACCTGGTTTAAAAGACATGAAAAGTGTTAGCATCAGGGATACACTTCATTACCAGGCCAAAGGTCTGTCCTGTGGTCATTGTTTTCCAAATGATCTACAGATAACAAAAGAGCAGGAACACTACTCTTACTTAATGCAGATTGCCCTTTTTTCATGCATGCAACAGTTGTGAGGCTGAGATAAGATTGTGCCACTTCAGGTAATAACATTTGTTCACACGTCAGGAGTCATCAATGAATATCAATAGTGCAGCCAGCTGTTCCATTTACAAGCCAACAGAGCTTGGAAGTCAATGTGATTACTCAATGTGAAAAGCTGTTTTCTGATGCATACCTGTGTGTGTGCGGATGTGTCCTCTGAGCAGCCATGGTCTGGAGAAGGCCTTGCCGCAGGTGGGGCACACACAGGGCAGAGTGTGCGAGCGGATGTGCATTTTCAGGGCGCCCAGGCTAGTGTACTCCTTGGGGCAGTGTTTGCAGTGGAAGGCAGGGCGTGCAGAGACCTCAGTGGGCAAAGAGGGCGTCTGCTGCTGTGGTGCACAGTGGGACATCTGATGATGGGACAGTGCAGACAGGCTGGTGTAACTGTTGCTGCAGTGCAGGCAGTGGTAGATGTGCTGGATGATATCCGGGCTGGGAGGATCTGAAGTGCGTCCACCGTCCTCCTCTTCTTCGCCACTGCTGCTTGAGGGAGAGCTGCTGAGGTCCAGAGGGCAGAGCAGTGATGGGGAGAGGGACACGGGGCTGATCGGGGAGAGCGGTGCAGGCAGGGTGTCCATGCTGCTGAAGAATGGGTTGGTGGGGTAGCAGGTGAGGGCAGAGATGTTGTTCTGCGTTGGGAGTTCAGCTCGTGGAAAGCTTTCTGGGACAAAAGCTGGCAACAGAGAGAAAAGGAAGTCAGGTGGGCTGTAATGGACAGGTAATCTAATAGAGCACTAAGCTTGTTTTCATTCTTGAGTGTCTTGTTACAGCCTCCTTTCAATATAACCCTGATCCATCTGGCTTTTGCATTAAGTGACCAGAAACATTTGTTTTGCACTCACAAGGAAAACAAAAGTTAGCTGGTGTACTCTGAAGGTAAACACATGAAAGGTTTTTCTGGCTGACTGTTGACTATCAACTTGTCAAATTTAACCAACTTGCATCAAATTCAGTCAATCAATAAGACAGAAACTTACCAGTTTGGCTCTCCAGCTGACTCTCTTTGTAGTATGGCTTCTTGTTGGAAAAATACTTCTTCACAAGGAATGACCGAGGCATGTTGGGATCTGGTTTCTCCGATAAAGTACAATAATGACCTTAATAACAATTCCCTCGGTGGAGTGCGCTCAGATCCAACGATGTGCTCTTCAGACAGCTGCGGATTCCAGTCAGACGGAGAGAAAACTCCTCTACAACACCACTACCGGGGTTAGATGTATCTTGCTCAGGAGTCGCAAAGTTGCCTCCTCATATAGTACCAGAGAGGAACAGCAGCGGGGTGGGTGGGCAAATCTCCGCCCAAAGACACACCCCGTGCGTCAGGGATCTCCACTATACACAGGTGCCCGATGTGCCTAAAAGTGTAGCAAACCGCAAATCTAATTGCGCAATCTACGGCTCTGATAGCCCACTTTTCTTCATCTACAGACATACATTTTATCATTTAATGTAAAAAGAAAGTAATTCAAAGTAAAAGTCTGCCAAAAATGTTCATTTTTGGAAGACAAATTCTGTTTAGTGTGTACAAAAAAATTATTTTCAATGTGGTTAAAAAAAATTAATAAATTACATGAAGGCAAAGCAGGGTCAAATCAAGAGAGTTAATTTATTTTTAACACCTTAAACATTAACCCCCACTATGCCCATTCCTTTACAAAATGTGTCATGGCAAACTGAAGCTATAGCGCCCTCTGTCGGCTCATTGATGATCTGTCTGGGTGAGGTGGTTACCTCTGTGGTAGTCGACTGTATTTGTGCTCACTCACGTGAAGTATACTAATGGTTAAAATAGTGATCAAAATATTTTAACCTTGTTCCTTGCTGCCATTAGTGCCATATTGCCTATAATGTTCGCGTGTGTGTGTGTGTGTGTGTATAATATTTTACCTGAGTGTATTAAATGCTCACTCAAAACCCTTTTCCATAAAAAGCAAAGTCTATTGAGGAAAATATTTTTGGTAGTAAGCCAAAACAATAACCTAAATGCAACTTACAACCATTTTTGTTGCTTTACCCTTATTGTTTTGGCTTTAGTTACCAAAATGATGAAATCAACATGCCACATGGCTTAGCTTGTAACTATTGGGACCAGTTGTTTTGTTTTTGTTTTTTGTTTGGTTTTTTTTTTTTAATGAATTTTTGCCCTGCACATTCTCTCAGACCAATTGAAATATATGTTTAATGTAAAGCACATTTGTATTAATAATGCAATAACATGTTTTGTGACTGGCTGCTAACATTTAAAGAGCATTTAAAGATGCAAATTGTCATAATTTACCTGATGTCCAAAATTAACCGACTCTACCTTACAGCTGCCTTGGTTTGCGTTAATAGATGCAAAATTAAAATCGCTGTTAAACAAAACAAAACATTTGAACCGTTTGTGTGGTTAGACTTTTAAAATTGCCTGCCAACAATTAGACCCATTCATTGTCTAAAAAAAGAGACATTTTTATCATGTCTCCGTTTGTGTGCCTATGCCTTTGAGGTTTCAACGCACTCTGGTGAGGTGGGGGCATTTTTGAGGAGACAAAATCATCCCGGCAGCATCCCTCCCATTCTCTGCCTCTCTGCGGGGAATAATTCCCTTCAGATAAGTGAGGGGCTGTTCTGCAGCTTGCTCACAGCAAGATCCGAGGTTCAGTAAATCAGGCTGACAGGAACAATATGGTGATGTAACCTAAACTCAGACAGGCACCTAATACACGTCGTGCCTTCGAGTGGCATGAACTGGAGTAAACGGGTAACACATAATGATTTAATCTCTTAATTCTTCATATGCGTAAACGTGCGTAAAGTTTTAAACTCTGAACTCACCATCTTCGCTCACAGAAATGTTGCTCCACATTCCCTGAGACAACTGAACAAGGAAAATGTCTCACAGAGCACCTTATAAATGTAATAAGCTGCAAAAGAACTTAAACTTGGACCCTCTGTCATCATTACGGCTGTTTAAAGGCCTTATTTCCGAACTGTTTTTTCTTTAATTATACGAAATGCTTATCTACGCATCGAGACCACAGCATGTCTAATATCCTGTATTTCATCGAATAGCTATTATATATTGTTTTATTAAAGTTATTACTCGTAAGATTTATTTGTATTTCTATTAGTTTGCATATTGGTCATCTATTTTAACTTATTTTACATTTTCGTAACGAGCAGGTCGAGTCAGAGGTAAGAGAAAATGCAAAAAGGCGATGTGAGTGCCAAAAAAGGATTTTAAAAAAGAATTCATACACACCTATTTATTTCTTAAACGTTTTTGTTGGTGCAGACACCCTTTGAGTCTAAGATCAGGTGCCAGTCATTACACAGGAATGTGACAGTCCTCAGCGGTCCTCTTTAGCATTGCAAAGAGCCTAAAAGCTCCTCGGTGGCAGGGTAAGCGGTGGGTGGGTGTATATGCACCTGTCTAAAAGGCGCCATTGTCACCGCATGCCCAAAAGTTCACACGTCGTTAGAGCGCTTGTTGACGCCGACGCCAAGTAGACTGCAGGTCACGAGGGCAGAACAGCAGTAAAAACAAAAAGCAAATAGCAAAGACACACGTGAAAGTAATCTGAGTTGTGGGTCTGTTGCTGAGGTTGAGAGCAAAAATGGTCTTTAAGAGCTTATTCAAACGGATCAGTACAGAATCATTTACATTAGTGATACTGAGGTGTGTTGAGCTGTGTGTATTTCTCCCTTACATAAACGGAAAAATAATGACAAAGTGAAACATCCACCTGCACACACACACACACAGTGCAGGCTGAAAACAGCTGATTACACACTGTTGAATTTGCTCTTCTGGGGCAAGCAGTTGGTCTGTATGGCTGACAATTTGTGTTCCAACAGGGTTTGAGTGACCTCATGACACTCAGAGGACGTGAAGACATGAAAAGTTTTGCAGAACAGATGTTCTCTCCTCTATAGCCTCAGGGATGAACTAGACAGCAAAGAGACTTAAACTGTCTCCTGAAAACCTCTTCTAAGAGATAATATGGTAGTTAAATCTTTATTTAGTCTCATCAAATGGAGGTTATGCAAGCTTATGCCAAAAAATAAAAATTCTGCAGTGAAGTAAAAGTCAGCCAAACCCCCACCACAATAAAAAAAAAACTTTTTGTACAAAGATGTTGGCAACAATTAATGAAATGGAAAATCTTTGCTCCAATCAGTCATTATGGCTTTGTAAATGTCATAAGTATTATTATTATTCTTTTCTTAATATTTGTTTTCAATTTAGTTTAGCTTTAATTAGCTTCCAGGGTGGGTTTGTTTAGATTTTATTGTTCAGTTTATTTTATTGAAATGTTCAGTTTTATTTAATATTTGGTTTTAGTATTACTTGTTATGAAATGAAGGTTATGTGCCCAGGGCTTGATGATTTTATTTCACAGGTGGTACTTCCACCAGTGCCTTTTTATGTCTGCTGATAAATTTGACCAAATTGACTAAAACCTAAATTAGTACAAAATATCACTTAAGTTAGTTTTTTATACACTTACGTGTATAATTTCATTTCAGTGAGCTAATGTTGCTAATGTTTTTTCACTCTATTTTTAGTTTTAATCTAAATTTAGGGGACTATAATAAGCTTGAATCAGATCAGTTTCACTGTCCTTGTTCAGCCTCTTCTACTTTACATGCTGAAATGCAAACATGCTGCAGCTTTATGATTTTGTTACATCTTGTTAATTATTTTTTTCTAGGATGCCACTTCTGTGATGTCAACACAAGCACATGGTAACATGGCAACAATGTCTTACACGGTTAGGTTTACGGGAATGAGGCACATGGCAAAGTGTAAAAACATTATCTCAAGTGATGTGGCAGGTGCTATCTAGCCATCTGACATCACAATGTTAAGGCCAAAACAGCGGTATTTTACAAGTTGGAAATGAAAATGGGCTGGATCACCAATGTCAGAACCCATCAGCTATCAGTTTTATGACTTAAAACATCTGGGGATTTGGACCGATGTTTTGGGCTGATTCAGTGTAGCCAGTAGATGTCCGAGCCAAAACTTCCTCTTTCTTGTGCTGGTCATTTTGGTTTATCGCTATAAGGAGATGTTGTATATGAATGCAGATACAATTCAAAAAAGCTAATAAAGAGCGAAATCCTCTTCAGACAATAGCAGATGTGTTCTCAGATTGTGTTTTGGGCAGTGCCTTTTGCCTCTCCACATGGACTGTTTAGCTGCCTTTTAAACATATTTGCTCAATACTACTCAAACTACAAATGGAAATCAGCATGCTTCAGATACCGAACCCTGTCGCCTACATACATATGCAAAATATGTCATCAAGGCCTCATGGCTCAGGATTATGTGGGTTAAATATACAAATTATAGTGCAACAGTTTTCATATGTATAATTTAAGCAGTAAATGAGAAGTTCCTGACTGACTGATAAGAAGACGTGAGCTGGGTTTAGACTGCTCTGAGACCAGTTACTTTTATAGCCTGAATCTCAAGTGACCCTTGAACTGTCCCTGAAGTTTACATAACTAAATTGCTGGATAATCCAAAAAACAGTTAAAAAAAAAAAAAGAGTGGAACCATCTCATCTTTTCTTCGCCATCCACCTTTTACAGTCCTTGATTTCTTCAGACTGACAAGAATGTAAAGTTATTATTTATCAGCTGTGGCTCTGAACAAATGATTTTATTCAGGATTCAGTTATTGTTTTCATTGCTCTCAGAGGATAATTTTGGATGAGAAAGTGACTATAGATAAGTATAAGAAACAACATTAGCTGCTGTAACTGAACTAAAAATATTTTCCCTTATTGCTGGCATTGACGGTGAAGCTGTGATTAAAGGTGGTGGAGGGGCAGTGACTGTATTGTGTTCTTTCATGTGTTTGAAAAGGAGACAACTCCCAAACACCTATTGTGACTGTACAAATGTTTCTTGCTCAAGTGACAAGTACACAGGTGCAGCTAAAAGCCCTGTTTTACATTTTAAAACCTGTTGCTGATGGCTTTAGAACAATCTGGTGCATCGTTACCATTCAGTCCATTCAAACAACAGGTAACGGTCACTTAAAGCTATTTACATTTGATGCTTATGCAGACTGACCCTGAAGCACATCATGAGACAAAACAGGTCTTCTTTGTCCACGTGATGATTCAAAGGATACAGCAGATCTCCCAACATGTCAGTCAATGAGTGGATGTGACAATACAAAGATATAGTTGAATCTGAAAGGATGAGTGTAGGATTATTGTGCCAAGCTTCATGCTTTTAAACCACTGCACCTCTGTTTGTTTGTTTATACATGTGAAATGGTGTTTGTGTGTGTGTGTTGCCCTAAAGTTCAGAGGTCCATAAAGTCAGCAGGAGATAAGATTATCCCCCTGGAATGCAGGGTTGCTCGTATGAACACACACTCCCACACACACACACGCTCTGTCATCTGTGCACCCTCTGCTGATGTGTCTCTAGTAGACGCAAACAAACATTCATGTTTTTAGTGAAAATCCACCTTGATCAAGAAGAGAAGCAGTCGATATGACCTACAGATTGAAGTGTGGTCTCAGCAGATTAGATATTTTGGGTTACAAAGTAGTGTTTTTTTTTTATTATTCAGGGTTCTCACAGACATGGAAAAGGAAAATTCTTGTAATTTTACAATCTCATTTTCCAGGCCTGGAAAAGTAATGGAATAAGTAAAAGTCTTTGAAAGTTTTGGAGAAATCATTGAATTTTGTGTGTATAAAGTTAATTGTTATAGTATTCTTCCAGGGACAACATCCCATATAATGTAACATAATAGCATTTTCTCGTTAAGTTAGCTGTTGTAGCTCTAACATGTGTTGTCTTAGGGTTGCATGATATATTGATGTCAAGTCAGGCTTATTAACTTAAACAGCTTATTTGCTGCTTGATACAAATGGACAACTTGCACAGTTCTCATTCCCCTTGAGTAATGTCGGCCAAGCCTTCCCCTTTAACCCTTTGACACCTGTGCAAATTGGCTTGATTTCTTTCAAAAACATGGGAACAAGGTAATGAACAGCTTGAGAAGAAATAATGCCAAAATTAACAAGAAATTAGTTAAAAGTACAAGAATATTTGCACATAAAAAAGCAAGGACATGGCTTTATAAAAAGTGCTTAAAAATATTCATAATTTATAAACAAATGTATAAAGATGAATAATAAATTTGTATAAATAATGTTGAAAGAACAAAGCACATAATAAAGCAAGATCTCCATGGCCACTGAGAAATAACCTTTCTTATATAACAAGTTTGTTTCAGTCTCACTCCCTCTTGACTTTAGCTGGGCTTTTTTTTCAGCCAATCAGAGTGATTTAATTCCATGATGTGATCTGAGTGGCATCTTGCAGGTAAAGGTCAAGAGGGCCCTTAATTCTCTGGACCCCTGGGCCTGTACCTGCTAGGCCTTTTATAAGATATCCTTGTATAGGATATGTAGTATGAGTCAAAAGGTAGTACATTTGATCATTTAAGGCAACAGTATTCTTATACTTGTCACCACTGATCTGATACTACTTGCAGAGATCTGTAACTTATGACTATTTTGCTGTCTTCAGATCTCTGTCAGGATCATTTTGGATGAAGACAGGAACAAACAATCAAGTGACGCCACCTGCTGGTCACGTGGTGAACTGATCTACGGAGGCGCTGTTCTGAGACCATCCACGAGGAGGCGGCAAAAGACCAATAATGATGATGTCATTGGGGTTTACAGGTCAGTGGTTAAAATCAGAAGTCAGACATCAGATCATCTTGATTGCACAAATATGGAGCATCTAAAGGAGGGTTGCGAAGATCACATTCATTTAGAGGACACAAGGGTCACTCTGCAGTTGCACAGACACCAGAGATTGAGCTGTGTTTAATCTTTCAAACAGAGGTGAAAGCAGTATTCAGTTCCTTTACTGAAGGGGAAGTACTAATACCACACTGTGAAAATATTATTTCAAGTTATAGTTCTGTTTTGAAAATGTTACTTAAATAAAAGTAAGTATTCAACTAAAACACAAGAAACTTGAAACTTGTAAAATGTAATAGAATATTTAAAAAGTAAAAAAAAAAAAAGGTAAAGGTACCCAATGCAAAGAAATAAAAAACACCCTTAAACCTAAATTTTAAAAACAATAAACCAAAAAAATGTAAAAGAAAGTAAATATTTTTTTAAAAAAGCATTTTTTAAATGTAAACACCCATCAGAGCCTTAAAATTATTGAATGCCTTGCATGTTTATCAAAAATAATTGCCAAACAATTTTCTAACAATCGGCTAAATGATTAATCAGCTACTCATTTCAGCTGTACTTGTATAAACTGTTCAGTGATTTAATTTATAGCAAACATATTTTATCAACTCTGGTTAATTTTTTTATGCAAAAACCTTAATTTGTAAAATAACTGAAGGTGTCAGATAAATGTAGTGAAGTGAAAAGTACATACAATACATCCCCCTGGAATGTAGCGGAGTAAAAGCATACAGTAGCATGAAAAGAAAATACTCAAGTAAAGTACAAGTACCTCAGATTCATACTTAAGCACAGTACTTGAGTAATAGTTCCATTTCAGCAATGCTTAAATTCTACTTTTGTAAACACACACTCGGGTGTACACAAACAGACACAATGGGCTAAATGAATAGACACTGAGGAATGTGTGCTTTCTGCCAACCCCTATAACTGAGAATATCAACAATGTCGTCTGTAATCCTGCACGACACGAAAGATCCGTATCGACCTGTTGTGTTTAATGACTCAGCAACCACTCCCTCAGGTTGGACAATACAATATAATGATGATGATGTAAGATGAGGAATCCTGTGTGTCACAGAGGCAGGACAAAAATGTATTGTCTTCTTCATACTTCTAAAGTCAAACCTTTTTGGAAACCTTAAATGCAAATTTAGCACAACTCTTGAATGCATATAAAACAGCTCTGACCTCTGATATTTACATTTTGGGAACTGTATTATATGTAGCGGTGGATGAGGTACCTAAAAGCCATACTTGAGTAAAAGTACAGATTTCTTACCAGAAGACTACTTTGGTAGAGGTTTAAGTCACTGTTTAGAATATTACTTGAGTAAAAGTGTTAGTATCTGATATTTACTGTACTTAAGTATCAAAAGTAATTTTATGATACTAGATGTACTTAAGTATTGAGAGTATATGTACAAGTAAATGCTGATAATAAAAAAGTGGTCAGAATTTTGAGAATTATTAAGTTAATTTCTTCACAACACAAACACTTTTATTATTCACCACCACCATTATTAAATTGTCAATACCACAGGTGTAGATATTGGGAAGGACACAGGGGACTTGCTCTCCTCAATATTTAGAGCATGCATTTGTGCACCTCAAATAAAAACATGAAAGTAGCAGAGGATTTTTATATTTGACAAAATAAAATACATTTACACCATAAAAAGATGCAGAAAAGACACAAACTGGTGCACAAACATTCAGCAGAATGCAAGAAATTAAGTGTCTGATGCTCAAACTTTTTGACTAAGGACCCCCAAAACCTCCCGTTCCATATATGTATGTGGTTGAAAGTTGAAGTACAAGTGAATACTGTTAATTTAAAAAAAAAAAAAGTTGTCAGAATTCTGAGAATTATGAAGTTTATTTCTTCCCAATATTCACCACCTTAGAATGGCGTGTACACTAGGCTTGAAGTGAAGTACAAAGTACTGTAATGAAGTATTATTACTTTTTTACACTACATGCATGTTTCTAACCCTCTGGATAAAACATGATCACTGCTGAATTCAAGGTTTTTAAGTTTGTTAAAAACTGGGACACAGTTTGCACAGACATGTATTGCATGCTTTCTGCTGTGTGTCCTGCAGCTAAAGTACAGCAGGCCGTTAAAGCTTTCGACAGGAGTGACAAATGATTTCTTCTTTTTTTCCTCAGCTTGACACCTGAGGTGTTAATATGTGACAATTATGTAAAGGTGGATAATTTAGGTCATAATGTGCAGACTTACAGTATCTGGGTTATGCAGTTACAGGCACCTGAAGAGTACATGCGAGGGGTTAACCCTCAGAGTAGAGTGTTTCCTATGTTAGGGGTCAGTGTGTGTGTGTGTGTGTGTGTGTGTGTGTGTGTGTGTGTGTGCGTGCATGCGCTTCTCTTTATATTTTTCACCCATTTCCAAAATGAGCATTGCCCTCAGTGTTTCTATCAGCCTTCTCCCTCCAATAGCAAACTGCAGAGTGGGTATCTGTGCCAGTGAATGTAAAGATCAAATTTTCTTGAAAAACTTTTTAAGAATCTTTTTAAAGAAATTCAGTTCAATTTTAATATGATGTATTAAAAAAAGGACACATTATGCCAAAAATATAAAACTTCTAAAAAGAGTGTTCTCATATCACGATTAAGTATCATAAGATTGCCTATATTTCACACATCAAAGACTTTTTCAGGTGACGAATTCACATATTTCACATACAGGCCTGCTGAATGTTGTGTTTTGTAGGAGATTACATCAGAAAAACCCATATTAATGTTTTCCTATGAAATTATTAAAACTACATCGTGTTATCGGGAACAGAAAACGCCGCGACGGTAGAATATGTGATTGCTGTTTGATCGGATTTATCGCCACTTGTCATCTCACCGAAAACAAGGAGAATTAAAAGAGTGGAGATGCCGGGGATTGAACCCGGGGCCTCATACATGCAAAGCATGCGCTCTACCACTGAGCTACATCCCCTACTGGTATCTATAGGTATATCACACAGTTCATAAAGGTGCGGTTAGACACAGGATTTTAAACTTGTAATACGAGATGCGGGTTGACTGGGATATTTTTGGTCTGACTGGGGCCAAGTTATGTAATGAGGGTCTCATTCTTAGCCTGGTTTAAACCCTTGACCCAGCTCTACATACTGTATTTCCTGCGTGTGTGTGTGTGTGTGTGTGTGTGTGTGTGTGTGTTTGAATAGGTTAAAAAAAATTGTTAAAGCACTCCTTCTCAAGAGACTCTGAGCTGTTTTTAGCAATGGTTTGTTAATACAAGAACTGAACTGACATCAGAATGAATGAATGGAAAAAAATGTATTTGTAGCTCAGTTTTCTTTGATTTTATTTTTGCTCTATGCTATTTTTAACCTGCAGGTCATGTTTTGGTTTCAGTTAGGGACTGTTGGTTACTTGTGAGAGGGGAGGGGGTGGTGCAGAAAGGAGGATGCATGTCAAATAATTTTGACAGTCCTTTTTTTATCTCTGATATTTAAAGAAAACATGCCTACCAAACTGCAAATGCAGCTTTGTTTATCAAAGAATATCTTAAACTATGATTATAAATGTGCTATATAAAGAAAATAATTATTATTTATTATTTATTATTAAAGACACTACAAAAACAGAAATTATTATTGGATTTTCAGATTCCTGATGGTCTTGAAACACAGAAAAAAATGTGGGAAAAAAGCATAACTAAATCAAGCTCCAAATAGTGATATTTCATCGAAACCACTTTATTCTAGGTGTCATGTAAAATTTTGCCAAAAATAAATACTTTGCACCAACTTATCAGCAGCTACTACAAGAGTGGTATCGAATGTTTTTTTCAACTGCAGGATTTCATCTTCAGCTTTTCAATCTAAAAAATCAGAGAGTAAGTTCTTAAAATCTAAACTACTAATTTTTCGGGAGGTCTTCAATTTTCCCCAGGTCACTCAGGGAGCCTCAAGCAAAAATATTTGTAGCTTCAGGCCAAGTAAAACAAACAAACAACAACCTCAAAGTCACACCCCAGCCACCCCCTCCTCTGATAAATAAAGAACAGTCCCTTAGGGGACACATCTGAGCAAGGGACTCCTCTTCTTCCCACGCTAACTTGGAAAGGACAAATTAGTGGGGATGAGAACAAGTGTCATGAAAGAAAGAACTTACAGCACAATATTTCTGAGATAAACTCAGTCAGACACAAGTTGCAGAAATTCAGAGCTTTCTCATCAGCCAAGCTACCTTAATCCTTTGGGGAATTTAAAATAGCTCCCCTCGTTATGTTTCATAATATCCTCCAGGGGAGTGTGAACGAGGGGCAGTCATCCCCCTCTGGAGAGCACAGCCTGTCCTCACTCAGGCTGTGTTTATCAGCACACCCCTGCCAAGGACACCACTTCCAGGCCCTGTTTGCTTAAGCCTTGTAGGGACAGACCCATGGGATGCACGCATGGCAGGAGGGCTTTAGGAGGGCTGAAGAAGGGAATGAGAAGGAAGGAAGAGGAGACAGGGTGAGAGACTGACACCTTTCCAGTTTTATTTCTCCCCGCGGCTGCAAAATGAAATGCATCAATCTGCAGAGGGACACTAGTTGATATCATATGTTGTTTTTGTTGTTGTTGTATGGATTAATGATTGGTGAAACCCACCTTGTTGAGCCTGTGTTGAGTAAGGAATAGAAGACAAGTGCTAAGTATGTGGACGGGGGTTATCTTGGGACCAGAGAGTGCTGGTGAGGTCTGGATGTACAGACAGGCTGAATGCAACATGAGATGCAGAAAGAAATTCTTTATCAGAGCCCACAGGCCTCCAGACATCACAGTGGACCGTGCCAAACAAGAATGGGGAGGGTAGAAATTAACTAATAAGCCAAAGCTACAAAGCTAACTTTTTTATAAATTATACGTAAGTATTTTCAGCAAAATATTCTCAAGTATTAATATGAAAGTATTCATAATGCAGAAAAATGCCCCCTGTGAGTTATTACAAGAAATTACATTATGCAATTGTTCATACCATAGGTGTAGATATCAGGGGACCTGCCCCCCTCAATATTTAGAGCATGTATTTGTGCCCCCCCCCAAAAAAACATGGAAGCAGCAGATGATTTTTATTTTTGACAAAATTTGCTGTTTACTAAATGTTTTCAACTTTTTTATTATTGTATTGACCCTTTACTTTTTAATCTGAAAGTAAATACACTAACATTGAAATATAGGCAAAATATTAAGTAATGGAAATTCAGTGGAATTGCAAGTACTTCAAAATTGTACTCAAGCACAGCACTTGAGTTAATATAGCCTACTTGGTACTTCCCCCTTCTCTCACACACACATAAACACATTTGGACCAAACATCAAGCACTAGCAGAGCAAAAGCTGCATGCATCAACTATTGAACCTTTTACAGATGTTTTTTCCCCTAACCAGTGTGGTTTATATGTCTTGATATTTTGCATGTACAGGTGTGTCAGAAGCCCCTTTCACCCGGCCTGTTCAAAGCAGGAATATCTTGCTGTAATTCTGCCTCACTGAACCGTATATAAGGTACGATCGTAAAATGGGGGGACAGAGTTGTGTCTTTTTTCAGGTCTGTGTAAAAATGTGAAGATGGTGCAAAAGGGACTTAAAAGCATCCCTATAGCGCGATCTCTGTGTTTAAGGGCCCTGTGTCTTTTAAACAGCAGCTATCAAATTGTGGTTTTGGGAGATGTTGATGTAGACGCAGATAGAGATCTCTTTACCAGGGTTTTAAAGAAATACTTTGACATTTAGGGAAATACTCTATTTTCTATCTTGCAGAGATTTAGATAAGAAGATTGATAGCCCTCTTTGCATAAACTGTGGACCAAAAGCCATAATTACATGAATTTTGCTTAGAATAAAGACTGGAAACAGGAAGAAACAGCCAGCTCAGTACTCATTAAGTTTAAGAAATACACTTACTAGCACTTATATAACGCTCTTGTTAGCATGTTAGAACCTGCTTGTTTAATCAGCACACAGACCAAAATTTATGTATGTGACTACTATGTATGTCACTATTTTTCAGCAGCTCTGACGTTGGCTATCTTCTTGGGCTGCTGTCTTATCATCTGCCAGCAGCCAGCTAAGCCGGGGCTAAGAGAGGCCTGAGAGAAGAGAGGAGAGAGGCACCAAAAATAAAGGCTGCAGAGCACTTGAAAAGGAGGTCAGTGAGGTCATATAGAAACTCATCCACTAAAATGTGATTGGACACAATTTTGGAGTTCAAGTTTATAGGATTTATATGTGATTCATCATGCTTCATTAGCCAAATTATGCCTGCCTGATTACATGAACCCCAAAGAAGAGAGACAAGTAGACATGCTACCCAATCAGAGTAACTGTTGGCTGTTTCTGCAAACCACGAATATGTAACTTTTGTACATGATTATGTGGTGGACACATATGAGCTTTATGCTATGGTTAATGTGTGGTTATGTTTAGGCACAAAACCACTTAGTTATGGTTAGGAAAAGATCATCTTTTAGCTTTAAATACTCAACTTTGGTGCCACAATTGCTACTGGAAATGTAGTCATGGGTAGCTAAAAAGCCATAGTTGTTGTTTGTTCATCTCAAACATAAACTGTATGTAAAGATGAATAACATAATAGCTGGCTACCAGTGAGGCCAAAATGTCTCGCCCCCCAGCTGGCTGGCTGCAGTATAGATCATAGACTCCGCCCCCTCTATTTTAGCAGATGGGACATGGCCCAAACTAAAAACTTAAAGTACACACCAAATTAATTTCCAGTGCTTGTTTTACTGACAAGTTCTAATTACTTATTGGATGCTATAAAAGGGAGGATTAGCATCACGATTGGCAGCTGTGTAACTACCAGTTTGCCTGCGATCAATGGCGCTGCTCACAAGTGATTGGACGGGTGCGTAGGCGAGAACTCAAGACTGCGGAGATCGCTACCTTGCAGACTGGCTCCAGATGATGTCAATAGGGATATTATTTTACAGTCCAGCATGGACTTTTCAAGATGGCACCACTTTTATTCCTATGAAAGTTGCTCAGTGGCACATGAATTCAAAATTTCTGTAGTTTGAAATAACTTTGATCTTCTGTATTATGGCGCCCATAGAGCATGCACATTAGAGACTATGGCTCTGTGTGTCATTGTGCGGCCAAGTGGTTAACATCACATTCATTCACACTCTACTAACTTGATTGGGGATAAAATGATTTTATCACGTAGGTCTTCAAGACTTTCGTAATATTATCGGACCAAATGGATCAGATCCTGATAGTGAAACAAGCCATTTCACGGGGGTTATGACACTTAAAAATGTAACCACTGATTTACAAATGGCTCTCACTATGTAAATCAATGCGAAAAAAAAGTCTTTTAGGTCCCCATCTTATCACGTGGCACTTTTGACCACTGTAAATATTGGCTTCAAAGCCTGGTGCTGTTTTTGGGGACTTGAGTCTAAATGGGTGGAGACCAGCCGTTGAGTACAGATTCTGTGGACTCAAACAGTCGTCTGAAGCTTGGCAGCCTTCTCGCCTCGGTGTCATACCGCAGTCAGTTAAATGTACATGTTATTAGAACTACGTCACTTTAGAAATGTTAATGTGACACCTATGAAATGTAAAAATGTAACATATCAGAGGTTTGCAGAAACCTACCACAACTAAACACCTACATTTTTATCTGCTGACTGCTGGGACACACATTTATCATTTACTTTTCTTCCCATGTTTTCACAGTTTCTCTTATGAAAATGCTTTTCTTCAGTCAGTAGTTCCTGTCTGACTTGATCGTCAATACAGAAACTTTAGTCAGCAGAAGACTTGTTGTAAAAAAAACCCATAAAAAACATAAGGTGCCTCTGTGAACTTTCAGAGACACCCAGAGCATCCCCTGAGGATCTGTTTGTCCCCACTCAAGGAAGCAGATCAAAAGCCTAAACGAGTTACTTTACTGTCTGTTTCAAGCATCAACACATACACACCGAGCCGGATTTCTGAGTCAACTTGTCCATTGCCACACCTTGGTCTTTAACCACAAACAAAATAGCAGTGTTTACAACACAAGGTTTAGATTTGTTTGAAGCCCTCTGCACTTACGCACATGCCTTAGTCAGCTGTGCTAGCTGGGGCAGGGACAGGCATGCTGCTGAACAAGAGCTGCATGTCACATTCATGAACATGAATGCACGCAGGGAGAGAGAGAGAGAGAGAGAGAGAGAGAGAGAGAGAGACATTGCTGTGACCTTTCACCTATTTCTCCAAGCAGCTTAGGAAACAGTGGGAATCCTGTGAAGCCAAGCAACTCCAGTGAAAGCTCTGGCACGGTTAAAGAAAAGAAATAAAGGGGCAGACAACAGAAAACCATTACTTCTCCTCTGCCTGTGTCTTTTAACAATGTATTCAAGCTCAGATTATTTGAAAATGACGTGGTTGTGTTCATATCCATTTCAGGCTAATTGCGACACATATCTTGAATTGTATTTATTGTGCTTCACAGCTACTGACATGAACACAATACATGCTACAAGAACATGACACAGCAAGTTCCCCCAGGCCTGTGACTTCTTCTGATAAGGTAAAGAACACAAACATTAACATAAGCACAGAGGCACAAATTGTTCGAGCTAAATGTTTGTGTTCATCGTGTCACCGGGGTGTGGATGTCATCGTCACTGCAGGGCTATAGTGTGTGTATGTGTGAGAGAGAGTTGCCTAGCACCTGGTAACTGTTACCTAACTGAAACCTTATCGTCCTGCCTTAAGAGAGCTCATGCTGTGCTGGACTCTTGCTATCGTCTCTCACTGCTACGATAATAATGTGACAAAGTCCATCGCAGAAAAAGCTGCTTACAAAGGAGTCTGTATGAGACACATCTGGAGATGCAACCCTGTTAGGTGCGGTTCATTTGTTTTCAATTTGCGTTGAAACACACATCCAGGCCTGATCACTCTCTTTACACATTCAGCACATTCATAGATATTTAAAAAGTGAGAGATGTATGGGAACTGCCAAAAGACACACATTTAATACAAAAAAGGTGGAAACAATCACATAGAGACACTTGTTTTACCAGATGACATAACATCACCCCAATCCTGGCACCCCACCGTTGGCTCCATGTTCGTTTCAGAACTGATTTTAAGATTTTACTGATCACTTTTAAAGCTTGTTTGGGTCTGGCCCCAAGCAACAAAACAGAAATGCTGACCCCATATGAGCCAGTTCGCAGCCTTAGATCCTCGGGTGGGGCCCTTCTGGCTGTTCCAAAGATGAGGTTTAAATCTAAAGGTGACCCTGCTTTTGCCATTGGGGCCCCTCAGCTTTGAAACGACCTGCCCGAGGAGATAAGGCACGCAGAATCAACAACTTCTCTTAAATATCTTCTTAAAACCCATTTTTATAGTCTTGCTTTATGTGATGTAATCTGGTTAATTCGTCTATTTTAGTTTGTCTTTTAATGTATCTTTTATTCTGTCTTGATCATGCTTAACTCTAAGAAGAAAAATATCCCAGATATATAAAACAACAAAAAAGACACAAAATTATTAGATACAAACAACCACAAGAAGATGCAAAATTAATACAGAAAGACACAAAACAACCAACAAGACTCCATAACCTCAAAAAGACACAAAATGACCTCAAAGAGACACAAGCTTGCCACAAAGAGACAAAACAGTTAAAAAAATAAAAAATAAAATACAGCAAAGTATGTGTGCCTTGCTTCAGTTTAGGAGATGTGGTGGACCCTATGTTTTATGTGTGCCCTTGGATCCACTGTCACATGTAGTGTATAATATAGTGTAGTCCTCTTGACAAGTATCTAACTGTTATTTTAGCCAGGAGGAACAAACAGATTTTTCAGATTACAGTCATAAACAGAAACACTACATACAGATTTCTGTTACTAACCAGGTCGTAGTCCAGGATTACTCGCACATTTGACAGGATTCCAGTTGTAAAAATCAAAAGAGCTGAATATCGTAATGATGTCTCCTACTGGACAGAGTTTCTGTTGGCAGGGAGAAGATCCAAAAACCCACATACAGTACAGAGAGATCTGCACAGACTGCATGCACTGTGTGACCAATGTAGCTTTGTGCAGACAAGCGTTTAGTCTCCACGATTTTAAGAAGCAGTCAGAGTGGACACACTTTGGACATTATGGGGGTGTAAGTAGTATAGTCTTCCACAATAATAAGCAGTGTGAGCACATGCGGATAAAAAATTAACATAGTCACACACACACACACACACACACACACTCATGCATACATGCATACATGCATACATAAACAGTAGCAGGCTATGAGTATGGGCCTGAAAAATTCCATGAAGACCTCTTGTGGAATAAGCATGATACTCTATAGACTTCATGCAAACACAACACAGGATAATCTCTCACCACAGACACACACACATGCATAGCACACACACTCGCACAGCAATGGCAACAGGCACCAGTTTGCACAATCTGCAGTAATAAAAGCCAGTGTGTATTCTTAAAGCTTTACAGACTGCAGAGTGCAAAAATGACCACCAGGGGTTTCCAAAACCTCTCCACAGCTCATTGGTTACTCAAATGCTGCATTCAGGAAAAGCGCGTCTGATTGGCTGCTGTGTTTTGAGTGGCACGTGCAGGTCCTCCTTACCCAGGCGGAGTGAAAAGATGGAAGTTGAGGGGGAGGGGAAAGAGCTCTATTTACAAATGAAAATTTAAAGTCACATCACCAGTATCACTGGACAAGGAAAGCCATTCTGCTTTGTGAGACTATAAAATAAATTGAATATATATTTGTTTTAGTAAAAGATCAGTGTCATAACTCTGTCACAAGAAGAAAATAGGCCTATTTAAAGCCTCTTTCATGTTGGACAGTATTAAGCATCCGATGAAATATTGACATTAGAATAAAGTGATGCATTTCTAGATTTAGACCCACAGAGTAATACATACAACACAAAAATAAACATGCTCAATCCATAGAGGTGTTAAAATAAGTTGATAGCAACAGCTCAATAGATTAATTTATTTAAATATGCACCAAGTTACCAATTTATTCACTTTTCCTGTCAAAAGATCTTCATCTTTCCTTGTCATAGTTGCAGCTATGTGAGCACAGACTCAGGATCTAATCTGGTTTGAGAGCTGGGACTGTTTAATGAATTCAGTACACAAAGTTTGCATTTGTTTTGTTGAAAGAACAAAGTCATAATGCTGTCACAAGAGGAAAATATGCCAAGGAGATACACTGTCTCTTTCATGTTGCACAATATTAAACACCTGATGAAAAACAGACACAAGTAATTAATATAGGAATTAAATATAGACCCACAGAGTAATATATACAGCACAAAAATAAATATGCTTAATCCATAGAGGTTAGCAACAACAGCTTTATAGCTGAAAATATTTAATTAAGCACCAAGTTGACAGTTTGACCCTTTGAAAGACAAGCAAATTGGCTTTTCAAAATATAATAATAATAATAATAATAATAATAATAATAATAATAATAATAATAATAATAATAATAATAAGTAAAAGAAATTTACCTGAAAATACATTTTAAATTGTTTTTAAATGCATTGGAAAAGTGCTTAAAAGTAGTAATAATTTTGTAAAATATTTTTAAATATTTAATTATGATAAGAAAAAAGTCCCTTGCTTTCCTCGTTTTCCCTGGACTCTTTCCACTGCTTTTTAATTATATATATATACAATTTTCTAAATCTACTTCTTTCTTGCGGTTTGTCAGACATTTATTACTAAGGGGCTTATTGCCTTTTTTACAGCTTTATGAAAGAAATTGCACCAATTTGCTCCGGATTCAAATGTTTAAATACTTGTGAAAGGCATCTTAAAGAAGCACAGAAAAAGTGATGTTGAAATCACTTTTCCTACCAACGGATCTTCATCTTTCCTTGTTATAGTTGCATCTATATGAGCACAGACTCAGAATCAGTTTACCATCCCCCCAGCCCTGACTCGCAATAGCAGGGATGGTGGAAGTAGCAGCTGATCACGGATCAGCCTCTCGGTGAAGTCACCGTTTCCATCTGGGTGCAGGTTGACAGGCCCTCCCGCCCAGCCCCCACCCTGTTACCTAGAGGCCCGGCCTGTGGCTTGTGTAATATTCTGATTGGCTGGTTTGATCTGAGTGGGCGGAGAAAGAGGCGTGATTGAGCGTATTGTGATCTCACAATCAGCTGTTTTGTACGCTCTACATTCTGATCCGAGGATCAGCTGGAGGCAGCAATAAACAGAAGGAAAATCTGCAGCGGAAAAAAAAAAAACAACACCGAGGAGAGGAGGGAAAAGCTGCAGATGTTATGATCTGAAAACATCAGTGTAACATTTTTACACGAAGCCCTTCTTCTGAGAAGAAAGCCTTTTATTTTTGTACAATGGTGTTTTAACTACCTCACTTAAAGACTATCTAAAGCTATGCTTTAAGAAGTGTTTCTACTGTGTGTGAGATCTCGTTTACAACTTGAATAACATTGCAAAGGCAGGTAAGACCTTTTTTACTTTGCTTTGGTGTGTTTTGTGCCTTTGTGTGATCTCAAACTATATTTGTCTCTGCCAGTAAGGCGGCTGCGTTCCTTATATGTTTATCTACAGAAAATATCCATCAAGACATCATAGATTAGGCAGAATTACATAGCTTTATCTGCCACTGACTCATTAAGAGGCTATCTTTGACTGATGCGCGTTATAATAGGTAATGACCTATTATTAGATGACGAATAGGTTTGAAAGCAGCATAGCATAGCAGCCCAAACTGAACAGCTTAATTAGGTCGATTCGACGTCCTACATCCCCAAAAATGACTGCATACGTGTACTAACCTATATATGGCAGGACAACAGCAGCCGTTGTTTTGTAAATTGCACCAAATGCTGATGTGGAGTCAGGTCGATGGCGGATGTTGATGTTTTCTGAGAGGCGGAGGATCCTGGACCCTGTAGGATCAGGTTTTCTGCAGATGTAATCACTTATTTTATATTCTGTGAAATAATAAGTCATATTTTAATGTCAGCAGCCTATCCAGTCGATGTGTTTCTTGCACTGTCGCTGAGCCACAACTGTCATTGCTTTGACCCTTCAGCTGTAGAGCTTACACGGATAATTCATGTTTAACCTGGATACTCTGCAGAAAGTCCTCTCCTCTCTTGGCTGTCGACAGTCTGAGGCAGATTTTTTTTCTTGCTACATTTATTTGAGGGTTTTGTTGTGTATTTTAAATGTAAACATTGTTGCAGTGGGTAGCGTTTTTTCTTTTTTTCATAACGTCAATGGGTTTCCGCTCCAGACGATGACCGTCGACAATAACAGTCTTTTACGCGTGCATTGTTTTCGGTATAGTTTTGCAAAATGCACATTGGACACGTAGATAGCATATACACGGTTGTGACATTTTATATTTTTGCTGTTCGGATATTTTCTTTCTCCCCGGTCGCCAAAGAAGCTGGAGCCTCTCTGTCAGCGTCAGTGACGTGTGCGTGACATCACGGGCGTCTTGTTTTTATTTCGCGAGTCTCCTCCCATCCTACTGCGCTCCTCCTACTTTAAAAAAAAAGACCAATGTCAAACGGAAGATCCATAATTCAATATCCTTTTTATGTTTCAGGATGTGCAGTCGTGCAGCTAAAAATATATTTTTTGACACTTTAATTAAAACACATAATAAAGCCTGTCAGTGCCCCAAAAGGCCATATCTGCTCTATTGTGTTTGCTTCTAGATTAAACCTGGTTGTCATTATAGATCACCCTGATTTTACTTGTAACATTTTAATTTACTAATTTATTTGACAGTGACAGTGTTAATTAACTGTGGAAAAAAATGGACCATCAACAAGTCAGACAAGACATCAACAAGCTTAGAGTGCCAATTTCATATGTTGTGTTTGGCTATGTTTAAAAGGGGGGAAACAGAATTAAATGACCAATCTTATCAATTTAATGCCACAACATAATAAATATGAACAAGATAGAATACAAAACTATCCACCGTCAATTAATACCACAGTGTATACAGTACTGAAGCTGCAATAAATTATATTAATGACAGATAAGGTGAAAATCGGTCTGTGAAAGGTCCAGTGTGTAAGATTTAGGTGGGGATTAGTGGCATCTAGTGGTAAGGATTGGAAATTGCAACCAGTTGAAATTTCTGCTGGTTAGGATTCATTCACCGTTCATTGTTCAGGAAGTTTTTACTAGGAGCCAAATTATCCCCAGAGGTCCTCTATAAACAGTTACAGATAAAATCACTGAATGAAGCAGTTTTATGTTACAAATCAGTGTTTCTTCAATGCTGTTTGGCATACGGGAGACAGGCAGCTAGCCCTGCTAATATTTGCTCCCCTTTTTTTCTCTGATAACTTAAGATCCAGATGTTCAGGCATATTTTAACCAAACTATCTTCAAAGGCTGCGGTGATTTCAACTGGTCAAATACTAAATAAAGCATTTAATAGGTAAGCACATTTTCTTTCAATGTTGCTTGTCTTCGAGGGACTGCAAACTATAGTGGCCAACGCAAAAACGCAAATGGCCAGCATGTTCTCACTCCCAACTCCTCAAATATTGTCGCGTTGTCAGTGATGTCTGTCAACAAATGCAGGAAGGTACCTAGCATGTCATATTTAGACGTGAAAGCCCACTGACATAGTGGTGCTGTTTGACTAGTTGGGATGAGAACTTGTTGGAATGGCCCTATCTTGTGCAAATGATTGGTTTGTACGTTATGGGCTACTGCAGAAAAAGAGTGGTGCAACATGGGGGACTCCATGGAGCCACTCCTTATGTAGATATAGTTTATCGCTCATTCTAAGGGACAGCAACACAATGATTCTTATTTTTAGGTGATTATACACTAAAGAAAACACACTTATTACTGTATATTATATTCCATTTCTGCCAATATATCCCCCTAAATCCTACACACTGGACCTTTCAAAGAAAAATGGGACTGACCAAGACAGAGAAGACAAAAAAGTGTTACTTTGCATTTATCCCTCTGCTCTCTCACCTGTAATAGTTTTTGCTTCAAAATGTTAATGGGTCTTAGTTGCAACATAATGCCTCCATACAACCTATGCCACATATTCAGTGTCTGTCTGCTCCCGGATACAAACCATATCAGTGGTGGTAATTTGTTCTCTATTGGCAGTATCAATAGTTATATTTGCACTCATCAGAAAGCCCTGCATTAGCTGGTACAGCCACCAAACTGATAGAACTCTCTTATCAGGGAAGTGCTGCAAGTTGTCAATGTTTACAGTATGTCTGCTGCACCTTATGCAAAGTAGCCCCCAGGCCTAGTCACCAAAATTTTGTCTATCTGAATTTGTCATGGTCTCATGACTTTCTATTTGCTCAGGAATGCATTAAAACAATCTCAGTGTTAAGGACAGACTGAAGTGCTTCAGTTCAGACCCAGTTCGTAGTATCTTTTTCGATTTCCATTGCAAAATCCCCCAAAATATAGCAATAATGGGCCATTTTGTTTAATTGACTGAGTAGGATTTTTAACACATGACCTAGAAAGCAACTCAAAATGAACTCGTACAATCCACAGTATTAAAAAAAATACAGCTCAGAGCTTTCTATCAAGTAAGCTCGCAATGTTTTTTGTGGAAATAGGTTTATACCTTCCCATTTCCTCACACTTTTGTTTCTCACTTCCTCCTGTTATTTCAAACATGCAAGCATACAAACCGTCTCCTTGGCAGTGACTTTATTTTCCTTAAATAATTCTCATCCACCTGACATAAGAAATCTCAGGAGCGTGTACTTTATGGTTGCAAGGATGTCTCCTCCCTTGATGTTTCTGGTGTCCATGGTGATTCTCCAAATAAGGACAGAAAGTGTCCCAACAAGCATCCATGCATGTCTCCTTCCATGTCTCTTTGCGCTGCATATAAATCTCTGTCACACGCACTTTGTTTCACCTTTTAATCTGTGCTCCTTCATTAATACCAATGCCTGTCGTGTCTTTATCCACTTGTGCAGTTGGTGAAATAGTTGAAAGTGAGCAGCACATATTGGATTTCCGTGAGAAGTTTAAGACAGATCAGGTGGTGCGGGTCAGTAATGGGTTAAGATCTGAAAATTAAATCTCTAGATGTTTGAAACTAGTATGCACACAAACCTATAAAAATAAAAGCATATGAGTAGAAACCAATTTTACTTGAAATTCAAGAGATATCTTAAAGTGTGTCAGCATGTTTGCTCTCCTCAGCAGCTCTCCCTTGAGCTGTCACACAGCTAGAGTAAATAAAACTCAGCCTTTGAACGTGTAGAGGTTTGTCTTCAGCTACGGTTGTTCAAACATCTGCTCAACATTACATCACCATGTTCACGTCTGTCATAATATCTCTGTCTGTCTTTGCATTTTAACATTGTGCAAACTCATTTTGTTTGACTTTGTAAGAGAGCCGGGTCTTTGTGTCACCTCCTCCTCTTCTCAGGCCTGTCGGGGGGAGGGGAGCGCAGCCGTTGTCCATCAGCTTCTTGCTTGCTAATTTAATTTATTTCATCATGAAACACATTTTTTATTCATTTCCATCCACTGAAGCTCAGTCCTCCTCAGCCAATGCATGTCAAAGTTAAGGCTGTCATCATGTGAAAGTTTCATTATCTTTTTCTCTTCAGTTAAGGATCTATTTTCTACTGTCTGGGTTGAAAAAAAAAACTTTCAGCAAGCTTTAAAGCTGCAGTAGTCAACACTTTTATGTCAATGATGGATTAAATGATTTTGTTATGATGTGTGTGTGAAATGTCTCACTTTAAATGACAAATCCATACACAATTAAAGACAGGCTTTTTAGGTCACTGTTTGGTTTTCCAGCCAACTTTGCTGTTTTGGTTCACACTTACTGCTCTCAGCAGTGTTGTTTCAAAGCGCTGCAGACAGCTTTTTTTTTCAAAAGGCTATGAATTGATTTAAGAAAAATGTTTTAACACTACCTGCTTAGCACCAAGGAAGTTAAAAAGAGGAGACAGCATCATATCATTGGGGTACAATAAACATGCAGTAAAATGTGGTCTGTCAGTTGCTAAAAGGTTAAATAGCTGGAGCACTATCACACAGCATGGGGGTTGACTGAATTGTTTCGCTGAGGTGTCCATGGTTACTATATTGTATATTTCATAAGAAAAAGAAAAATACAGGGGAGAATTACAACTCTGCAGTTTTTGAAAATCATCCAAACACATCCTTCCAATTTGAAAACATTTTTGTATATCAGCTGCCATCCATCTGAGAATACCCAAAAACTTCTGTCTGCGGAAATGTGAAGCCAAGACAGAGGTGCAGAAAAGCTGCAGTTTTTTGAACAACCACTAGAGGCTGATTCTAAAAGCCAGTCAGTCCCCATAAACCCCCCTGTTAAAATGCAGTTTTGGTCTAATTTATTCCATTTATTAAGACTTAAAGTCAAGCATAATAAAGGGTGCAGCAACTCTGAGTGATGCCACAGACACTATCGGCTGTTTGCTGATAGTGTCTGTTGCGTTGTAATGTTGCAGTGTTGTAATGTGTCTTGAAATAACCCAGAGAAAGCTCTTACCACACATTGCTCATTGTGCTTATCTAATGCTACCGGACTAAGCAGTAGGAAATTAACCCAATAAGTGACTTCTCTTTTTTTAAGCCGTCTTTTTTTTATGTGATAAAGAGTACCTGATCTCCTGATTGCCACTTATCACCCTCTTCTCTCTCTCATTCTCTCTCTCCAGGCCTTTGCTCCAAACCAAGTGAAACCTTACATTTGCACTACAGAAGCCTGTCCACTCCTGTTTGTCCAAACCGAGATCCAGCAAAGGGCTTCAAGTGAAAATAAGAGACTCAAAAAAAATCTGACAGAGAATTGCTTAAAACAGCAACAAGCGATAAACACAAATAAGAAATTCAAAAAGGCAGCTACAGCTTTTTCGTTGTGGACGACAACAAGCACCTAAAAGGCATCAACACTTGACAACGCAAGCAGTCATGTTTCAGCGTTTGAGCAACCTGTTGTTTGGGGAGGTAGAGGAGGTGGCAGCCGAGCTGAAGGGACCCAACCCCTGTGTGACGGAGGCCGACGAGGAGGGATGGATGCTCGTCAACCTGCCTGGTGAGTTTCAGCAGAGGGAGTGCAGTGGTGGCTTGGATAAGTCAGTATGGCGTTTAGAGCCACACCAAATCATTGTGTTTTATGTTCAAAGATTTAGATGGCTGAGAATTACTTCTGTTACCTTTTGCATGTCTAAAATACTTGCTAACATCCAAAGTGTAGAAATAAAGATGGGGCAAATTGGTGAGGTGGAAAGTTAGTTGGGGCGTGGCGCAGCTACTCCGGTGCTCACCCACATGGCTGCCATACCAAAAGTGTTGTCCATCAGCTGATGGAAACACATGATTCTCTGCAAACATAACATCTCCTTCCTCTTTGTTTATGATATCAGTCATGACAAAGACAATTACTGATTCTGAAAATTTGCTTTGGTGCCTGTTCAGAAGCCAACCAAACATCAAAAGCAACATAAAAGTACCTCTCAGGAGAGTCAAGACAAACATTTTGTCACTGACATAATCCGCAACCGTAGAGGGTCAACACAACTAATGATGTGACTCTTTTATGTTTTGTGTTTCCTTACCCCCTCTTCTCCCCTTCCTCCAATTTTTTAAAACACCCCTACATTCCCCACACTGGTATGTGTGCGCGTGCGTATGTGATCCCTCAAAATCCCCCCCTCTTCAACCCGCATGGCTTTTTGAAAATCTTCCACATTTGCATCATTTTTGCAACATCCCCCTCCCACCTTAAACATCTGTCTTTATTGGCCGTCTCATCCCCGATCTCATCGCTGCCATGTGCTCAGAGGAACCTGACTGCATGATGCAGGCCGAGGATGAGACAGGAGCCCCGCTGATTGCACAATCATTCTCAGACAGTAACCAATCAAATCATCAAGTTACACTTACAAGGACTGAATGCCCGGTCCACATTCCCCACCCGCCTCACAAGCGGCGTAGGACACATAAAGGTCGGGCGCGAGGTGCAGTAGCACCATCAGTCCCCCTGTGTTGTCCAAGCGCTAGCCCGTCAGACTCGGGTGCCATTACACCCGTGACCCTTCCGAGACGGGCCAGGCTGTCCACGCCCTCCTCCACATCGTCGTTGTCCCCTGGCTCTGGAAGTGAGTGTGGGAGCAGTGGGGGTAGAAGTAGGGCAGGCCCAGAGAGAGGCTGCATGGATGAGAGCTGGTTTGTCACCCCTCCCCCCTGTTTCACTGCAGAGGGAGCCACGGCAGAGGCCAGCCCGATGGAGGACCTGCTCATCGAGCACCCCAGCATGTCTGTGTACGTCTCCCCGAGCAACTTCTCCATGGTCTCCAACAGCAACCTGTCTGTGGTGGGAGAGGAAAGCATTGTCAGCCTGGCGAGTAGCGTGAGGTGAGAAATAGCACTCATTTATGTTGGCTACACTTGACCTTCACCTGTGGTGGACATAGTATTCAGATCCCTCATGTAAGTAAAAGTACTAATACCACACAATGACAATAATCTGTTACAAGTAAAAGTCCTGCATTGAAAATGTTACTTAAGTTAAATTAAGTAAGTTTAAGGGACGTGTATTTAAGGCATTAAAAGTAAAAGGTCCCTATGCAGAGAAATATTTTAAAAAAGGAAAACATACAACACACCCTAAAAAGAAATCCTCAAAGTTAAAAAAGTAGAAAAAAACACCCAGAAAAACTCTCTCTCTCTTGCTCTCTTTCTCTCTCACTCTGTGTGTGTGTGTGTGTGTGTGTGTGTGTGTGTGTGTGTGTGTGTGTGTGTGTGTGTGTGTGTGCATAGAAGTATGAAGTGGCATGAAAAGAAAATACTCAAGTAATAAAGTACAAGTACTTCAAATTCACACTTAGGTACAGTACTTGGATAAATATACTTAGTTATATTCCATCACTGACTTTCCCCTGCTTTTTTAGCATCAGCAGCAATCACACCTTTGATTATTATTTTTTCTCTCCCCTTGCAGCAGAGTGGCAGAACCAGCTGCTGCCCCCGCTGCCCGCAGCACTATGCCCACCAGGGTGAGCCGTGGAGCAGCTGCCCAGGCTGGAGCTCTGGCCAAGGTCACCCAAGTGGCCAGGGTCCAGCGTAGCAAAGCGCGCATTGAGCGACGCCACCTAGGCCGCAACCGCATCCAACGCCAAAACCGCACCAGGGAGCAGGTCCCTCGCCACGCAGCCCACGCCAGAAACACCTTCCTGCACCAGCCCAGCAAGCGTAACTTCTGCCACTAAACTCCCCAGCAAGCAGGGGGCATTGTTTACTCTGAGGGCATTAGTAGACACACGAGATTAAATGTATTCCCCCCTACTGCATATATGCTTTAATTTCTGCACATTATATCATATTACACTCAGATACCAGTAGACCAGTAGCTTTTTTGTTTTGGTTAAGTCACAAACTGATTCCACCTGGTAGTTTTATGCCCCATTCAAGCCCTCTGAGTAGATCTATGTAGACCTTTATTATACTTGTTGTCCATTGCAGTATCCAAACAACTAAAAAAATCCTCAAAAATATTTAAACAGGTTGTACTTAGTAACAATAATGTTTGAAAAACAACAAAAAGATTAGCTCTATTGTTTTTTTCCTATCTCGGTAAAATACTCTTTTCTGTCACGCTTCTTCAAGGCATGTTATTTTTATTAATTCAACCATTAAATCCTTAAAATACTCAATTTGGAGATAATGATTTAAAATATAAGTGTACTTTAAATCTTTTTCTGGTGGAAACCATGAGAGAGAGACAAGTTAAGCATCTTTGCAGAGAAAACAACTCATCATGTCTACAAAGCTTTACTTTACAGGTGATTATATTTTTCATTAAAGGGTGAAGGATATACCGTGGGTGAGGAGTGTGAGAGGAAAATCACTAGACGTTTGTTTCTCTTCAGTTTCCACATGCAAAGGAAAAGGCGATGGCAAGGAAACATGGAGCAACCCATTTTCATCATAGGAAACAAATGTGATATTTCTCTCCTCGCTTTGTGGAGGGTGAGAGCAAGTAGAGGAGGGTGAGAGTGTGAGCAAAACAGACTAAAGAGTACAAGAAATGATATGAGGAATTAAAGCTATTATTAAAAGGAATGTAGTTAGCATGAAACGGACATAGGAAAGTGATATGTAACCCTCTGAGCAGCCTGTGAGCACTAAAAAACCACCCAGTTTTGAATATTTAATCAGTGTTGCTTTGGATAATGAATAAGGCACCTTTTTTGTGAACATAATGATTAGTGTAATGGGCACCCATAATACACGTATAAATAGAAATGCTGATAAAGAGTCAGAGTTGTTCCAGTACCAATATTGGAAGTGCCTGGTATTGGCTAGTACGCGGGTCAAAGCTCCGATTCAATACCACGTAATTTATGAAGAATTTCGCTGCTCTGTGACAGTTAAAGTTCTATGGCATGTGTGTATTTGTTCATGTTTTACAAAGGGTTAAACCTGAGCAATATCATACAACAATGCTAGCAATCATTTCACACCCATACAGTGTTAGTATACTGCTGTTAAAGGGATGGTTTGGATTTTCTTGCAGTGAGGTTGGATGGGGTACTTTTCCATACTTTTCCAACCCCATTAAAAAAAAAAAACCCTGAATTATCCCTTTATTTTTTTACGTGATGGTATTGAATAGGTTCTTGGTATAGCCCGATATGCAAGTTCGGGTATTGGAGCTGGTATCAGTAAAAAAGTTATCTTATCACATCATCTTTAGTCTGAATAAATTTGAGGTGAAAGGATACAGGGCTTGCCGTTGGGTTACAGGGTGTGGCAGGTTATAGTAAGTGCAGAGCGGTATTGATGGCAACTCTTTATTTTGTTTTGTGATATTGTTTTCTGCTCATTTTGTCTTGTGGATCGTAACATTATTTTGCAGTCTCTCTTTGCATGGTTCCACCAAAGAAAGAAAAGGAAGCTTTTTGCTGTCAGACAAACAGAAAGTACACTTTAAATCGCTCCCTGTTGATCATACACAGCATGATGATCATTAAATGCGTGGTCTGTAAACTAAAGCAACGTACCCGGCACACATGAGTCATTTCCATCCACAGTGTGTGCTGTGATCTTTTGTTATCCATGTGAACACCAAATAGAAAGTACGACCTATTTACACGGCAGTTTCTTTCACTGAAAAGTCACTGACTGCCCAGGAGGCAACTATTAGGAGGATGAGGAAGAAACGTCTCCTTAAAGCCTAACAACACCCATCTTCTCCTCTCATGGTCGTGCAACTCGTTGTTCATCCCTTTCTCGTTAGCACATCCAACTCTTAACAGTTTCCACTTAAAGATCTAGCTTACTGATATGTATTCAACAACAATAGTAAACAATGGTGCTGAAGTGTATACTAATGTTTGTAAATTATTTGAGACATGGATGTAAGTTTGCACTGTCATACATTTTGTGAGTCAAAGTTTTAGCAGTGTGCTGTGTGCTTGTTTTTTTGTGATTATTTTCTTTTTGTTTTGATTCAAATTGTGTGTGAGAATGTGTACTGACACGTTAAATGCTAGAAACTCTGGAAAAAAAAAACACGAATAATTGTCATTTATTTCTCTTGTAAATATTACAAAACAATTTATAACGCTCCATTAGCCTAGATGTCAAAGCCTCTCAGGACTTGAGTCCACAACGTGGTGTCCAATGGGACTAATGAGAATCTCTCTCTGCCTCACCTCTGTGCTCATTATCAAACCAAGAGGGCATTTCAGCAGCCAAAAGTTGTGTCTTTGCCCCAACTTTAGTCTCATCTCTTTGAGATGCACCACAGAAACAGCACGAGACTCAGAGTTGATGTGCCATAGGGCAAACGCTGCCCTCCAGAGGGTCCACTTGGCACGGCTCTAGCTGTATAGATGCTGGTGAGGACACAGTACAATGACATGGTTTTAATATAGTCTGTACTGGTGTGTGTTTAAGGGACAGAATGTCTGGGGATTCGTGTAAGATTGGTCTGAAATGGAAACATCTTGCCTCATTAAGATCATAACTAAAATTCTTTCCGTTTTCATTTCTGCCAATAATCCTATAAATGTTCCAATGCTCTGACTGTTCCATTCAGAATCTGTTAATATCTGTTAATTTATCATAGAGTTTTGAATTTGATCTTTTGTTTTTCTATTTAAAAATGACTATTATGTTTGCTGTTGACTCCTCTGAATGGTGCAGTCTAACACACACACACACACACACACACACACACACACACACACACACACACACACACACACACACACACACACACACACACACACACACACACACACACCCCTAGAGGCTTCTAACTGACTGTGTGCCCAAGATTGAATTTTGTTTGCCTGTCAAAAAAGAGGTGCAAATAGAGTCATAATGAGAGATCAGGTGTGAATGTATGTGTGTGTGTAAAGACCACCACAGATAGCACTCTGCCACAACAGATCTGTCGTGTTTACCTCGGTTTTATTTCTCCATTTCTTACTGGTGTCATGTACAGAGGAAATGTGTTCTCAGTATGCTGTGTGTGATTGTTGAAAGGTGTGGTTTCAGGGTGAAAGTCATCCAACAATGGGGAGAGGGAGTGGTCACCAGGTGTGTCATGCTTATATGATGTGGACAGGGAAAGGATGAGGCAGGAAATACTTTATATATTAAAAAATAATGTTTAAATGTATCATAAAAAATACAGTAGAATATGCTTGTATTTTCCCATATAGTAATTATGTTCACCAATAGGACATTTTAAATCAGAGGTGTTGAATGTCTGGGGAGTTTCATATGTTTTATGTTGTGCCCTGAAATGATGGCAGCTTAAAAACACTTAGGGCTTTTGCCCATGTTACATCTCAGTTAGTACATCCATCCCCTCATAAAAATGAAATATATAGACATATAAAATTTGGTGTATCTGATATCTACAGTATGGTGATTGTGCCTTTCACTATTTCTGCATGGTTTTTGTGATGTACTGGTTTTTCCATCCCCAAAGTGGACAGTCGTTCACTGACAGGCAAGACCTATGCAAAAATCAACGGATGGTTTTCCAGCATCCATTCAGAAAACACAGGTACCCGCCAAAAATGACAACAAAAAAACAAAACAAACAACAACAATAAATACTCAGGTTAACACCTGAATCTTGTGTCATTATTTTCATGTGGGAGAGCAGGAGGGAATGGGATGAAAGCGTAATGGTTGAAGAAGTATTCAGCAGAGGTGGATGAAGTACTTTAACACTCATACTTTAGTAAAAGAGCAAATGTCTTACCAGAGAATGACTTTGGTAGAAGTTAAAGTCACCTGCTAGAATAATACTTGGGTAAAAGTCTCAAAGTACCTGATATTTATTAAGTACCAAAATAAATTTTAGAATATTACATGTACATAAGAATTAAAAGTAAAAGTACACGTACATACTGTTAATAAAAAAGCAAGCAACAGGAAACAAAGCAAGTCTTTGTACCACACACCACCATAAAAATGTGATATATTCCTTTCGAAAGACAAAGTTTTGTTTTTTTTTACAACTCAGAGAATTTAAAGAACTAAATACAGTTCTTCCTTCCCTTCCATTTTGACATTTGTCTTTCTGTCCATTTCTTCCCTTCATTCCATATTTTGTAGTAAGTAACTAAAATGCTTAGGGGACATGTAGTGGAGTAAAAGTACACATTTTATTTAGGAAATGTAATGGAGTAAAAGTGTAAGGAGGCAGAAATATATTAATCAAGCGCCATTGGTATTCAGATTATTACCTTAGTAGCAGTGGCACAATGTAAAAACACTCCATTACAAGTAAAAGCTTTGTAGGCCATATTTTACTATACTGTAGTGGAGTTGGAGTGGGGAGGGTCCGGTTGGGGAAAGGCCCAAACATTGGCTCTGTTGTCGGTAATTGTAATTCTCTTAAGGGCGTTAGTTGGCGTAGCACTCGGGAGAAATTTCAGTTCTGCAAACTCACCACTAGATGTCAGCAAATCCCGGACCTTTAAAATGTAAGCAGCATTTTGATTATTATAGCTGGTCAAGAAAGAGCCAATTTAAACTAGTTTACAAAAGGAAACATTCGAGCAAATAAATCTTTAACAATGCATCATATTTCATAAACTGGCCATAGCTGTCAAATTGAGGAGTAAACATACAATATTAGGTAAAGTAATACAAAGTAAGATGAGGTAAAGTTGATGGCTGAAGCAGAAAGAAATGGTGGTGTTCAACTTCAAAACAGCTACCTCAAAATATTATTTAAGCGCATTTACTGTTACATTCCACTCTTATCTACCTTGAAGGTGAGGGTGCAGAAGTAGGCGGACGTTGCAGTAGATCCATACCAAATGCAAGAGGTGAGCAGAGGGGAGTGGCAATGGAGTGTAAGCAGTAGTGTAGAGTGAAAAGGGTGTGGTATTATCACATTAATACACTAAACTGTCAATTGAGACTGTAAATGATATCTGCCACTGAAAAGTGGAGAAACAAAAATAAATAAATAAAACAGAAAAAGAAAAGGCTTTATGGAAAGGACAGGGGGTTGCTAATTGGAGCAGGTATACTGTATACCTGTCCATCAACTTTATCAGTATTAAAATACTCAGCAGTGAGAGCAGGGCGGCTTCCGGGGGAGTTTTCACATCAAGCAACCGTCATAATGTCAGATTGGGACTGTTCCTTATTTTTGAGAGTGGTGCAAAAAGGGGGAGGCATGTTAAATATTTTTTAAGCACTAGGGAGGAATTACATTTCTTATTTTGACTTAGGGGAGGGGCATTCAACTTTGTATTATTATTAGTATTTTGTATATATTTAACTGCCTATTTTAGGTTTGAAAGGCAAGTTTTCTTTGAAAAAGTGCCAAAATAACACCATCTATCATAACCAGAAACTGTAAAACAGATATTATTGTAGATTTTTCCAAATAAAAAACATAAAACAAAACATAACCAATGAGCGTAAAACTAATATTTCATCAACAACACTTTATTCTACATGTCTCATTTAAAATTTTGGCCAAAAATAAACCATTTGCATGAATGAGCCAATATGCACAACAGGAGTGAACAGCCAAGGGTTTTTCTTAAACTCCAAGGTTTTTTCCTCAACTTTTAACATTCAAACATCAAAGTTTAAGTTTTTAAAATGTATTAATTGGCAGTTGAAGGAGAGCCATGCATTTTCCACCAGTCACTAGGCTTATGGAAAAATATTTGTAGCTTTGGAGGTAGTAAAATGTCCCTTTTTGCTTATTTCATATGTTGTTCTTATATTTTTGTTTCTTCAAAGTGTTTAGTACTTTGAATTGCATTAGTTTTGTTTGAAAGGTGCTACATAAATAAAAGTTGATTGCTTGATTGATTGATTGATTGATTGAAAGTCTCTGTCTAATGCATAAAAAATATTTTACATGCTTCCTCTTTTTTGCACTACCCCATCTCGTAAATAACCAACAGTCCCTTATCAGCTGCGTTGATGAGCTTCAGTGTCCACGACGCCATCTCAAATGAAGTACGTCTGATATTGGTACAACGCAGCCGCCAGTCACATTTCCTATATAAATATTTTCATTTTAAGAATAATTAAATGATCCACGGTGGCTGTTAGCCCCCAGGCTACAGACAGACTCTGCGTTTTAAATTACATTTGGACCTTTAAAGGGACAAGTCGTACCGGTTTTTCTGACCTAGTAACACGAAACTGACTTCCCTGCCGGGTGGTGTCGTGATTCAGGAACTCCTGTAGTCTTGGTGACGGAGAGCTACACTTATCTCATCACCACCTGCCATGTTCAAAACCCCCAAAGTAACAACCAAGGATGATGCTTATTTGACTACAGGTATTTCTCGAAAACGGTGAGTAACACATACGTCGCTCTGAGCTGTGTGTAGCCGCATGTTTGAACGCAATTACCGGAAAGATGTGTTAGCTTTTGACAGGCACACGCAGGTTAGCGCTTCGGCGGTTAGCTCCGTGTTTGCGTTGTAAACGATTATATTTCTGTTACTTTAACATTTAAAAATGAATTTATTTCGCCGCTTCTCTGGGGCATGGATAGACACAGCAGCAGACATACTGTCGCATGTAAATATTTACGGTTGGTCCTGTTTACCAGGTGCGGTGACTGTGTTTGTTTTATACGGAAAGGACACAACCACTAAGCTTAGACAAATGCTAATTTGAAGGGGTTACACTGCTCAGACTTGTTGACCTGCATGTCTGTCATCTTCTGCAGGTGCTAGCATGCATGACTGGAAAAATGCATCATCATCGGAGCAACACATCCGTGTATTGGCCTGATAAAGTAATCCTTGAGAAATAGCAACTGCAGTGATTTTGTAAGGGTGCTTATATCACACAAGAAAACTGCAAATCCATCTAGATTGTGATGTACTTACATATAAAAGATCCAATCAATAGGTAATTATTCAGCACCACAGCAACACTAGTGGCCAATAGAGGCATATTACAAGGATTTTCTTCTTCTGGATGACAGTAGCAGATGTGTGATCTTCTCAGATAAGAAAGAGACTGAAAATATGATTATCCTGCCCTAACTTCCACACACACCCTATAGATAAAACAGATTATCTGCAAGACCAATTGCAGTTATGCACAGCCCTGCTCCAGAAATTGTAGCTGGGTACCCAAGTGGATGTGTAGTGGATAAAGATGTGAATCCAGAGACAACCCTGGGGAGTGCCTACTCTCCGGTGGACTACATGAGTATCACCAGCTTCCCCAGGCTGCCAGAGGACGATGCCATGTCTGGCGAAAACACCTTAAAATCTCGCAAAGATGATGACAACGTCCTGAGTGAGCAGGATACAGGTGAGTCAGCCAGGTGTGACTGCAAAATCTAACCTTCACAAACACTTTAGTTGAGTGTGTTTAAGTTTGTTCATTCAGGACTAAACATCCTCAGCCAGTTTGCACTGTTCATTTCTTCAGATCATTCCTTAAGGTTGAATTTAAACAAGGACTGCAACTAATGACAATTTTTACTGTCAGGTAATTGCCACATTATTTCCTCAATTAATCATTTAGGATATTAAATGTCAACATTTAGTGGCAAATGTCAGTTACTTGGAGTCCAAGGTCATGTCTACAAAGGTCTTGTTTTGTTTACCTTAATATAAAATATAGAGTTGCAGCGATACACCGGTTTTAAGGTGTACCATGATGTGAAAATAGACAATTATCATAACAGCTTTTCTACTATATTGAAGAACAAAAATGCAACTGAACTAGGGATGATAACAAGTAATCGGCAATCGTTTAATTGGTTGTTAAGGATTTAATCGATTAATGAATAGGCTATGCAATGCTGTCAAAGTATATGCAATATGTTGCTGTGAGCTTTGACTGAGAAAATACGCATTTGGTATCGTTTGAAATTAGCAAAGTTTTATGTTGAATTTCAAGTAACAATTAATTGATTGTTAATTATACTAATAATCAATTTAGTAAAGTGCCTACAATTTGCAGCCCTAAACTGGATGGAGAATCTCACTTTTATTTTGGTTATTTTCAAGAGAGAGACTTTTTACACAGGCTTTCATTAAAGAGATAGTTTCAGGTCTTAAATTATAGTGTTAAAACATTTGTTCAAACAAGGCTAACCGTGAAAATCTCATACCGTTGCAACCCTAATCAAATATAAAAGATAAAAGCAGAAAATACTCTACGAAATGTTTGGAATATTCTATATTTAAAAAATGACTGAAATTAGTACTCACTCCTCAAAAAATAATAGTTTCAAATATGAATCAGAAATATGTCACTTTGTGGATTGTGTGCATGCAGTATCCAGACCTGTTTTTTTGACCTCCAGTAAGCACGGCCACTTAAAACATTTGTCCGTTCCAGTTTAGCCTTAAGGTTCATGTTGTTTGTCCCAGACCCGGATCTGTTTCTGAAGTCGGCTCGTCTCCAGCGTCTCCCCTCCTCAGCTTCAGACCTGGCTAGTCATGATATGGCGTCCCTGCGAGAGACTACCAGAGACCCTTTTACAGAAGACTGTGCCTGTCAGCGAGACGGACTGACTGTCATCATCACAGCCTGTCTCACCTTCGCCACAGGAGTCACCGTAGCTCTCATCATGCAGATCTACTTCGGCGACCCACAGGTATGTTTTACCTGAAGTTGCAGTTTTGTAACTGTGTTTCAACAGTGCTGCTTTTCTCAAATAACTGCAAGTGCTTATGGGGTTATGAGTAATTCTATATGCTCCTCTAAGTTCCCTCCCACAAGTCAGTTTAAAGGCACATTGACAAATATGTATATTTTATCCCCTTGTTTATGTAAGGTGTTTAACCAAGGGGCGGTGGTGACAGACGTGGCCCAGTGTACATCTCTTGGCTTTGACGTTCTGGGGAAACAGGGGTCCAGTGTTGATGCTGCCATCACTGCTGCCCTCTGTTTGGGAATAGTCCACCCTCATACATCTGGTATTGGAGGGTAAGTGATAGAAGCATATTAATATTTTTTGAAAGAGACTACCTCTGAAGTTCTTGGACTTGGTATTTAATGCTGTGTACTCTGTTTTTGGTCAGTGGTGGCGTTATGTTGGTGCATGACATCCGTAAGAATGAGACGAGGGTCATTGACTTCAGAGAGACTGCGCCAGCTTCCATCCATGAAGATATGCTGCGGACGAACCTTGATCTAAATGTAAGACATTTCTCCAGGTGCTTTCTTTTTTCTAATAGTGAGATGTTGACTAATGAGAGCTGAATGCAATCTTATTGTTGGAAGTCTTAGAAGGATTTGAATTCATTAAACTAAAAAAAAAAAAAAATAAGGCCCTAATTGGCATTAAAATGTTTTAAATCATTTTTTCAGAAGTCTTAAAAATGAGAAGTAGAACATTTTAAATCTTTTTTTTCTTATGTTGCATTGTAAAATCTCAAAATGATATCTATTTATAAAAATGATCTGCCGAAAGCCTTCTGCATTGATGAAAAAAAAACCCCACACAGATCAGAATAAAAAAAAACAACACTCCTACACATTTACCACATCTAAACAAATGACAAATAAACAAGCTTTTCTTATGTGAGAATATAACATCGTTTTCCATGTGTTCCAGTCTACAAAATTTTAATTATTTTTTACCAGGTCAATAAGTCAATAATCTAACTTCTTCACTCAACCAACAAGGCCATGTTTTATGTAACAATAAACATTTGGGCAAAATCATCCTTAACCCTTGGTAATTTATGTCGGTTAATTTTTTTTCTGTCAGTGTTGGTTATTGTTTAGTTAGTCTTAAATTTCATTCTGAGTTGCATTAAAAAAGTATTCAAAAGTTTTAAATTTAGCTTACCTTAACCTGTAGGAACCATGAAAATTAAAACAGTTTTCCAGGCCTGGAAATGTTTTGGAATTATCAGAAAAGTTTTAAAAAATATTGTTTTTATTATTGTTTAAAACATCTAATGTAATGCAAAATACGTCTTTTTTTTATGTAATGTTACGCAATGACATGATCATCAATGGGATCTTCCGTTTTCTGTCCCCCTAAAAGGGACACAGCCTAGACGTTTTGTGAAGTACCCGTATGTGCCCGTCTGGTCTATTGGCATATGAAGCTAGTTGGTGGCAGTAAAGTTAGCAAGAGCTAGCAAATTGCTCATCCACAAATTCCTGGGAGTGTGTTTTTATAGGCCTACCCATTTCAAAATACTTAATTAAAGTCATGGAAACCCATGACTTTAATTGGAACACGCTAACCCTGTGTTTAGTGCTGTGGTTTATGTGTGGACCCTGATCTTGCTGTTGCCTTTCAGTCCGGGCTGCTGGTGGGAATACCAGGAATGCTCAGTGGGATGCATCAGGCACACCAGCTCTACGGCAGGTACGGAAGTTATGAAATAATGCTATTTTTATCAGCTAGATACTTCAATGTCATGCCTGAGTAGTCTGGGTCTGCGTAATGTTTTATGGATTTTCCATATTCCTTCCTTTCATATTGTTTTTTCATTTTGTGACACTCCCATGTTTCAAATGCTTCCTATAAATAAAACCTCTCCTCCTCTTTTTTGACTAGTTATTTTAGGACAAAATATAGCAAAAAAGAAGCTCCTTTTATCTTGAAAGCTGAAAGCCTTCAAGATATAAGGAGTGCAATGTCACAGTGGAAGAATCACCAGCTGTGTTGAAAGAAAAGACATTGGGCTTTTTTTAGCCAGAGTGTTGGGCTGCAATTACTTTGATGCTGTGCAATTATCACAATGCCTCAGCTGGTAGGAGGATGATGTAACCGAGCTGACAAACATGCTCTTATCAAGTGTATACCAAGTGTAGTGTACTTTTTAATTTTCCAGGATGCCATGGAAGGATGTGGTTACCATGGCAGCAGAAGTGGCCAGAAATGGATTTAACGTTACTCATGAACTTGGTATGTATGGCGTCGAAGTTGTTGTAAAGTCATTGTCACTGATGACGCTGCAATTAAAACAACACGAGGTGAAGTCATGAAAGTAGGTGTGATCTCATCTGCCTTTCCTCTCTCTCTTTCTCTCCCTAGCTGAAGCTCTGCTTAAAGTTAAGGAACAAAACATGTCTGATGCATTTCGGGATTTGTTCCTCCCCAACGGCCAGGCTCCCCTCTCCGGGCTGCTCACCAGACGTCTTGATTTAGCAGCCATCTTTGATGCTGTCGCAGTTAAGGGGATATCTGAGTTTTACAGTGGAAACCTGACACAAGAAATGGCAGCAGCAGTAAGGAAGAATGTTTTTTTTTTCCCACCCTGTCTCTGATTATATAAGTAGTCATGAATTCTGCATACTGTCAATGGGGAGACAGAATTCAGTACAGCCTAAATATAATGTTAAAAAAAAAGGAAGGGAAAGGAAAAGTTCACATTGCTCACAAACAATGGATCGCCTTGTGATATAATGCAAATGGGCTCTAATCTACTTTAAACCAGGCTGTTTCATTTGAATTCTGAATATTCTTAGACACACTGTAAATTTCAGTCTTTATATTTCAATATATAGGACCTCTGTCCTTTAATTTGAGAAGATAGTAACTAACACTTTCAGGAGATACAACAGCAGGATCATATTCCGGCAACTTTTTTTTTCTTTTACTTGCAGATCCAATCTGTTTTATGTGCTTATGGAATCTCCTGGGGGCATCAATTACACAGTTGACACTCAAGTGTGTGGACACAAGATCTGGTCTCCAAATTATACACTATGCTGGTAAAGGCAACTATTAAACCAATCCCAGTTGACAAAAAAAAATTATCATTAAATGCCACAGGTAATAATCAGGTTAGACAGGGTGCCTGTGGATCCTTAAAAGGTATCCATCTAAAAACAAGTTCGGAATTGGCATTGAAATGTCTTAAACCAATGTTTAAAAAGTCTTAAAAATTCTTGGACATTGGAAATGGGGTTTTATGAATCTTTTTTTTCTGACAGTGAATTGAAAAAGCTCAAAGTAATAGGTAACTTTCAAACAGCAATAATTCACTGAATGCCTCTTGCAATAACATTACCATAGAGTCATGTTTTATGTAACAATAAATATTAGACAAATAAAATTCTCTCTAACCTTAACTAATTTATGTCTTTACATGTTGTTTTCCTTCACTATTGGCTTCTTTAAAAATGGTCTTAAATTTTATTCCAAGTGGCGTTAAAAAAGTCTTAAAATATCTTGAGTCCTTCTTGCCTTAAACTGCAGGAACCGTGGTTTGAGTTTGGTCCAGTGTATCAATTTATTTATTATCAGCAGATGATATATTATAATTTTGCTTGAGAACTTACTTCACACCTCGCAAATTATTTCTGATGGAAACCAGACAATCCCCAAATTGCAAGCTTTGACCCCAGGGAGTTTCTGGCACATTTTTGCATTTTGTAAATGTTTGGTATATGGACTTGCATTTGTCTTCTCAAGGCACTTTTACACCACAAGACACTTTAACCTATTCACACACAGGTGGCCGGGGCTACCGTACAAAGTGCCACCTGCTACTCCATACAAAAATTTCATGCCAATTTAAAAGCTGGACTAACTATACATTTTTAATAGGTGCAAGCAAGAGGCGGAGTGCTCACAGAGGATGACTTTGGAAACTACAGTACAGTCTTACAGCAGCCAGCAGAGATGATATATCAAGGTAAATATTTGATTTTCTATTTTTACCAGAGCTGTTTGAGGGAGACACCACACATCAGGAAAAAAAAAGCAGACTTAACCTGAATTAGTGGCTACAAGATATTTAAAATTTTTGTAGGATTTTTCCCTCATTCAGATGAATTGACTGAACTAAATCACTGCGTGGCCCCTATCCATAACAGCAAGATGAATTTTTTAGCTAACAGTTTTGCCAATTTAAACATATTGGCCAGTTACCTGTATTATTATTCCAAGTGTACGGATATTCTTGTGAGCCGCAGTGGATGTCTTTGTAACTTTTCAAGCAAGAGATGCTTACCAACCACCTCAAAAACCACCTACAAAAGTGCAGTGGGTTAGGCTAATGCACCAAACGCAAACAAGAGTAGGCCCGAAAATATCCAGAAAATGTTCTTAAGTGCAACAGAGTTTTATGCAATAAAACCAGAAATCGTTGGAGTACCCCTGATGTACATCTGGGTCTTTTTTTACATAAACATGGGATGCTATTGACCCGCCGGTACAAACATTACGCCTCATATTGTTCCATTTTCCCCATCTGCTCGCTGTCCTTTTTTCCAGGTTTTTGTCTATTGTTTAGTAGTGTTTGGTGATGTAGTTTTAGTAGTTCTGTATGATGTTGTGGCTACTTTGTTATGTTAGTCCTTATTGCTTGCTTTGTATCTGCATTCCTCTAACTTTGTATCGAAACTGCTGCGCAGTAATTTAAAGTTATATGTTCTTATCTTGTTGTGTTGTGTTGCGTCGTGATGGTCGCGTCGCGATGGTCACGTCGCATTGCGTCACGTCTTGTCTCGTCTCATCTTGCCACTTGAAAGAATAGAAATCACAAGTGTTTTTAAATTGTGTTTGCTGTGTTTCTCAGCAACAAAGGCTCTGCTGTGTTGAATGTCACACTCACAGCATGTATTTTTAAATTGTGTGATTTGTTGCTGTTTCTGAAGGACACCATGTGATGGCGGCCCCAGCGCCACATGCAGGTGTTGCCTTGATAACTGCTCTCAACATCTTGGAAGGCTACAACATTACCAGCCAGGTGCCCAGGAACAGCACCTATCACTGGATTGCAGAGGTCTTACATGCTAACTGCTTCACAGCTATACAGCCTTATACAGTCAGCAAAGTGCAGTAACTCGTGTGATTTCTTCTTTTTTTTTTTCTTTACTAAAGTGTTAATTTTGTATCACTCTCTCAGGCTGTAAAGATAGCACTTGGCCTTGCTAGCTGGCTTGGAGACCCCATGTATGACACCTCTGTCTCAGACATTGTAGCCAAGATGTTGAGGTAGACATCACCATATCATCTTGAAGACATAATGTATATACCCATTCTCATTCAACAAGGCATTTTCACTGAACCCTGACCCTTGCTTTTCCCATCTCCAAGTAAATCCCAGGCTTCTGTACTCCGCCAGATGATCAACGACTCTCAGGCCTTGCCTGTCAGCCATTACACTCAATCATTTACCCTGGAAAAGGGTGCAGCGCCTGCCCAAGTCATGGTCATGGGGCCGGACGATCACATTGTGTCAGTCATGAGGTATGTCATTCTTTAATTGAGTTGCTGTGCACTGTTTTTGATCACATCCCAATGACAGTTAAAGTAGACTGATGTGACTGGAAAACTAAGATTTTTCTTATTACTTGTTGCTGTTTTAGCTCTCTAAACAAACCATTTGGCAGCGGGATAGTGACTCCTTCAGGAATCCTGTTGAATAGCCAAATCCTGGACTTCTCCTGGCCCAATAAAACACAAGGCTCATCACCTAACCCAGTAATTGTGCATTATGTCTTTTCTGTAATTGATTGCAGTTTTAACTGAATAATTAGTGAAAGATTTCTAAACTGCTCTCAGCTGTCATGGTTTTCATTTTCTTTTGTTTTAGCGTAACAGCGTCCAGCCTGGGAAGAGGCCCATGTCCTTCCTGATGCCCACAGCAGTGAGGCCTGCCGTGGGATTATGTGGCACATATGTAGCCGTTGGATCTTCCAATGGAGAGAAATCTCTCAGTGGCATCACACAGGTTATTACTGGAAGAATTAATTTAATATAACACCAGTTGTATTTTTTTTGTCAGTGGCGAAATGTTTTTGTCATTAACCCTTTGAAACCTGAAGCAACATCACTTTTCTTGTGTTGCGTTCAGACACCTTCACAAGTATTTGAACCTTGAAAACCTAAGTGATTTGGGTTGCTTTCTTTTGAAAACCGGAAAAAAGGCAATGAGCAACTTGACAAGAGGTGTTTCGCAAATTGCAAGAAATAAGTAATTTTAGAAAATGATCTTTTAAAAAGGTATTTGACCTGTGTATTTGAAAGAAATAAAGGCAAATTTCTCAGGTTTCAGATGGTTAAATACAGTAACTACATAATTGTGTATTTATTATTCTGTTTTCTGGTCTTTTAAAGGTGCTGATAAATGTTCTGTCGTCACGTAAAAATATGAGTGACAGTTTAGCGCTCGGAAGACTGCACCCGCAGCTGCAACCCAACACCCTCCTGGTGGACTGTGAGTTTTTTCTACTGATACATCTATGGTGTAGTTTAATCCAAAAACCGCAGTTCCAGATTTCCTTTTTATTTCCAATATGCAACAGTAAATGCCACCTAAATAAAGAACAATCCGATAGTGACCTTGCTCCAGTGTTTACACTGTCATCAGATCATATTTTTGTGTGCATTATGCAAAGTAGATGAGTAGCTGGAAAGGCAGCAAGTGCCTCTATTGTTGTCAAGAACAAAAGTCTCAGGTGTAGGATTTCCATGGCACAGTAAAAAAACATCTCAACTTCCTGCACTGTGGAAAGACAGTCCTCTGCAATTTGGGTGGGAAGTGGCAAAAATCATGTTGATTTATCTGTAAAAGCTTTGAACCCCATGTTGCAAACATCAACTTTCTTTCTGGTTTTATGGGGGAGATATATCTGTTCTTGGTACATCATTATAGTAAATACTACAGATCAAGTTGTTCATGATCAGGCTGATCTAAATCAGTGTTTCCCCTGTATGCATTTAGCAGTGGCACTGCACCACTCATATAAGATAAGCGCTGCTCCTATATAAAAATTTTCCCTAGCTGTCTCTTCTTAAAGGAGCGAGAGACGGGGCAGAGCAGGGATTATACATTAAACACTTGCAGATAACGGTGCTCTGATTAATCGGCCACCGCTCGTCAACAGCTGATAACTGAACTAAATAGTTTGAAAGTCCATCAGATGATGCAAAATGATCTCATTAGGCGGTTCTGGCAAACTGTTGTTCAAACTGAATATTCACTTTTACATTCATGGTTTACTGGTCATCTGCCTGTCCTGAGTGCAGACACACCATCTCTCTTTCCTCACTCGCCACACACACCGCATTTAATGATTCTTTGGAGGCTGCGATACACTCTGCTGTTTACTGACAGTGTTTACATTAAGCTTTGTTTTGTCCTGTATTTTGCCCACATGACCAATATGGCATCTTTATGTATGCCAGCTTATTTTGATCTGCATTTCTCCAGGATTTAAGTCGTTTTTTGTCTCTGCAACTGGAAATGCCGGGTTGATTAGGGGGGGTGATTATAAAAATGTTTGGTTTTAAGTTCATGACTCAAACATATCTGGAACTATATGGATACAAGTTTTATGTAGGTGACTTGTGTCTGTGTTTTACCTCTTAACAGTCATCAATTGATTTAACATACAATGTTAGATTCACAATATTGATTGAAGCGCTAGATGTCAAATACTACATCTTCTTGCAAAAGCATATGGGGCATGGGAAGCATTTTATTAAACATAATTTTACATCTACAACTGTCTGACCTTCTTGGGTCAGCAGATCGGCTAAATATCATCTGGTGATACAAAATGAAACTCACACACATATGCTGAGCTGCTGGGGAAAAAAATCCTAGGGGAAACACTGTAAATATAATGTCTTAGTGGTACTTGGTCAAAGGCTACTGGATGTGTGCTTGTTAGCAAGAATGAAAATCTCATGGACATACAAGCTGAACAAAAAGCAATTGCTATATCAGTTGTGTGAACTAACTCCAGGTGTATTTTACTTTCCCAGGTAATCATAACATTAACCCTTCCCACTAACCTCCGGTCATCCTCCTCTTTTTCTCCCACAGCTGAGTTTCTGGATGAAGATGTAGAGCTGCTGCAGGCCAAAGGTCACAGGGTGGAGAGGAGAGATGTGCTCTCATTGGTGGAGGGCACCCGGAGAACCAATGACCTCATCATTGGGGTGAAAGACCCCCGTAGTGCTGATGCCTCTGCCCTCACTATGTCCAACATGCCATAGTGCCCCTCCCCACCCCCACCCCCATACTCACACATAATGAAGAAAGGAGTAAGAGTAACACTGTGTGATTGATGGTTAGTGAGGGAGTAAAGAAAAGAGAAAGAGAGTCAGAAAAGACATGCAGCTTTGTTCGAGATGACTTTGTAGGGGACTGATTCTGATCAGCCAATAGATTTTTTCAGTTGGCACACAAAAAAGGATCACCCTCTCACACAGCGATGTTGGCATGCCCTCTCTCACAGCCTCAAGTAACGTTCAGTCACAGTGTAGATCGTGTCCAAAATGTACGCCCATCCCTAGATTTCATCAAAGTCTGCAGCCAAAAGGCAGGGCGTAGAGATGGAAGGAGTAGTCATGAAATCAGATCTCATGCAGTCCAGGTCCACTTGAAGAAAGCAGTACACTTGAATGGTTTTACTAAGTGGGTGTTAGTGAAAAATAGAAAAGTGCAATGGCTTTTGAAGCTATTTTCACAATATTGGCCTGTGAGGTACTGAAATTATTGATGAAAAAATTTGCTTTTTGCAAGAACGGGCAGGCATGAAAAAGTAATGATGCCACACCATGAAGCC